>NC_083830.1:9677286-9744728 GCF_015708825.2 Lethenteron reissneri | reverse complement strand
AGATCAAACAAAGACGCACGCGCGCGCCTGTTCATATTCTGTATCGATTCTAAACGCGTTCGTTTGTCAACTTCAGCTTGCAAGGGATTGCAATATACAAGGCCATCTCTCCAGCCGTGAGTCTGTCATGCTCTGCTCACCCCAATCGCTCATTTCGCTCAACTCTGAACAAAGGCCGAAATGTTACCCTCTTAGAAATTCTCACGTTCGAGACACGCCGCGAGTGAAGGATGTTGAGCTTTTTTCTGTAATTGTGCTTACCCACATACGTAAACACGCCTGCAGACGAGATACACAGCGACGGACATCTTTCGAACCCAGTCAGAAAATCTTGCGGGGTGGTGGCGGTGCGTCAAAATCAGTTCTCGTGATGTCGAAGCAGTGAAAAGATGAATGTCAGTTCAAATTTGGATTTTTTGAATGGTTTTATGAGGACCGGTGCGTTATGCCGCCAAAAGCTCCCTTCATACACAAAGACGAAGAACACCGTACAGCCTTTCAACAGACTCTTTGAGCAAGGCCAGCACCACTGTCGGCTGCCTTCGCCTCCGTAGTGCCAATGTTTACACATTGCAGCAGGTACATCGGTAAGGCCGAGTGGGAATTGGGGGGAGGCCCAGCAGTGCTTGTTCCAAAAATTCGTCACTGTTACGGGTCGTGAACGGGAATCAAACTCGTAGTGCATTGCGTGAACCAACGACACTGCCACTCCCCCACAATGTATACACAGGCGCTTGGCTACGTAAGGTGTGAAAGAAGTTCGACGTACATACAGTCTCTGTTCTCCTACAACGCGTGTTTTCATAACGCGAATTGGATGAATATATTAGGGAACATTTTTTTTCTAACGCAGATGCGAAATGGGTGGAACGCGTTTGAGTGACCAAGCGGTCGTACGTCTGCCTCGGTGTAGCATCGCACAAGGAATTGGGATGCTGCTGGATGCTTCTAGATGCTACCCACGGCGCCTCGGCCTTTGTTCAGCCTGCGCTACGCATCTCACGTGTTATCGCGGACTACATTACCCTACATTATTTATTATAACGCCATTTTTCCAAAACGCCGCGTTATAGGACAGATTGTACAGGCGTTTACATACACTCACTCAATAATACGTATATGGCACATTAGGAAGGGACCTCTTTTAATTATGTCCTTGTACAGCAAGGGAGTAAAGTGTGGTTCTGGGAAATTCCTGATGTGCTGTGCAGTGCATCAATGCATGTGTGTCAGAGGTCGCAATCGGGTACCCGATACCCGTGCCCGGCCGGGTAGCTGGGTATCGGGTAAGGTACCCGTTTGCGACCCTGGTGCGGCCAGGTACGGGTACGGAATCAAAACCCGTTTGCGACCTCTGATGTGTGTACAGCAGCATGTGATGACTGAGTTGGGCCTGTAGGTGGCTGGCAGGGTTAATGATTAATCGGACTTGGACACCAGCCACGTGGTTAATGGCGACTCGGAGGAATTGCTGTGTTTGACACGTGCTGGTGCATTTTACAGAGTGATGGTGCTGTTCTTCACAAGATTGCTATTAACCACAATAAATGTGTCTGCCCTCGATTTGGAGCACCTGCCCACGTCCTTCATTTCGAGTGTGCACACGTACCAACACAAGCGCGCACACACGCGCACACGCACACACGGATACAACAAGTGCCATTATCCGGTGTGTTACCTCCTGCTCCGAGTCCATGAGCTTCTGCTGCTTCTCCTTGACCTTCATGAGGAACACCTGCTCCATTTCCTTCTCCATCTTATGCATCCGGAGTTTGTGTTCGTGCTTCTCCTCCTCCATCTGGGCCATGGGGCTCCTGCAAGCGCCCAGAGAGGTCCAGCGATAACGTACGCGGCGCAAGGGTGCACGATCTGCGCATGTCACCCTCACACAAAGACTAAGACCCCCCCCACTATAGCTTTTAACAGACTGTTGGGGCAAGTGCTCTTAGCGATCTATGAAGGCACACGAAGGAGGCGGGTGGCCAGCACCACGCCCGACTGCCTTTTTTCTCTCTAGTGCCGATGTTTACACATCACACCAGGTAGTAATTGAGGCCAGAGTCGGACCTAGGGGAGGTTCAGATATTCATCACTGGGTGTTGACCGTGAGCAGGAATCGAACTCGGGTCTTCGGGTTTGTAGCGCAGCGCGCTAACTGCTACACTGCCGCTCCCCACACACACACACGTACACACACACACACGTACACACACACACGTACACACCGTGTACAAACGCTCGTACACCAGCAGGCACTCTGGCCACCACTAGCGTAGCCATGGGGGTGGTTTCCAATGGACAAATGGCCCTTAAGGCAGACAGCCCAAAAAAAACGAGCGGGTCTCATGTTTACAGACATGCACTGAGGCCGCGTGGAGGGCCGTTTCCACATTGGTTGGAAGCTTCGTTTAGAGATGACAAAAGACGTATATCTGGACGCGAGTGATCTCACTGCAATCACAGTGTCTTGGAAGGTATGGGAGTAACACGGCAGGTACAATATGAGCGTGTGTCCAACTGTAACTTTAACCTATTTGTTGTTGTTGTTAAGACATTTTTTTTACTTCTCGTGGACAGCCAAGAACTCATTCTACGTAAGGCTGGATATTTGCTTCCCGCGTTTTGGAGGCCTGTTGCTCAGAGTGCACCAGTTTTGAAGTGGCTGATGATTAATTGGCTATTTAATAATCGATTATTAATCTTAACCGAGTACACAAATTAATCCGAAGCGTCGTCGATCAGAATGTTGACAGCAACATAAATAATAACTCCTTCCCGTGTCTTCCCGCATAAAAAAACACACACGAGCATTTTTTACAAAACTCTTCGGCCGCACGGCCTTCGTGGAGAGCATCGTATCAGCAGCATTGGTTCAATACAAGCAAGCTCTGGGCAAGTTTCCATACTCAGTGTCTCATCAGCAGTCAGGACTGCGAGAACCAATGCTGGTGAACTGCCCAATGTCCATAAGACAAGGGACCCTTGCCTATTTAATTAGATTTATTTAATAGAATTTGCACGACATTTTATATATATTGCAGGTTCGATTGTTGTTGATCGGGGTTATTATACAGTCGAATGTGATCGACATTTGAAAGCAAATGAACATGATCACATACACTTGAATCCTAACACAAACAAAGACAAAGGGAAATATGTCCCGTATAGCCTTCACAGACTGTTGGGGAAAGAGTTGTTAGCGAGCACCGATAAAGGCCGGCACGGCACACGAGGGGGTGGGTGCCCAGTACAACGCCCGACCGCCTTTGTCTCCCTCGTGGCAGTATTTACACACCGCACCAGGTACTCATTTGAGGCCGTGCCAACCTGGGGGGAGGGCCCAGGACGGGTTCACATATTCGCCACTCTTATTGTTTGTTGAGCGGGAATTGAACTTGGGTCGCAGAGTTCATAGCGCAGCGCGCTAACCGCCACCCCCTCCACACACACACACCGCCAAGCACACTCCAAGCCAGCCGCACACAGGCAACACACACTCAAAGCCACAAAAGTGGTGGCGGCACACAAGAGTAGGTGCAATCAAACAAAGCACGTCGTCTTTGATTGCAGCCGTCGTAGTGAAGTCTCACGAGGTGGAGAGAAAGACGGAATAAGAAAAAAACATTTGAGTCCTTCAGGAGGACAAAATCATTGATTACCAGCCCAGGAAATCACACTGGAAGAGAAAAACCCCAGGGACTGTACACAAGAGGAAGCGGTGAAAACGTTCCCGCCATGGAACGTTTAAAAGCGCGACGGTCAAATGTGAACCCATTTATTTTGCATATATTCATGTATCTTTAATTTCTTTTGCACTGTACGTAGCCAACTGTGCTACTTGGAGGTGCGGGGGGAAGACAACAAATTAAACATAAAATGCAGTTATAAAGAAATGAGTTCTCAATTAGTTTTTTCAATTTTGCTTTTCAGTAGAGTCAACGATAATATCAATGTGCGGCGATTTGGTGCAATTAATAGAACAAGGGCGGTGGAGCGGTGGCACGGCAGTTAGCGCATTGCGGTACGACTCCGGCGAGGTAAGTTCCAATTCCCGGCCATGGTTAACATCAGTGGCGAGTGATATATGAACTTGTCCTGGGCCTCCCCCCATGCTCTACACCAAACCGGCATGGTGAAGTATATTCAAACCTCTGACTAACAGGGAATGGGGAGCTGAGGTCTTTGGCTCTTCATTATTGTTTAAGACGTGCACAAACTTCACACAGTCTCATTAAACTTTATTTTTATGACCACCACCCCCTGCCTCGTTCATTCAGCTAATTGGGACGCAACTTCTCCATCGTTATGAGGCATTCTCAATCCACTTCTGGCTTTCAGGATCCATGTACAACAGCTGGGAAAATTCATAATATAGGTTTTTGGGTCAGATCGCGTTATTTATAAATGTGTTGTAACCCTCCACCACCCGACACGGCCAAACAGTAAAAAATGTGTCACGTTTTCAAAGGACAAATTAATTGACTTAATGTTTCATGTTTCTGTGTTGGAAAAATGTTCCATTCGACTTCACATTAACTGGGACCTTATTCGTCTGGTTTTCCCCAGTGCCCATTTGTAAAGAACACCAAAGCCTGCTTTAAACCGAGATGCACTTGGCTACATCTGTTTGAGTCTCCGAGCGCTAAAACCGTGACCCGAGTCCTCCCAGGGGTTAATGTTAGTCGTGGTAATGTTAGGTGAAGTTTTAACATCACATGCAGTTCCTGGAGTGACCTTTCAAAATTACGGTAATCACGAAAGACACAGGGTGCCAGCGCCATGGCCCTTGGGCGCTGCTCTGGCACATCGCTGGCAAGTGGTAACTGAACCTGGCCAGGGCTTCCTTTGGGTAAACTCAGCCTTAAACGAGTACCCGGTAGGGTCTGTAGACATCGGCAAAAAGGCGGAGTCAAGACGTGAGTGACTGGGCATAGTGCTGGCTAGAGTATTTCTCTTTTATGCCATGCCAGCAGCCTGAGATACTCTCTGCCAGCACTTGCTCGTACGGTCTTGCACAGCCAAAAGGGGAGATCGTGCGTTTAGTTTTTGTTCCAAACGTCGGCAACACGTTTAGCCTGTCATTACCATAACTCTTGAAAGGTACCACACATTAGGAGAGATAATGATTCCTTGTGGTTTCCCAAGAAGGTTAATTTGTAAGAAATCCAGTGTTAAACGGTGTCAGTGGCATTAAAAAAAAAATACATTTCACACTTACATTCCTGCAATGCCTTCCCCTCTATAAAACACAAAAGGTGACACACAATGCTTGTTGTGGTTAAACTCCAAACACACAAGTCACATTAATAACCCACGCGCCGTTATACGAAACGAGCTAGGTTAGTTGTTGCGACGTTCGGCTGTTCGTGGCAAACAGCGCTGCTTGCACGTTCTGCATTCTCAAAGCTGTCGGAAACATCACCCCGTCGGGTTAATTCCATGGCGAAATCAAGCAAAGATTATGGTGGCATTTTACGCGACGTTTGATCGGTATTGCTCGCTCATCGTCATCATCACCACCACGTCATGCCCATCGTATCAACGCAGGGCAGACCCAATGATGACCACGTGTGGGCCAGAGGTCCCTTGCACAGCTCAGCAATTGTGTTTAAATCGTCAGCTGTGCGCGGGCCCTCTCATAAAACTATATATATTTTTATTTTACCAGCTCTTTAGATAGCATGTTTCTAAATGTAGAGAGAAAAACCGGAGGACCCGGAGAAAAATTAACACGACCATGAGGAGAACATGCAAACTCCAAATATAATGGAGTTGGGTCGGGATCGAACCCACGACCTCCTGCATACCAGGCGAGGTAGTTATAACATCTCACCGCCATAGCTCTGGAACAGATGAGACATTGTCTTCTGGAAATAATTATTCGAAATCAGGTTTGGTCAAATATCTACTGGACTGATCCGGTATGGAATGACCCCATTGTTAAACACACGATTCAATCAACGATTATATTATTCAATGCACATTAAAACGCTGCTGCTTGTCAATGGGAGGGGGTTATTTTTCAGCAAGGTATAGCAGCATGCCGTGCATTAAATACTCTTGTGACTCTTGTCGGAACAACATGCGGCCACTGAGAGAGAAAATAACCGTCAACAAATGCATCGCGCAGATCGCCGCATTTAAAATAATTGTAAAGATGTCGTAAGACTGTAGCAGGTGACTATCTGAAGCGGGTCAGGTGAGCCTTGGAGGGTAGGTAAGACCAAAGGACAGGTGGGATGAAACAGCAGATGAGGCGAGGGAATGGGTAGTGAAGGTGACGACATCGAAGGTGAAGGCGAGGATGATCGGCAGGTCGTTGTGAGGCTGTTGAGCAATTTGGGCGGAGCGGTGGTGCAGCAGTTGGGTGAGACGAGGGCGAGTGAGAGTGAGTTGGCGGTGGGCGAAGAGAGACACTGAGTAAGCAGGGCAACACGGAGGGGCAGGGGCCGGCAACGCGACGCGAGAGCACCCACTTGCTGAGCTGCCCCTTGGAGCGGTTGTTGTCGACGCCGTTGCAGGCGAGCGCGGCCAACTTGCGGCTGCGGAAGTTCTCGTAGTGGACGTTGTTGGTCACGTCCTTGAGGTCCTGCATGTGCGTCCTAGTGGCAGGGACGCGGTCGGGTGTGGGATGGCAAACAATGAGGCGCGACAAACCGGCAGCCGCCACAGCGAACAAGCGTCACGCTCAACGTCACTCAGAACAGACTATACACACTCTTTGATTCTTTCGGTAAAGTCACGTATAAAGATAAAATAATAAATTAAATAATTATTATTTTATCTTTATACGTGACTTTACCGAAAGAACCAAAGAGTAATTCCTGCAGTCACGAAAGCTCCAAATTTAAGACTATACACAATTACGCAAACAGTATAAACGAGAGGACGTAATACAAATGCAACACAAGTCATTGCAAACAAGACAAAATACACCACGCGACATCGTCTCGGTTCATCATGGTGAGAGATTCTTATCGTTGCGAGCCTAAACCTCGGCAAGCGTTAGGCGGTGATTGTCACGCGATTAACATTTTGCAGTGGTTTAACTTTGGAGAAATTGGCCTCTGCCATGGGAACGTGGAAATTCCATCACTGGCTCAGTGCCGCCAATGGAGATGAAAAAGAGCTTTATAGCTCATCGGATTCCTCCAGCATAAATACATATTCTGGTTTTCTATAGGAACCATAGCTTCCTGCTACACGCAATGCGCTCCTTATAATGAAAGCCAAATATATTTCAGTGCAGGACCCTCCTGTAAGAGAGAACAATAATCTAGATTTGTTTATTAAACACAAGGGTAATATCTACACTGCATCGCCAAGACTTACCTAATCAGCATGTTGCGCAGGAGTGTGAAGTCGCAATGATCCGCACTCTCCACTGTTCAGGAATAAAGGCACAGCAGAGAACGGCATATACACAATCCTGGCCAGCTTCACGATGAGTACATTATGGGTTCATGGCGAGGTTTAGGGCAATGTCCAAGACTGCACCTTTATTGGCGACACTGCTGACCGCCGACCGACCCGAGAGACTAATCCCCCAATTGGTCAACGTCGGTCACTGCGCACAAACCGGTTCGGTGGCGTAGAGCGAGGTCGGCATGGACCTCTGGTGTACGAAATAAAATGTCCCCACACCCCACCGCCCACCCTCCCCCCCCCCGCACAATTCCCCATCTTGGTGGCTCCAGCAGTTGTGCCTCCCCGGCCAGTGCTTCCTGGTGTGGTTGCACTGCCTGCACACTCGCCACTGCACTGGCAAACAGAGGTTGTTGTTTTTTTATTATCTCTGTAATCGGTATCTATATATCTTAGCACCTGTTTTATTCCCAGAAAGGGTGAAGCCCATTCTTATTTTTATCCCCCCCCCCCCCCCCCCCCCCATCGGAGGTTATATTTTTCGCAATTCGGCGCAGCTGTAACTCTGGCAACCGTCGCACAAATCCAGGGGTCACGACCGACGTGCATGTTTGATGCTCTGCCGACACGCCCACACACGCACGCACGCGTTCCCGTGTACGCACGCACGCGCGCATCCCCACACACCGTACCTTCCACGACGCCCCACGGGTACTGGCGGCCCCGCACGCGCTTCCCGTTCACCTCCAGCACCGTGTTGCTCCCCACCACCGCCAGCGGGATGTTGTCCTGCCGTAATCGACAGGGGCGTCGGTTAAATTGCATAAGCGAGCTTTGCCTCCGACCGCTCTGGGGCGTGCCGGGATCACGTCGGGTTCTGTTCGTCCCTGCGGCGGCCTCTTATGAGAGTGTACAACTGTGCAAGCGGGCCAAGAGTACGCGGAAGGCACATTTGTTAAAGAGTTAATAAATGTGCCCTGGTACAATGAGTTAACCCCACTTGTACCAGGGCCGATCCGGGAACCAATCCTAACATCACGGTGTCAACGATAACAAGACGTTCATGCTGTGACCTCACTTATCTTAAATGACAAACCGTGTTGCTTATCTCTCTACAATGTCGATAACAATCTTCCCTTAACACAAGCCCTTTTTCAATCCACTGCTCGATTAAGGCATCCCTTATGCTGTGTCCATCCTGGGGGTGTGTTTTACCGTGTTTCACCAGGCTAGCCGGTGTGGGTTGGTGAATAGAGTGGCCAAGACCGGTTCGTTTCGCCTCATATCATGAGCGAGCAATGTTAGCCATGGCTGGAAATTTTACTTTGGTTGCCGGGTTCAAAGGGCAAAGTGCGAACCACTGCAACCTTTCTCCTTCCACGAAACTTTATTTAAGACAAAGTTTCTAAAACAACCCACTTGTATTTCTTTAGAGCTGCTGTTTGCGTTTAGTTTGTTGCCCTTCCCACCCGCACCCCCGATAAGCACGGTTGGCTACGTACGGTGCGGACGAAGCTCAACATAAATACGTACATACTTAGACCACCACCTCCCGAAGCTCGCCTATATTTCTTCCTTCTAAACGCCAGGCCACAGCCGGTTTGGGAAAGTAGTCATGGGCATTAGGGTGGCAGGATGGGCATGGGCAGAGAACAAAGTAGGGGCCAAGGCCATGCAGCCTCATTCACATATCATTTGCATACTGGCTGTGACCGTGGGGATGGAACGGGAAAGGTGTGGGGTCACAAACTCAGTGATCGCGTGGACGGGGGCGAGCGGCGTCTGCGTAAAGGTTGGGGGGGCGAGCACGCAACGGCCCGGGGCGGCGAACGCTCACGGGCGATTGCTCCACCCCGTCGGCGGTGCGTTAAAATATTCAACACTTTCAAGGAATTAAGGGTGCGTTAAGTTTTTTATCCTTGAAAAAAATAAGTATCTCATGCAGCACTGATGTACTGGTTGATGATTAGTGCACCCGAGTGTTAAACATTTAGCAGGTCGGACAAGGAAGGAAAAATAAGTGTGCGCATATATTATTTAGGAATCGAGCAACGGGCGATAATACTGTTCGTGAAAATTACTCCGGCTGCCTCGTCCGGCCGGGCGACGCTGTGGCGAGAGACCGTGTGACTCATCCCTGTTGGTTCAATACAATTGCCACCACTTTGTGGGAAATGAACGATGATTGGCTTGGCGAGAGACAAAGGGAAATATCTCCCGTATAGCCTTCACAGACTGATGGGGAAAGTGCTGTTAGCGAGCACCTATAAAAGCCGGCACGGCGCACTAGGGGATGAATGGCCAACATCACGCCCGGCCGCCTTTGTCTCCCCAGTGAGCGGGACTCAGGTCGGCGGGGTTGTAGCACGGCGTGCTAAACGCTACACTACCGCTACCCACACCACATGCCCTCTCTCAAGAGGTGGATATAGGTAGGGGGAGGGTGGAGGGGTGGGGTGCAGTCTCCGAATTTCAAACAATTTCATTACATGCAACATTGAATGATCTTCTCTGGTGATTGTGAATAAAATACCAATTTCCAGGGTCTCAATGGTGGGGGTAATCTCCCCATCGCCACCCCCCCCCGACCCTGGATCTGCCACAGGCCCCCTCTCTCACCTGCTTATTAAACGACGACTCAAACACGAGGTTAAAAAGCGACAAGCGTGGATAAATACCTTCACTTTCTTGGCCAGCTTCTCGTCGTCATCTTCCACATCGGGAAACTCGTAGATTTTGATTTTGTGTTCCACAATTTCTTTCATGATCTGCAAACAAAAATAAAAACAAACACCCCCCAGCATAACGAGAGTACGATTAACATCATATCAGATTCTTCACACATCTTCCTAAATCTGATTTTCTTTCACAAAATGTAGGGCATTCATTTGTTAAAATATGACACAGTGTGACACTTCCTATTAAAACAAGTTTTAGTTTTAATAGCAACTAGCAGGAAGACAACAGATGACCAAAATAATGACTTGATAGTAGAAGTTTTTTGGGTAAGATTTAACCCAAAAAACCTCTACTATGGATATTGGTCGCGAAAGCCCACGTGTTATAATGACTTGACCCTGTCAGAGAAATGTGGAATTTACACCACCGGCTCAGAGCTGTACATACGAGGCGAGTGCCTTCCACACACTTGTTTAAATGTGAACCTCAAGTGCATATTTGTATGGCAAATACAGCCCTGTGTAGTTTAATTTTTTTTTACTATCGTAAATGTCTGGTGCGCCAGGCAAGGCATGACGATCGAGACATTCGGAACAAAGCTGGCGGCGGCCGCAGAAAAATAACTGGAAACAAACACGAGTCATCAGTTTCTGATTTAAACACGTTCGGAAAATTTTTAAAGAGCGATTTTGGAACTTTTCCATGAAGCAGAGTTGATATTACTTGATGCCAAGTGTGGCACCATACTGGCAGGTACAGCACGGAGTTGATGTCATATTAGTTACATTACTTCAGGCTTTCTAGATCCATCCGAAATTAACCATTTTATTGCACCGTGCAAAACATCATAGAGGCCAGATTTTTCAAATTTTCCTGATTAATCCCAATATCAGCGATAAACCCCAAAGACATCTCCGATTAGCACGGTTGGCTATGTACGGTGCAAAAGAAGTTCAACATACGTAAATATACACACTCCGCATCCGTGCTGGGGGTTACACATTGTGATGTCAAAGAAAGCTTCCGTGGGTGGCCGAGAGCCGGAATTCGAACCAAAATGTCTCGGCGGTGCCCCGTGCCTGACGGCCAATCCTCACCGTCTTCTTGAACTGCTGGCACTCCTCGGTTGTGAGCGAGTCCGCCTTGGCGATGAGCGGGATGATGTTCACCTTGTCATGCAGTCGCTTCATGAACTCAATATCCAGGGGCTTCAGCCTGCACACGGCAGAGGCGAATACATGGAAGGTGAATTGCTTGCGAGCGCCCATTCCGACAGATCAACCTCATTAATCCACTGCTGGATAAATGCCTCCACATCCCCCCACAAAACCATCGCCATCTCGCACGGCAATGCGACGTAGCGATCCATTTAGAAACAGCAGATGGGCTGGTTTCTTTACAATTACGACTTCAGCTGCTATAAATGTGCTACACCAGTTTCTGCAAATTATGAAAAAAAAATGTTTAACGCCGTGAAAAATCCTGAAAGCAAAATAGGACCGTTGGAGTGTGATGAAAAACAGGGCTTTATTGCGGATTTACGAATAAACAAAAGTCTGGACAAATTACCTCTCGCAGTTCTCAACATTAAATGGTCTAGTGGCTTGGCAGCCGATCAGCACCGAGTGGGCATACTGACTTCCATCGCCGCACTCTTGGCATTTCCTGGCAGTCGTTGCCAAAGTGCACAGCTCGTTGTATGCACGTATATATATGTTGAACATCTTTCGCACTGTACGTAGCCAACCGCGCTGATCATAGGTACGGAGGAAGGAAAACAAACCAAACACAAAAGCAGTTCTAAAGAACGGAGTATTCAATCTTGATTGAAAAGTTCAGAGCTCCAGTGGCTCCCTAATATTTCAAGGAAGAGCATTCCAGACAGGCCCAGAAGCACATTTGAAACGGAGGTTTTTGGGTTAGATTGTGTAAATATAAATGTTTTATTAAACCCGCCACCACCCGGCACAGCCAATAAGGTTTGTCACGTAAACAAAACATGCCAATTCGTTACTATTTGAGCACACTGGTGTGTTGGATAGTAAACCCACGATTTCTACAATCACGAAAGCCTACGTGTGAAATGCACATCTGAAAGCACGCGATGTGGTGACCGTCTTTGTTCGATGGCTAGCCAAAAGCCACCGCTGCGAAGATGATGACCGGAGTTCACGTGATGGTTTATGCTCGCTGTGAAGTCCACGTCAAGAACCTACAAGTGCCCACTACGCCTAAAGTCTTACTCCGATGTTGCCCAAGTAAAAACTCACTCCAGGCTGTGCAAGTGGCTTTGATTCGGGTGGCTTTGATCGATCCCTGATGCAAGCTACGGCGTATGTATCAGAAACTTGGACACACCGACAAAGAAAATGGAACGGCTCAGAAAATGGGCAAAGAAGCACCGACAGACGGATGGTCGGAATTACGCAGCTTGACAAGGGGAGCTCATGAATCCGAATAACAAATGCAAAGCAGGCATCCCACTGACTGACACATTGTGAGCAGGGAAGGATGAGACTGGGGATGTAATGGCAGTCGAAGGAGAGAACACACCCAAGGAGGAGCACCACAACAGAAGCAGCCTGGAGACTAGCTCATCCAGAGGAATGAGATACATCACAGCAATAGCATCGGTGCGCGTACAGATCTTCGTCTAGCAGTGTATAGAAAAGATACGATTATTAAAATGATCATTATCATTTAAAATGGGATTTACAAGCCACTGATGCTCACAAATGCTGTATTTTTTCTTAATCCCAAGGCCACTGCAGTGCCTTGGGCACGCACACTTCACAGGCTGTAAACACTCCTCGCGCACCCGTGGAACATTTATTCACACGAGGAACAAACGTGCTTGCGTAGGCTTGTTTGCCTACATCTGGGACAAGCACCTTTATGGAGCTAAACCGACATCACGAGCCGCAGGCAGGCGAACTAATTGCCAATATTAAATGGCATTCTGTACTTTCCCTCTTCTTTACATCTTGAGGTCATACGTGTACACAGTACATCGTGAACACGATGTGTTGGGAACAGAGGTTGCTTTAAAATACCTCTGCGCCTAGATTTGTGAGTGCCTTGTGTGATGTCAAAATTGCCAAGCTGAGATACCTGAGGTACCAAGGAACGGTTCAGATATCACTCACAACTGATGTTCGCCGTGGCTGGGAATCGAAAAACTAAACTAAAAGTTAACTATATTCTTTGGGTCTTTCGGTAAAGTCACGTAGATATTTTCTTTGAACCTATCTACGTGACTTTACCGAAAGGCCCCAAAGAATATGAATTCCTGCAGCCACGAAAGCTTTAAGTCAAGATAAAGTTAACTATTTTTTATGTTACCAGATAAGGCCCACTGAGCAGCCTGGCCACAAACAATAGCTCAACGAAGTCGCTTAACGCGTGGAAATTTATCGTAGCCAAATACTCTAAACTCATGTTTCTAATTGTGGAGGGAAACCGGGAGGACCTGGAAAAAAATCCACATGACCATGGGGAGAGACATGCAAAAAAACTCCAAATATACAGCGGCAGGCGTCAGGGTCGAGATCGAACTCACGACCTCCTCCATACCAGGCGAGGGAGTCAACATCTCCTAGCCACCGTATCGCCTCTTCACAGGACGTGAGCACACTCCTCGAACTCGGGTAAACGGGTTCATAGCGCAGTGCGCTAACCACGGCGCCACCAGTCTATCCCCGCTATCATTGTGAGTGGGATATAAATGTATTTTGAAATTCCAAACCAATTTTTTTTTATTCAACATCTCATTGGATTAATCTTCGCAACACGAGGCCACGGTGTAAACTATCCAACACCTCTCCCTCTAGGGGGCGACAGGGCATGTTGGTACGAATGTGGTTCCGAGTGGCTCAAGATATAAAGTACAAAAGCGGAAAATGCCTGGGCGTAAGGACTGACGCAACGCAGCAGATCAGCGCTATTTATAAAAGTCAAGTCACAGCGTATCTGTGCTCAAGTGCACATGGGGACGTGTTGATCTGTGACTCGATTACAGAAATTCCAGTCACTTTTCATCGCGCAGCATGAAAGCCACTGCATCACTGCTGCCCCGAAATAGTAGGAGCCATAATACTCCTCCCTACATATTTGGACGCATATATAGGATGGACAACAGGAAAATTAAAAGTGTGTTGTTTGGAAGGATGGAAGGCACCGGAAAGAGAGTAAGACCTAACAGAGTGTGGCTTGACAATTATACAAGAGATTGGTGCAAGAAATACGTTGCCACGACTTTAGCATATTGGCACTAGACAGAGGAAAGTGGAAACAAGTTACGAAATGTGCGGTGGACACCTACGGGACTATCTACCCATGGACCGTGATGATACTCCCCCAACAAAGTGGTCTCTATCTAACCAACCATTCAGGGATGATGCACACTGGGAATGAACGGTAGTAATTAAGACAACTGGGTGGGGCCAAGTGATCAGGAAGTAGTGAGGATCAAAAACTGTCTCTAAAGTGGACAATACAGTGCCCGCGACAAAATTAGCAAGAGTGGTCAAATATTTGCACCACAGCGATGGCCTACATTCTCATTTTGTAGTTAAGAATAAAACTCTTTATACCGATTCTTTTAGGCACACTTTTTTAATATCCCGTTATTCATTTGTATATCCCTTTGTTGACCCATTGCAGGATAAAGGTCATGTGGGGGGGTTGTTTGACTGGTCACCAATGGCCGGTTTAGGGTGTGGCCCCAGCAAAGTCTCCGATATCACTCGCCACTGATGTTAGCCGTGGCTGGAACTGGATCTGTCAAGAGGTTAACCCTTTCCCAATCCGATGACGTGCGTCTACGTCATCAGTTTTTAGAAAAAATACAATAACTTTATCGGTACCGAGGCTCCCACAAGGCCATGTGGCAGAGTTTGTATCCAGCTATCGTAGAGTGCGGTCGTGCCGCCACAGTTTTCTGCGATGAGTACAATGTCTTTAAAAACAGTGGCACTATGCCTCTCTAATTGAAATTAACGCTGAACCGCTTACGCGTTCCGAGATTCAGCGGTGAATAGGACAGCCACCTTGCAACTTGCAGACTTCTTGAAACGGGAAAGGGTTAAACGCTTGATGTGCAAACCACTAAGCTCACGCTCCTCATCTTCATCCACCCATAAACTATTTAATAAACATTGACGACACAAAACAGACGGCTATGATCACACATACACACATACGTACGTTAGAGGGGGAAACTCACAGAAAGTACATCTACAAACGCATAAAGAGACGTTTAACCCCTCCTGCCAGATCCCCAGGGCATCCGTGCAACTTGGAAGGAGTGGCGACAACAGTAGAAGCACGATTCCCCAAATGTGCCCCCCCGCATAAAGCGCACTGGCCTTGCTCTTCCTTCCGTCCTCACCCTTGCACGTGCCTCTCCCTTCCTGCCAGGAAACGCAGCTCGAAAAGGTTTTTCTGCGCGAGACGTTTTGTTCTTGCGTGAACGTTGGCTTGCTTCGTGTTTTTTTTGGTCAAACATTTGGGCACATTGCTTCCCCGTCCTACAGTTTTTTTTACCGTATTCTCCGGATAATGAGACGCTCCAGGAAAAGTAAAAAACGAAAAAAACTCTGGGTTAATTAAAAAAAGTGCGTGTTATAATCTGGAGATTAGTATACACAATGGAGAGCCGTCTTCCAGAAGATAATCATGAACGCGCTGCTTCAACACGGAAGAGAGATGTTAAGTCAGTTCACCGCTGAGCCAGTTATAATAACACAGTAAACGGATCTATTCTTACTACAGGCAGCCCAGTAATTTCTGTACAGCGTTGTAATGATGTGAACAGGTTGCTGTACACCAGAGGACATTAATGAACCTGTCACGTGATTCACAAGAGAAGACCCCGTCACGGCCTACTGATAAAATGCAGCAAATACAAGGCGGTCCCCAAAAGCTAATTTCAACTACCACACTGAGGGATTTCAAGCTCAGTGTGCCAACTACACGGCCGCATCCGTACAGGGCTTAACCGTGTTGTTGGACCAGATGGTTTGTGTGAGAACTGGTCATCTCGCCATCGGAAAGGTGTTCCCGTTCAAACAATTATCAAAGGTCAAATCAGTTCCATCATCCTTCTGCGGTCGAATAAATTAGTACAGCGAAGTGCGACGTCAACTTTGATCACAGCATGGAGATTGTGATTTTTCCACCTTCTGGTTCAGGGTCGCCAACGTTTCGATCCAAAGAAACCGGAAAACATAGCTGTGAGTTTTCCCAGATCATGCCACTTTAGCGATAATCACATACATTTCAATGACCCCACTATATCAGAAGCAGTAACATAAGCCACCATAAGAACTTATGGTTATGATAATAAATATTTTTTCCCCCCACGCACGAAAAAAATAAGCGGAGCAACTTAAAATATGTCCCAAGTCAGCTGTACGATCGGACGTATAAACTGCCGAGTTTATTTGTAATCAAATAAACACTGCCTGCATATCATTCCAGGAAACCGATGTCACACAAGGCGAGTGTTTAATTGTTCTCTAAAAAATTTCCTTTTCATGTAATAAACAGCAGAGCGGCGAACGTACGCTGCGGAAGACGGCTACGTGGGCGCGTGTACAACTCAGGCCATTGCTGCCAAGTTGGGCAATGCCACGCCGCCAAGTCAGTGGCAGATTAATGTAGCTGTCATAATAGCTCAGTGCATGCTTTAAACAAAACAAAAGATTGTTATTGCAAGGGGGCCCATGTTGCCTTGGCCCAAGCATTCCGCAACACAACAGCATCACCACCACTACGCCCGCTGCTAGAGAAATAAATTAATGTTATTTTAATCACTTGAGATATATGGCTCTTTTTCAGAAGCGACCTGGCCACAAATAATAACTAAGCGGCCTATCACGTGGAAATGTAAAGCAGGCAAATGCTCTAAACGCACGATTCAAAATGTGGTGGGAAAAACTGGAACACCCGGAGAAAAATTCACGTGACCACGTGGAGAAAATACCCCGGTTTATGTTGGGGATGCGTTCCTGAAATGTGCAAAGACTAATATGGAAATGACGTGAATCAAAACAATTTACAGGGAAGGTGGAGACGAAGGCTGAGAGGCGACGGATACGAGAAAGGACGGACGATGCTGTCGGTGGTGGCATTAAAGTGACGACGAATTTGCAAAACGATGTAAAACCGTAAGAAGCAAATCAAGGTATTACTGTACTAAACGCTTTAGTCTAACAACCACATGCATCTGACTTAGACGTTTTTTTATTTATTATAAAAGTAAATTAAAACTCATTCTTCAAGTTCAACACTTTCTGCAAATGGTGGAAAAACCCATCGCAAGTGTAAAATAAGTGCAGGCGGAGAGCATTGTGCATGAAATGTGGCGGTCACATGACGTGTGCAAGGCATGATGATGGGATTTGTGCCTGCTTGCCGTTTGTGAGCAGCACAGCTGTGCGTGTTGTTCGTCTAATGTTATTTTATGTGGTTAGTATTTAAGTGGCGAGCACACTGTGCTTTCAGTGTGGCCACCAGAGGTTGATTCTGAGCCACGGTTAATACCCCACCCCCTCTTCACTAACCCACCAATAAGCATGAAGTAATCGTTCAACAACGCCCAATGACCGAAAAGGTATTCATCCAGTAGTGGATTTAGAAAGGGCTGAAACTATTTGTGGTTTTCATCTGCCTGCGTTGCACTGTGGCAGAGTGCCCTAATAACAAGCCGTGGGTTGCCGTTTAAATTCCCGGTGAGTGGTTGGTCCATGCACATTATCTCCCTTGGATGATAATACAGATAATAAAATAACGTGGTTGAACCAATGGAGACCATGGGTTGCACCATGGGAATGTGGAATGACCACAACTGGAGCTGGGATATGAGTGGAGAAGGGCACTACCCTCCGTGTCTGAGAATGAATAAGTTTTGCCTCGACTTCGTTGTTCCTGCAACTTTTTGCCGAAATTGTAAACGACAGGAGTAATGCGGTCCAGTGGTCAGCAATGCCTGTCCACAGCTACAAGGTTTGCCGCGTCAAATCCACCTGTGTATGCAGCTAACCCTTCGAGGACTAGTCGTTGACACTTGCCGCTCGCTATCACCGCAATTAGTTCGCCTGCTAAGCCCGTGAAGTTTTCAACCAGGCGTAGCAAATCGACTGCGTATCGTGCGCGTGTATTACCCGCCGCGCGGGCTACTGTAAGTGCAGAAACACGACGGTACCACCGCCCCCCCCCCCCCCAGCGACAGGAAATTCCACCGCGCTTGGTATTAGACCCAGCAATGCAAAAGCACTTCCAGCCGGCCCACCGTCTAGGGAATACGAACGGCATTTCGCGCAACTGTGCATCTTCAACGGCCCGTTCCGCGCCTCTCTTCCCAACACGAAAAAGAAAGGCAAAAGAGATCCCGCCCACGCCCTTCCATAGTCTCTAACAGGCTGTTGGGGCAAGTACCATCAGTGAGCACTGTTAAGGCTTCATGAAGTGCTCCTAGCCTGGCACAAGCACCGTGGTGACGTCACTTAATAGTGAACAGCTGCTGTTGTACAATATAGTCGAGAATACAGCACAGAAGTAACTATCGTCCAATCCAACAAAAGTAACATGTACAATTGCATATCTCAGCGTGCACTGTTGCATTGTTATCAGTACACAAAAGCAAAGATCCCCCGTATAGGCTTTCGCAGACTATGAAAGTGCTGTTAGCATGCACCCATGCAGGCCAACATGGCACATGAGGGGGGCGGGTGGTCAACACCACGCTCGGTCACCTTTGTCTCCCCAGTGCTGATGTTTACAGAGTGCACAAGGGTACTTATCTAAGGCAGTCAAGCTCGGGGAGGCCCAGGACTGCTTCGGATTATTCACCACTGATCTCTGGTGGCCATGTTCGTAGTGCAACGCGCAAACCACTGCACGACCCTTTCACAACGGCACACACACGAAATGCTCTCCATGGCCACGTGTGTGTGCCCGACATTCAATCTCCCTCTTTAATCTGGGTAAACTTTAGCCACGTGACGCCTGCAGTTTTATTTCGTTTTCGCTGGTGGTGGGGGGTGGGTCGGTTTTTCAGGAATTCACAGCCTCCATGAGAGATGGCTGACGGCAAATACACCCATGCCCCACGACTCCCAAGCCGTGTTGGGTTTTTCTCACGACCAATTAAAGGTTCGGTGGTCGTACGGCACTGTGGTCACAGGGTGCTCGACTCGATACGCAAAGCCTCGTGAGTTCAACTAATGTCGGTGGCAAAAGGCGCTTTAGAAATCGAAAAAAGAACAGAACTCAGGCCCCCATAATCCCTTTGGGGATAACAAAACCAGAGGGGTTTTTGGGCTAAATCGCGTAAATATAAATTGTGCCGTTAAACCCACCACCACCCGTAAGGTTTGTCACGTAAAAACATGCCAATTCGTGACTAGTGCATTGGAGAGTAAAACCCACAACATTTACAATTCCAGTTAACGACTTTTCACCGGTAATTTCAACCTGCCTCATCAGGCGACAGCCAGAGCTGTGGACAAATCGTCCTGTTTAACAAAAGCCCTGCCTCCTGCAGGAAGTCAACAGGAGTTATCCAATGGTGAAATGGACCAAGCACTCGTCCTCGGCCACGAACAGCAACATGTACCACCCTATATTACTGCGTGTCTGAGCGGGGAGAGAATTACAAGACGCATAACACTTAAGTATTGGCCACTAAATCTTCATGAAGCTAATGGGGACACACAGGCACTTTGCTTCTTGAAGCCTTCTTGTTGCGAGCAATAAGAGGGCTTGCGGTTCAACCCCAAGGAATCACTGGGGTCGTTTTATGCATCGAATAAGAATATTTATTTAGACTGGAGGCTTGTCGATGAGCTATGAAACTCCTGTTCACAGATGCCCAGTAGGAGCGGGTCATCAAGATCGAGGTGCATGATAGCACCGGTGAAATGCATCAACAGTGTTTGATGGGGTCATATCAAATGAGTTGTCTTTGTACATTTAGATCTTTCGATTTAAAGCTTTCGTGACTGCAGGGATTCATCTTCTTGGTTCTTTCGGTAAAGTCAGGTCTTCAAAAGACGGCTGCTTGCGTTGTGGCCGAAACGTCGTGAGAATTATTTTATTATGTTTTATTTTTATTATGTTATTACTTCCCTTCTACGTGACTTACCGAAAGAACCAAGAAGAAAACATTTAGATGTTGTTACCGAAATGTGCATTGTATCTAGAATGTTGATCTTCGCTCGTCAGCAAGAGTTATTTCGACAATGTGTTGTCTGTAATGCTTGAATGAGGCTGCATGGCCCGCTTCACTTTACATAGACTGCTTTTACAGTAACTAGCCAGACAGGATAAACACGTCACTTAAATAAAATCAACATCCTCCAGCGGGACGCACACATTTCCCGATGATGTCACCTTTCGAGAAATGTAATTGGCATGAAATCCTGTTTCCTGGATCCAAGCAAAAAGGGCTGGGTTTCTTAATAAGTGGTCCCATGGTCGCTGGGATTAGCAGCCAGATTCAATCATTGAGGTTTTTCAAGAGGACCAAGGACCTCCCCCTCCCTCCAATCCACGTAAGTTTAAGTAAATACAACCCTAAGTCTAAACACACGCGTCTACCCATCAGCAGGGTGGCACTGTAGCAGGAGCACTTAGCAACAAACTGGCAGGTTTAAATACTGGTCAGAAGGTGGACTCGGGCCATCATCCATTACGGGGTCAACAAATTAGTAGTAAAAACAATAACTTAAACTTGTAACACACGCAGCAGTATTCGCTCACTCTTGTGGAGAGAGGACTTTTGATCCACAAGCAACCACAAGCAAGCAGTGTTTTAAAACTGCTTTTAGTGTTTAGTTTGTTGTCCTTCCCCCGCACCTCCGATTGGCACGGTTGGCTATCTACGGTGCGAAAGAAGTTCCACACACATACAGAGGAACTCAACAGCGGCTGTCCTATGGAGATACTCATAACCTGTCCTCAAGAATGTGGAATTTCCACCACTTGTTAAGGCTGCCTACACAGAGATGAGCACCCGCCCCCCACACTCGTTGGGAACAGGGATAAGTTTTGACTTTTGTGTTTGAACCCAACAGTCAAGAGCTACTCCACCACACTTTCCTCAAACGCCAGTTTGCAAATCCTCAATAAAGTACTCGTGAAAATCCCTCCGATTCTTCCGCCAAGAGTTCAAATGCAGAGGCAGCCAGATGGCATGGGAAGGGAAGAGGGGCACGGTGCACACACCCACCAGCCTTCACGCGAGTCGGTGCCGGCAAGCCGCAGTCAGGAATCGAACCGAGGCTTCTAGATTCGTAGAGCAATGGGTTAACCACTGTACCCACTACTATTATACCGCACCTTCGATTATAGCAGTTGGCTACGTACGGTGCGAAATAAGTTCAACATACATACATAGTAATATAATTTCGATTTAAAGCTTTCGTGACTTCAGGGATTCATCTTCTTGGTTCTTTCGGTAAAGTCACGTAGAAGGGAAGTAATAAAATAAAAATAAAACATAATAAAATAATTCTCACGACGTTTCGGCCACAACGCAAGCAGCCGTCCTCAGGTGAAACCAGGTCTGTCAAGGCTTGCGTTGTGGCAAAACATGTAAACCAACATTCTCTGATCTATAAAAATAAAAGGGAAATTTGTGAATATGTGTGTCTGTTCGAAATGTTTAGTATACGTCCCAACATGCAAAATTCTTGAAATTTGGCATGTGGGTAGCTTCCAGACTGTTCACCAATCAAAAAGTCTAAAAATAGACTTTTGTATTTTTGGGGGAGCACAATAATGTATATAATATTTTGCACGTCACATCTGTGATGTCACCCACATGCGGCAGTGTTACGCAGTGTGCCTGCTGACGTCACGCACCCCTCCCCCCCAACCCTCCGCGTAGGCCGTGTACGAATCCAAGACAAGAATCCAAGTCTTGGGCGAAGCCGGGTCGTGAAGCGAGTTATAATATATTACATATGCATCGCCTTTGAAACCGACTGGACTACAGAGACAGCCTTCTTTTTGGCCTTTTCTCTGTACCAGTGTGAGACCAGAGAATGCCAAAAGGCCAATGGTACAAAGGCAAAGCAAGTATCAAAGCATGAATAGCTCAGGATGAGCAGTTATATCAATGGGACAATTTATTTATCCACAATGTCATTACCCGAGCCGGTAATCAACGACTTTAGTTCGTCGCGCCGTTCGTTAACCACTACACACGCTACCACAACAACCAACCGCACTCACGCACGCGTACGTCCATGTGCACGTACGTGCGAGTGAGCGTCCACACACGTGGACGCTCGCACGCACGTACGTGAACACGCACATACGTGAACACGCACATGCGTGGACGCACGCACACACATGCTTTAACACACACGTACCCATGGCCGGAAGGGAAGATGAAGTAGAGGCAGCAGTGCACGCGGCTGTCAGGCATGAGTCTCCGGTTGACCCGAGCCTCCGCATTGAGGTAGTCCTCACATTTGCTGTCGATGTAGTCGATGATGGACTGCCAGCTGCTCACACACACACAGGTAGACAAAGATACCCCTATTGTCTTACTGACTGATGGGGCCATTAGCGAGCACCTAATAAGGCAACCACGGCGCACACAAGCAGATGAGTGTGACCGGCACGATGCCCGGGCAGGCATGCTGCTACTGTCCGTTTTGTGTCTGCCTGTCATCACTGACCAATCGGAATGCTCCCAGGTGTCAATCAGTCACTGCTGAAGGTCAAACGACCTACGCCGAACACAAGCCCCCCCCCACCTCCGCCTCATGAGCGTCTGGTGATTGAGTGGTGAGTGTCAGGTGAGTGGTTGGTGGGTGTAAGACCAAGACATGCAGTGATGCGGCAGAGCTCATCACCAACATTACTGTGCTACACAAACAAGTCTGCACCACATGCACGTCGGAGGTTCAAGCAAACCTTTGGGACTGTGTATTCGCACCTCCAATTAGCATGGATGGCTACGTACTGTGAGAAAGACTTTCAGCACACATACATACTTTCAATGATAAACTTTGGGACTAGTCTCGTAAAGCAAGATTGACGAACGAAAGGGGCGAGACAAAAGTGCACGTTCAATATGGCTGTAGCCACGTGTCTCGCTCCCACTGTGATGACACAGCTGGGTGGATTAGCGGTCACCACGCTCATCCATCTGTCTAGTTTATGTACAGGGTCGACACAGTTCGATTCCCGCTACAGCTGTTCGGTAACTTGAGCGTGGGGATGCTATCAGCAACTGCTCCCTGCTGCAACTCCGTGCACTAAAGAGAACTCTGTGACAACATTCACAAGAGTGCACAGAGAGTGGCAACGCTCAAGCCTAATATCTCGAAACACCCGAAACGGATAACTGGTTGAGAGCTCCTGTTACCCAGCTGCTCATTGGCAAAAAAAGGACTTAACACGATTAAATTACGCTAATTATGTAAAGTCATCCATAATACAAGTTTATGCTTGAGGCAAGGCTTCGGTGGTACGGCCATGTGATGCGAAGTGAAGAGTCATCAGTGGCCAAGACTGCCGTGCGTATTGAGTCAGAGGGCCGCCGTCCACGCGGACGTCCGAAGAAGCGATGGATGGACCGAATAAAGGAAGACATGAAGACGGTCAACGCATCCCCTGAAGATGCCCTGGACCGAGCCAAATGGAGAAGACAATGCCGAAAAGCGGACCCTGCGCCACAGCGGGAACAACGCTAGGAAGAAGAAGATCCATAATACAAGTTTATTGGATTAGATCGCGTAAATATGTGTCGTTAAACCTGCCACCACCCGACACAGCCAATTAGTAAGGTTTGTCACGTAAACAGAACGTGGCCAATTCGTTACTAGGACAGCACACCGGTTAGAGAGCCAAGCCACAACATTTACCATCTGAGTACGACGTTTCGCCAGTAATTACAACCAGCTTCAATTACTGGCAAAACGTCGTACTCAGATTGTTGTGGCTTTGCTCTCCAACACACCGGTGTGCTGTACCAGTAACGAATTGGCACGTTCTGTTTATGTGACAAACCTTACTAATTGACTGTGTCGGGTGGTGGCGGGTTTCACAACACATCTATATATTTATGCGATCTAACCCAAAAAATCTGGATTATGGATGATATTGGTAGCGAAAGCTTGCTACGTGTTAAACTATGTAAAGGCATTTTCTGAAACGATAATTCTAGATTGCTTGGCAGGTCGCAGCCAGGATCGCAGAGTGATTCATAAAATACGGAATTGCATTGATAAAGATTCGCTGGTTAGTAGTCTCCCTCTCCCCCTCCGAATGCAGGAACACCGTTGGACGCAGTGTCAAAGTACAGGTAGTCCGAGTTACGATGGTCCGACTTACGATATTTCGATCTTACGATGGCGATACGACCAAATTGTAAAATATTAAAAATTTCGCCCGGCAGGCAAACGCAGCAGCGTACGAGGTACGATACTGTACGTTGCTTTTTATAGCAGATGGGATTGTTTCCTAAAAAAAACTTTCTATTAAATTGCAGTTCATATAGGTAGGCTAAGAATTTACCTTGTTTTTTTACTTTACATTTGACTTTGCAATACAGTATTGTAATTAATACATACAGTATATAGTTTATACAGTACGGTACTGTAAATTGCTCTGTTTTGCTAAATGATCACCATTCTTTAAGACTCCTGGGTAGGCTAGGCCATCTTCGACTTACGATATTTTTGACTTACGATGGGGTCGTCGTAACGCATCTGCATCGTAAGTAGAGGACTACCTGTACTAATAAGGTGTTTGTCTTTCGCTGGAACTGGGCGATACTCGTGGCACAGGTGGCAAAACCGCGAGCAAGCGGCCCCACAATGTGCCATTGTCGAATGCTACGATTACAGGCAGTTTGGAAAAGTGAAAATACGAATATATTACAAAAGCATTCTCAACAATCGGAACCAGGATGTTGGCAAACACCTGGGGACTGTCTGGAATCTCGACAGGACGTGCGTCACCAATGCCGTGGAGGTGTAGGGGAATGTATGTATGTTGAACTCATGTGACGGAATCTTCACTCTCAAGCGTGTTTGTGTGTGGAATTTTACTGGTCTAGCTCAAGCTACTGTCCGATTAGAATTCTTAATGAGCAAATGATACTTTTATGGACACCCTGTATCGTATGATAATAAAACTGATAACATTGACCCATTGTAGGTCCTAAATTAGTCAACACTTCTTGATTCTAGATTTGAAGCTGAAGACGGAAGCTTGTGTTGCCTCCGAAACGTCGTGATTTTTTTTTTCTATTATTTATTCTATTATTTGTATTATAAATTTTTATTATTTATTTTTGTACCTACGTGACTTTACCGAAAAAACCTAAGAGTATGAACACTTCTTGAGCCCATCCTGCATAGCGTGATTTTCGTTCCAGCATTCTACGTGCCGATGGAAACCCGAGTACCTCCCACGAAACACTCTGTACTTATGCAAGCATAACACAAACTGTACGAAGTCGGTATGCAACCTACTTACCCTACCGCATCGTAAAGGCCAAGCAGCTGGGTGTCTGCCGCACGTGATCTCCCGAGTGCGATCCGCCTCCCAAGCGCTGGGTTGTAGGAGTGCAAAACCACTGCGACCGCGCTGTTGTTTTAGTGCGAGGGTGTGCGCATGTGTGTTTGCATGCACATGTGCGTGCGCGCGTGCGTGTGTATGTATGGAGAGCAGTCGTGTAGCGGTCAGCACTACGAACCCGGCGACCCGAATTCGATTCTCGCCCACGGCCAACATCGGTGACAAATATCTGGATTGCCTTCAGTACTTCCTCAACAGGCAAGGTCAATGAGTCCGATGCCTTCTATGACCTCCTGTCACAGGTGCTGGCTAAATTGTCCTCTTGTTGGGTGACTTTAATGCCCGAGTTGGTCATGATGCTATCACCTGGTCTGGAGTAATTGGAAGGCATGGGCCAGATCAGCTCAATAACAACGGACGGAGGCTGCTCGATGTTTGTGTAGCCCATGGGCTTGTAATTACTAACACGCAGTCCCGACATCGGCGCATCCACACAACATCATGGATATATGCCGGGTCCAAGCAAGAACATTTGCTGGACTACATAGTGACGGAACAGCGGATGCGGGCCCAGGTCCTTAACACCAGGACCTACCGTGGAGCTGGATCTGCCCACTGACCATCGACTTGTCATCTGTAAGATGCACCTGCCATTCTTCCACTCCGATGGTAGGTGTACACCCAGGACCCCATTCAAACCCATTGTGGCATGGTCTCAGCTAGCTGATGAAAAGTTGCAAGATAGAATTTCATCAACGCTTGCGGCTGGGGTTGGCATAGTCCCCCACTCCACCTGATGTTGAGGCCCACTCTCATCGTCAACAGCATCCTATGTCAGAGAATGAGGAGGCTTACCGCAGCCTTCGCTCGGAGATTTGGAGAGCCGTGGGGCACTGCAAGGATGGTTGGTGGTCACGGGTCGCTGAGGAGATGGAGTCTGCCTCAATGGCCCGCAATCACAAATCGCTCTTTAATTCCATAAAAAAAGTAACCTGTAGCACCACACCTATTACCATCATTAGGAGAAATAACGGTGATCCAATCTCCGACCCCCAGGAACAGGTTTGCAGATTTGCTGAGCATTTCTGCGAGGTCCTGGGGGAGGGGAAATCCCTCAGCCTGGAAAACATCGTGAGACAAAGTGGGGATGACCCTGCTGAGGCTGCGGTGCCTCAAATACTGGAAGAAGTCACCCTGTGCGAGTGGCTGGCTGAGGTGCCATCTGTTAAGGAAGTACTGAAGGCGATCCAGAGCCTCAGACCAGAAAAGGCATTGGGCAGAGATGATCTCCCAAGTGAAATGCTGAGGGAGAGAGGCATTTGTGCACAGACTACCCTACATGACATCATAACAACAGTCTGGACCACTGGACGGGTTCCGCAGGATTGGAAGGATGCCCTGGTGGTCACTCTCTTTAAGAAGGGGGACTGCACAGACTGTAACAACTACAGGGGCATCTCACTCCTCAGTGTGCCGGGAAAGGTCCTGGCAAGGATTATTCAACATCGCCTTGCTAGGCACGCTGAGGAGAGGCTTGCGGATCCCCAATGCGGTTTCAGGAAAGGGCGGTCCTGCACAGATGCCATATTTTCTGTCCGTCTGCTACAGCAGAGATGTAGGGAATGCCAACAAAACCTACATCTCTGCTTTATTGACCTGGTCAAGGCCTATGATACCATCAGTAGGCCTGGGCTCTGAGTTGTTCTTCGTGCTTTCGGAGTCCCTGACCCACTGTTCACGATCATTAAGGACCTTCATGATGGTGAGCGGGCCCGGGTAAAACTACGTGGCCGGGAGTCAGAGCCATTCCCTGTACACCTTGGGGTGTGACAGGGATGTCCTCTGGCTCCCACATTATTTAACATCTATTTCGACCACGTAGGTCAAAGGATGGCTCCCTATTGCTCAACCATGTTATGTATGCCGATTATCTGGTAATTGCTGCTCACTCAGAGGAGGAGTTGGAGGCGCTGCTGCTGAACCTGGAGCTTGCCACTAAGAGGTGGGGACTTACCATCAGCCCCACCAAAACTAAGCACCTGGGGTATGTTGTACCATCGGATACTCCACACCCACAACTCCCAATTAGTGATAGGGCAGTTGTGGAGAGAGTGGAGAGTTTCCCATACCTGGACCGGCTCCGGTTTGACAGCAGAGGCCTCACTCCGAATCAGTCGAGCAGCATTATCTTTTCATCGGTTGCGTAACGCTGTGTGGAAGCTACCGGGTCTGTTGCTCCGCACGAAGCTTCAGGTCTTCTCAGCCACGGTCATTCTCTCCCTTCTCTACGCTTGCGAAACGTGGACCCCCCTAATGGAACACTTTCGCCGGTTAGAAACATTTAGGCTGGCCTGCCTATGATCCATCCTGGGTTTAACCAGGCTGAATTGTGTGAGGAGCTCACAAATCCTTAAAAGATCTGGGCAAAGTCCCATCGGTGAGCACCTCCGGCAGGGAAGGCTGCGTTGGCTGGGTCATGTAGCCCGCATGCCCAG
Source organism: Lethenteron reissneri (assembly GCF_015708825.2). Lineage (NCBI taxonomy): Eukaryota > Metazoa > Chordata > Hyperoartia > Petromyzontiformes > Petromyzontidae > Lethenteron > Lethenteron reissneri. Next base: position 9,716,646 of record NC_083830.1, on the reverse strand, counting down.
CCACCGCATGCCTAAACAGCTTTTGTTCGGCCGGATCGAGAGGGCTAAACGGGCACGGCATGGGCTAGAGAAGCGATGGAGTTATGTAATACAGGATGATGTGGAGCTGAGTGGACTTGCCGATGACTGGTACCAGCGGTGTCAAGATCGGCCTCTGTGGAGGAGGCTCGTGAAGGACGCTACTGGGCAGTTGGAGGCAGTCGCCCTCCAGCAACAACGGAGGGCGGAGGAGCGATGCTCAGCACAACGAGCGGAGTGCCGGGTGGCTAAAACACAGCAAGTTGGCACAGTAGGGGGCACAGGTGGTGCATCAGCTAGTCATCTTAGTCAGTCGACCCGTGGCACCTGGGTCTGCCCCGTGACCTCCTGCCAGAGGGCGTCCGACACATCACGTGGCCTCAACGTGCACATAGCCTGGCACAAGCGTCATGGTGACGTCACCGCCACTTAGTGGCGAATGGCGATTGTAATTGCATGTGCGTGTGCACGTGCATGCGTATGGAGAGTGGTAGTGTAGCGGTCAGCACTACAAACCCGGCGACCCGAATTCGATTCTCGCCCACGGTCAACATCGGTGACAAATATCTTAACCGGTCCTGGGCATCCCCTGGGCATCCCTTAAGTACTCGGGAGGCAAAGGCAGTCCGGCGTGGTGCTGGCTACCAACCCCCTCATGTGCCGTGCCGGCCTTCATAGGTGCTACTCGCTAACAGCACTTGCCCCAACAGTCTGTTCCAGGATACACGGGGGATCTTTTTTCTTGCGTGTGGCCGTGTGTGTGCACCGATTATGAATGCAAGCAAACTGAGAAACAAACACAAGCCCCACTACCTACTAATTGGCATTCCATGAGGACCAATTGCCATACATCAGGGTAAGCATGCTGAACCCACATCAGTAAAATACCGAGAGGGAATTGAATCATGCGTCTGTGTGCAGACAGGCGAGGTTGTGCGAGCAAGCAAGTTAAAGGAAAGGTCCGCCAACCTCATGAATATCATTCAGCGCAGCGCTGAGAATTTAAAAGATCAGTTTTACTGTCACGTAATGAACATAACTCTCAGTAGCAGGGCAGGTATAAAAGTGCTGTCCCCTACTGTTGGAACATAGGTCACTTGAAGGGATCTCAATGGTAGCTCTGTGGTATCTGCTTCCATGGGCCGTTGTCTGACACGATGGTTTGCATTGTTCTAAAAGAGTTCCAAATATACGTACATGTACGTATGAACTTCTTTCGGAACGTACGTTTCCAGCCGTACTAATCAGAGGTATGGGAAATGGACCCCTCATCTTATGGCGTGGCAGCAATATCAATAAGATGAAGCTTGAGGAAAAAGGTTTTAAAAATAAATGAGCGGTCCACGCGGTCATTCTGTCCCTCTCTTCCCAGAAACCATTGGTGCATTGTATCAGGCTTGTGGGTTTACCACAATACATTATTTTTTAAAGTAATGAGCGTGGCTTCGCATTGCACAAGCCGCACAACTACCGTGTTTTGTCCGTGGCTCTGTGCGTTAACGGTACCAGCTGCTGTTGTCCACCGCGTCGCCAAAGCCTGGCGTGTCCACTATGGTGAGCGTGAGCTGCACGCCGCCCTCCTTGAGCACCACCTTGGACTGCTCCACCTGCAAGAGACGCGCAGAGATTTGGCCTCACGGAACGTCGCGGCAAGGGGCTGCAAGTGAAACGCACGACGAGGCAGCTCTTACAAACGCAACGCATACCCGGCCACCTTTCCATCCCGATTGTCTCTGTCAAGGGCACCAAAGACAAAAATCCCCCGTATCGCCTATAACAGACTGTTAGGGTAAGTGCTGTCAGCGATCATCTATGAAGGCGGCACTGTGGCACATGAGGGGGCGGTTGGCCAGCACCACGCCGGGCCGTTTTTGTTTCCCAACTGGCCATATTTACACACTGCACCAGGTACCCATTTGAGGCTCAGTCGACCTAGGGGAGGCCCAGGACCGGTTCAAATAATTATCACTGGTGTTGGCCGTGAGCGGGAATCGAACCTGGGTCGCCGGGTTCGTAGCGTGGCATGCTAACCACTTCGCCGCTGCTCCCCATTGGCTCCAAAACCTTTCTCGACCTGTGCGAACCACCGTCAACCCTCAAAATCTATGTTGTGGAACCACCATGCGGTAACAAATGTTGGCCTTTTGTGAAAAACATCGTATCCTCAATAGTTCTGCAGCCCACATCCCACGGCCTTGCGGCCCACCAACGATCGTCTGTGGACCACAAGGTGGAGAATTACAGGTATACGACGTTCATGCCCGCATTGCAATCGGTACTCATTTTAGGCTGAACAGATCTAAGAGAAAGCCCAACGCGGGTTTGAATACTGACCGCCACCATCGGTTTGCTTAATGACCAGAAATGTTCAATTCTCTAACGATGGATATTTTCTCCTTATCCTTTTTTCATATTTAAATACCAATTGTGCTCGAGTTCTGCTTTGGCAGTTACTGTCATTTCACGCCGTCACCACGGCAAGTGTGCGCCTCCCCTCCGAAATGACGTCATTACCCAAGTAGGCGTCAGCCTCAATAGTGCTTGGATGAGGGACCACCATGCACGACAGGTTGCCATAGGACTATATTGTGGACAGCAGAGGCAGTACAAACCACTTCTATGCCCCCACGTCTATGCCCCTCCTCTTCGCCAAATCTGCACTGAACGGAGTGGTGAACAGAGGTCGCAAACGGGTTTTGATTCCTTACCCGTACCCGTACCTGGCCGCACCAGGGTCACAAACGGGTACCCGTACCCTACCCGATACCCGGCCGGGTACGGGTAGCTGGGTATCGGGTAGGGTACGGGTATCGAGTACCCGATTGCGACCTCTGGGATGACGCCATGTTGCAGGCGCGGGTGGGTTGATTCTAGGAACTTGAATTGTGAGAAGAGACAAGACGTTGGAAAATGAGTGACAAACGGTTACTCACCAGTGACTCACGGCCTACCCTTACCCGTACCCGGCCGCACCAGGGTCGCAAACGGGTACCCGTACCCGGCCGGGTATGATTATCGGGTACCCGATTGCGGCCTCTGATGGTGAAGTATGGTCTAACGACCCCCATGTTGTTAGACCGTTGGGGAGGCGCTCATCCAGCAGTGGATTGACAGAAAGGGCCGTGCGTGTGTTGTGTTGCACGAGGACTGGATGCGGTAACCACGGGCCGCAGTCACCACCACGGCACCCGTGCGGAAAGAGCACCACATGACGTGCGGTGAAATCAACAACAATGTCGCGTCTATCCTAGGGTTTTAAGGCTTTTCTTGCAGCCTATAGGAGCTGTTTGGCACTATGGGACCGTGGTGGTTGATGAGCTGGGGTTAAACACTTGGGGCCTCAGGCATAGCAAAGCTATGTTTGGTTAAAGCCCCTTTACGGTTGACCCAATTCGATGTGACATTTTTAAAAGAGGAAAAAATTGTTCTGAAACTGGTCACACTGCTACAAATAGGACTATGTACGAGTCTGCCACGATTAACACTAACGACACATTTGCGGTTGTACTGAGTTGATAATACAGTACTGCACCGTACAGGGAAGCGTAATAAAGCAGCGTTAAACCCGCAGCAACATAATTACTCATTCTGTGACTAAATCACCCGGAATGTGCTCAATCTCATCAGACCTCAGAGGCTAAGAAGAGTTTGAGCCTGGATAGTGCTGGGATGGGCAAGCACCCGGCTCAACACTACGTGGTGAGCAGTCGCGGGCAGTGTGCAGGAAATCCATTGTTGTACTGGATGTCTATGCTTCCTCCCCATCCTTCACCAACCCTCACTGACCAGCGTGGTAAAGTTTAGTCATACAACCCCCCACAACCAACACCATGTGGCGATGTCCCCATCCAGCAGTGGATCGACAAGAGGACGATACACGTACAGTTGCTCATCTGACCGAGTGGCCTTGTGGCAAAAGCGCTCTGTGCACGGCGAGTGCGGAGCTCGTTCACTCGCAACATCGTCCCTCAAAAAGTTTATAAACTAAGTACCGCCTTGCGAAAAGCCAACATTTTTTTTATGGGGAGAATGGCCCCGTCATAGAAATGTAGAATCTCCATCTGGCCGAGGGCTGCCAATGTATGTATGGACAGTAGATCATCTATTATCCGCCAGATTTTTTAAAATTCCGGATAATAACTAATAATAATTTAAAATTGCTTATTTTTGCACATGCTTGTATTAAATGTTGTAGTTATGCTTTATTAGTGTTTTAAATTAGTTTACTCTATAAAATTGGCATGAACATACAAATAGACAAAAATAAATATCCTATTTTTAAAAGTTACTGTATTTACTGTACCGTACTTACCCACTCCGATCACCAAGACTCTGCATGGGTCGATATATAAAAGTACAGTGTTTTTTTGTTTAAGTTGCATGCAGTGTATAATGTAGTGTATTTTATATACTTTTTTGTCACGGGAACATGCTGCCGATCGCCAGACTGGTTTCAACCTTCAGGGTGGTGGAAGCCGGATAACCGCGCGCTTGATAATCGATGATCAAATGTATGATGAACTTCTTTCGCACCATACGTAGCCAACCGTGCGAAATCGGAGGTGCAGGAATTGACCCAAGTGCCCCCCCCCAACCCCATTGCTCATCGAGCCGAGGCAGACACTGACGTAACTACTGCTATGTTTTTTTTTGTGGTTGTGACATTTACATTAAATTATGCCTGAGGCTCTATTGTGTGAGGGGCGTGTTGTTTTGGCATCACAACATATTTCCTTCCAGAACGCACGGGTTTAAGAATGGTTTCTCTCAGTCTCGTATCTGTCAAAATGCCGGTGTCCTGCTTAGGGATGTTTTGACCGCGTACGCTGCACAAATGTTGCCCTTTTGTTCTTAGGACACACCTTCAGGTATTAACACGGATATGTCGAGGTCTTTGTAAATCCATGGCTAGATGAAGGCCTTCCCGAGCCCTTGGTCAATCTGGCCGTTTCGCATTCTTTTCACAAAGCTGATAAATGCCACTGATGTTGGCCTTGACCGCGGTGGCGAGATGTTAACTCCCTCGCCTGGTATGCAGAAGGTCCCGAGTTCGATCTCAACCCTGACGCCTGTATATTTGGAGTTTGCATGTTTCTCTCCCTGTGGCCGCGTACATTTTTCTCCGGGTCCTCTGGTTTTTCCCCCGCCACATTTAGAATCAACGTGCATTTCCAGTAGAATATTTGACAAATTTCCACCCGGTAAACCACTTCGTGAGCACCATTTGTGGGCAAGTCGCTTCTGAAAAAAATATAGAAGCTAAGGGTGATGAAAAATGCACTGAGCCCCTAAATTTAAAAACAGCAGTCAACAAGCAGTCACCCCATTCGGAATGACCGCCACAGGCTCCACGCCGCCATTGGAGGGCGAGCATCAACCCGATTCTCGTTTGAGCAGGCGACTCTTGATTGACACGTGTGTACAGGGGATTCTGTCTAGCATGGCAATAAGCCTGGCCATGGGGGGAGGGTAAGGACGATTCTATGGCCAGTAGACATCCACGAAAGTGGCAAAGTTTACTAACAAACTTGCAAGGATGCCCGCCTACTAAACCACAATGCAGAAGTGATGATGATTATTGATAGGAGTGCCATATCCCAAAGTGGTTCTGTTGCTGATCCATAAAACATGTCTGCGCTTTACAGACTTCACCTTGTGCACTTTACGATACGGCTTCTGGGGATTTCTACAGCGACAAGCCACGCTCAGCGGTGGGACGCATTCCATCGCGATGAGAGAAAACAGCGCAGAGTGCTAACGGTCTGGGAAAATGCTTCCTCGGGCTTCGTGGGAAAATTGAAAAAATAATCAAGCTGCACAATGTGGAGCTGTAGAAGCAGTCGCCGTCGATTTGGAGCTATTTTAAAACGGGAATAGCGTAAACACGGGCTCACGCACACACTCACACGACAGCATCAGAGCGTGCGCGCATGACAACTGGCAACACGGTTCCCATGAACTTGATTCGCCAACCCATGTTGAGGACTCTAACGGACCGACTGTCTCGTCTCATCGGCACCGAGTTCCACCGCCACCGCTGCGGCTCCTGACCACTTCTCTCCGTCTGCTTCTTCTGCTGTCACTTTGTAATTTCCTCCTGTCGTCAATTTTTCTTGATCAAATCAAGAAACGTGCTAACTCTTTATCGATTACAACTTTGATAGTGCTGATTGTTGCTGGCCGCTTGGTGTTTTCGGCCTCTGGGCCCTGTGCTCGGCAACTGTTTTGAAACGTCATGAGACCTCCTTTGCCAGTATTAAATTATGATAATAAGGTTTTCCCCTTTCTGGCAATAAAACAGTTGTGTTAAGATGTTAAAACACCAAACTGAAACCTTTGCAAGAATGTCTGCATTAGCCACGTAAACTTGTGGTGAATATGCAAACAAAAAAACATGCTCTGACAGTATGTGCATTGTCTTCGAAACTGATTGGTCCACACCAGAGACAGCTTTCTTTAGAGCCTCGTCTCAAACAAGTACATGTGGTTAATGCAGACATGATTCCTCGCAAAGGTTTCAGTTTGGTGCTTTAACATCTTAACACCTGTTTTAAAATTGTTTAAGAAGTAATAATGGGGCATTGACTTTGACACTGAACTGTAGTCAAGAGTGTACACATAATGGGGGTGTACCCTGCTATTGTTGAGTGCAAGAGGTGGTTAACTTACACCACACGAGGTTCTCCCTGCAGGGAAGGGACATCATCAAGCGCCGTCTCGGAAACACGTATTGCCTACAATCCGCGGAGGCAGCTTTGAATACTCTCGTTCAGACGTTGCTGTGAGCTGTTGAACAAGACTTTTGGGGGGTACAGAGCTGTACGTATGGCTCCAGCCAATAACATCAGCCTCCACTGCGGCATTCTTACGAAAGGTTCTCGGTAACACCCTGCTGATAAGACTCTGAGAAGTTAAAACAGGTCTAGGGTTTTCCTACGTGAAACAAAACACGAGCGGCCAACACTGGCTCTGAAGGCTCATTGGTCAAAGCGATGAATATTTTTTCTTTTGGCGACGAAACGGATGCCTCCTTACCTGCAGTGATTTATAAGATAGGTCGTAGAGCGACGTGACTAAAACAAACATGAACTCGCTTACCGGGCCCACAAGGTCACCGTTTACTTAATTGTGCTTATGTACGCTTTTCCAAAGTGGGATATTTTAAGAATGTTAAATATTAATACTGTTGAATTCACACACACGTATAGATGTTTTACAAGCTGAAATTTAGTTGCCTTGAAAAGCCACAGATGGCTACGTCGTAAATACATCAATTTAGGTGCCTGTGTCCATCTGCCGACCCATGAGTCACCACCGCAGGGTTCTCATTTGACCATTATTCACGGTGGTCAACACCGGCTAAGTCGATCTACAGCGAGCAATGGGCCAATGCTCATCTTCATGGATGACCCTTGGGCAGCTGTGAAGAGGCAACGTTTCTTTGGCAAGTACTCACCCCACCTCCCCCCCTCCCACAGGACAACCGAAGTTAAATGGGCGATAAGGTGACCCCGTTGATCAACCAGGAAACTATAAACATCACAACTAAAACAATGGTTCCTACCCGAGTAACTACTTATTATTTTCCTTGTAACTTTGAGGTCGGCAGCGAACCTGATAAGGCTGTCAAGGCCATGATGAAGACCCGCACTTTGTAACTTTGTTTTTGTTCACGCTTGGTGGGCGGGGAAGAGGGATGGGGTGAAGGTCCTAAGGCTGCGGGACATTGCGTTGAGACACTGCTGAAAGACGTTCTGCCCAATGAGCCAGGAGGAGACTGGGGGCAATGGAATGCACCACGGAATGTGGTGTCACATGCCATGCACAAATACTGAAAAGGCCCCCCCCCCCCCACTGCCTCGACCCACAATGCCTCGCCGAGCCCACACAAACAAGTCGATCCATTTCAATTACAGAGACGGCAGCGGACAAATGAACCAATTTTCATAGCAGCAAAAACAACAAAGGTGGCTCCACAGGGCTGGTGGTGATACAATGTGGGATTCAGTTGAGGTGGCGCGGGTGGCTAAGAGGTCAAAACGTTGAACCGGCCATCGCTGAGAACCCGAGTTCGAAGCCAGGTTTCAGCCGCATGTGATGAAACCAGGTCCTGAGTGTAGTCAGTTCGTGGTTTCAGCCATTTTGCTAATGACTGCACGCAAAAAAAATCCCTTACTTAGACTAACTTTAAGCATGAAGGATTTAAAATGTTGGTTTGACTGTAATGCGATGAACATTAATTGCGGTGGCAGGGCGGGTGGGAAAGTGCTGCATTCTACGACTGTGTGGACCAGAAGTCGCTTGAAAGGATCTCAGAGGTAGCTCTGTGATATCCGTTTCTGTGGGCCGTTCCTCGCACACAAAGGGTTGCGCTGCTTCGCGTGAGATTAGAATGCTTGCTTCGTCAAATGACATGAGGCCGATATCACGATTGGGATACATTTGGTGAAAAAAAAGACAGAAATTGTAAACAAAATAAGACACAGAAATTGTAAAAATAAATTAAAATAAATGTGGGATGTAGGGTGTTGGAGCACCGAGCCAGAACCACCGAGATTTGCACATCCCAGACTCCTACTCCACGAGCATCACAACATAGTGGGGATTCAAAAACAGCTGTCCTATGCAAAGAGTGACTTCTACCACTGGCTCAAGGCCACTAACAGAGAGGAGCGTCGTCCGCGAACAAAATCTACTTTACCGAAGCAAAACAGATAAAAGATTGACACTCCAAAATAAAACCGATGGAATACCAGTATACGACTCGCTTAATACCTGCTGCAGCACGCCACGTCATTTACCTGGAGGGTTTTTCTGACCCGCTGGGAGGGCCCCGGGTACTCGGACGCGTAGAGGTCGGTGAGGAACAGCGAGTTGATCAGCGTCGACTTTCCCAGGCCAGACTCGCCTGCCACAAAAATCAACAACGACCATTTAAGCCTTTCCCCATACATCAGTTTTATTCCGATTCCGTTCTGATGACATGTGTGTACGTCATCATCCCGTACGTGTATGTCATTGGAATGGAACCGGAAGATACAATAAAAAAAGACTTCATCAGTACCGAAGCTCCCACAAAGCCATGCGGGAGGAGAGTGCTGCACAGTTTGGCGCCGGCTATCTCAAAGCGCGGGCGTGTCGCTACAGTTCTCCGCGGTGACTACAATGTCTTTAAAAAGAACAGCGGTACACCTCAATATAAAATTAATGCCCAACCACTTGCGAGTTCCGAGATTCAGCAGTGAACGGGACACCCACCCTGCAACTTTCAGACATCTCGGAATGGGAAAAGGTAAATATATCCACGCTGCATTTGTGCAATGAGCATGATTCCCCCCCCCCACCCCCCATGGCGTCCCGTGGTTGGCAAGGACCCTCGTGCAAAGGAAAGAAATTACAGTCATTTTTGTGCCTTGCTCTTCATAGCCAACCACTTATCTTATGCAACAGCCTACCGACAGATACAGGTGACTGACATCGTAATGCTTTATATTATTCGGTGTAAGTTACAACAGCGTTAAAGAAGGGGGTGCTGAAAAGAGTCTCTGGCCTGACATGGGAAGAGTAGCCGAACAAAAGAGAGTCGAACACAATGCCTTGGTAATGTTTCTTTCTTTACAGCTGTTTGAATTTAGCCTGTGTGTGTGTTAACTGAAAACAACAGAGAAACGTTAAAACAATCTAGAGAAATTGGTGGAAATCCTTGAGAAACCTCGCATGTCTCCAGTTTAAAAAAAAAAATCACTTGCAGGGATAGCGATCGTTTCCAGTGGCAAAGGAGTGCGGTGTGTTGTGAACAAGTGGTTAAGTTCTTCCTTGGATAATTGATGGACAAAGTGCATTGCACTTCAGTGGGAATGGTGTCAAAAGGTCACTGTCCAATCGCCACCCACACTTAACACGGGTAGTGAAGTGTATCCTTGCCTGTATACTGCATCGTATTCCCAAACGTCGCCACAGGTAACCTCACTCACGACGGCTGCCAGATGCAAGCACCAGGATTTTGATCAGCAAGTTGTCTAAACAAGTCGACCATTAAGAGTGGCAGCAGCAGAGGACTAACGGCCGTTGCCATTGTGCATGTTTCGAGTCCGCATTTCACTGTAAACCATTGTGGTCTGCAGGGCAAGACCCCGGGAAGTTCTGGGAGTAAACACGCATACATTGTTTAAACAGTGGCTCCCACATGAAACCACCATCAGCCCCCCCCACCCATTCACTTGGGGTTCAGTCAAATATCCTAACCAATGTCACCAACGGTGGATATGTTTTTAAATCGTGTGAATGGGACAAGTGGAGCTGTTCAAGAAAATTGGATTTGGTTGATATCCCCAAATAATTTAGTTGGAGGCTGCCATTAGTCCTGCGATGTTTATGTGTTTAAAGATAGGCAGTGAGCAGCAGCAACGTATCTACGGCACTGGAAAACTGACAAGGTGAATGACATACCTATGGTACACTACATTATTATGAGCTATGGCTGTGTTAGTTTAACACGAATGCTTTTGCGACCACGATTATCCATGTCAGAGTTGTTTGGGTAAGATTGCTTAAATAGAATGGATGTGTTCCCGATTTTCACCATGTATCTGAGAGTCAAGTGCAGTTAGGACATTTCAGGTAATAGAAAACATACATGTTGTGTTAGATTCATCTGAAAACCCAGGAGTGACAGAACTAGTGTAATGTCACTTTCACACTTTACTTGCCAAAAGTAGCTCTAAACGTGGCATGGGGTGATGTAACTATTGTTAGCACGGAGACATTTGACATTGGTATGGAACGTAAATTATTAAAAAATCTGAAAAACATATTTTTTAAAATCCTAAATCGTCATAAAAAATCCTAAATGTTTAAATCCAAGTCATCCATTCCCTGTTAAACACCAACACATTGCATGGTGTTTATGTAATCTGTGCCCATTATATTAATTAAATGTAATAATAACTCAACAAGAGCATATTTGCAATTATGTGCAAGAACTACATTAGTCACGCCTGGAATATCCTGTTTTCCGTGTTGGGCAGGTGTCCTGACAACGATACCATCAGCAGCCACCGCTGGAAGAAAACCACCACACATCATTGCCATTGCTCATGGTCTCAGGATGTCACAAATCCAGCTTGCTCCAGCAATGACAACTGGCCCTTAGCAGTGCTGGCTCAGAGGAGTCCCATGGGGGCATTGCATCAGCGATCCGCAAGCTACCAGATTCCACGTTGCAATGGCATTTGCGTGCTCGCGGACAACGCAAAAGCAGTGGGGCGGTGGGCTACATGACCCTCCTCAGAGTAGCCCCGTGTCAATGATTATTCTCGAGCACTTTTAAACGCAATTACCATTTGCCCTGCTCAAACAAACCAAACACTTATCCAGATGCAACCAGCGCACTTCTCACGTCGCCGAGAGAGACGAAGGGGGGGAGAAGGGGGATGGGGCCGCCGTGGTCACTGAGGTCAGGAGACCACGAGTTGTAGTGGAAAGGCTAAGGTCGCCAACCCCCATCAATTTCCTGTCGGTGGCTCTCTGACCCATCGGCAACTACTCTTCAAAAGCCCTGCATTAATTTCGAATTCCCACAGTACAGCCTCGTCCTGTGATGTTACTCCCAGTGTGCGTTCACACGCGTAAAAAGCAACTTCACTCAGTTATTCCTCACAAGGGGTTGGCTGCTCGGATTCTCTTGCCGTTCCCCTCTCCTCTGGTCGAGTCCGCTTTAATCATATCTGTGTTGGCCCCGTCCCCTAGGGGGCAGCGAAATTTTATTCAAGGGACACAGCCTGTGGCATGGATACCGTGCAGGATAAATTTCAAATGTGCACGAGGAATGTCATCGGACACACTGTGACGACCAAACAACATGAAACAAATTCCTTTCGAACACCACGTTGACTCGAGGCGTGGGGACATGTGATCTTGGTTTTGTGGTCCGAGTAACCTTAGCTGTGATTTTGCGGCCAGAGGTGGGGGGTTGGATGCGGTGGGGGAGGGGGGGGGGAGGCAGTGGTCTACAATGACGGTCAATATTCCAAAAAGGTTGGAGAAGCCACCGCTCTTCTCTCCTCGTGTCCTGCACCAGTCTTTCTATCACACGCATTTAGAAGCATGCGTTTACATCATTTAGATTATTTGGCTGCTATACATTTCCACAAGCCACTTCTAGTTGAGCTATCATTTGTGGCCAGGTTGCTTCTGAAAAATAAGTTTAAACCTCGGTGCGCTTTACCTGGTAAAATAAAATTATAGATTTTTTAGTGATTTGCTTATCTTTCCTATAGTTTGCACTCCTATCGTATGTTTGTATTCTTCGTTGTTGTAGCTTTCTGACCCCACCTCGAATGGACATCTGTGAAAAAGAGCTTCATAACCTCATCGGATTCCTCCAGCATGAATAAAGATTCTGAATTACTGAAAGCCATCTTCATCTATTCTACCCGACTTTGCTCACATTCAACAGGACGTAGATTTATGCAACCTCCATGACCTATTGAAGAATCGAATCCGTGCTGCAGGAAAGCCTCATCTCTTCGTATAACTGCCTCTTGGCCAGTCTGTTTATTGACATTTTCCTTTAACATTCGTACTGCAGTCGTCGAAAATTTAGTAGAACTATGATTTATTACAACCAAAAGAGTTTTACCAAAATAATAACCAGCGTCGTAGTTTGTCCCCACGGACTTAAAACTGTAGACGCTGTGTTTGTTTAAAATGTAAGACAGCCTTTATTTGTGTTGTGGTTAGCATTTATCGGTTACAGCCTTGACGTGTTTGTACATCTATATAAACTGGCTGCGTGCACAATTGAACCATCTATTTATATATATGACTGGATACAATATTCATTGTATGTCCCCATACTGTTCAAGATATAGATATATATTTTGAATATACGTGTCATTATGTGTATGCTATATACATGTTGAAAGACGCACTTGCAAAAGGGATGTTCCATTTCAAGGGAGTTCCCAGGGCGCCGCAAAAAAATTACCCATAAAACTTGGCAGGACCCCACTGAGTCTTGAGACTCGGTGAAGCTTTTCCTGGGTAAAAAAAATCATCTTAATAATAACGGGTCGCCTTCACTACTGTTCACAAAGAGGGCTGTCGGAATCGTTGTTGTTTTAACTCATTCCCAATCACCCGATGGACAAGGTGTCACAAAAATCGCCATTGCTGACGGGGCCCACGGTGGAATTCCCCGGGTATGGTGGCGCACGGCTGTATATCCAGCGCCTTCGAGAAAGAGAGGCCCGGTGGTGGTGGTTCGCTCAAACCACGCACACCAGAAACCTCGCCTGCTACGGGATCAGCGAAGTGCTACTAAGGTGACAGAAGGGCCAGCCAAGTTGGATTTCTGGTGCGTTTGCGTCGGTTTGGTTTTTCTACCATATACGTGGGGAGGTGGAGGGGGTGCTCTTGTTCTTCGAGCACCCACGGTTTCCTTCCCACACAAACGTACAGTACTCAGGAAAGAGAGAGAGAGAGGGGACTGGTCAGGCAGCCCGAGTACTTATGCATAAAACTATTCTCCCCTTGAGATTTGGCGAATTGTCATGATTTGATTCAGCCATTCGATAAAAAAATTATTTACCTATTTTTTTGTCCCATTTGCATTTTCTCACTTGTACGATCTTGTTCGTACCGTCTCATTCACTCCAGTAGCCTAAATCTAAACATTTCCAGCAGTGGTTTTTCACAAACATTTACATGAATCACAACTAATTGATTCGCAAATGAACAGGTTGAAGAATATATATGAGGCACAACCAACTTTAATTCATGAGTTGAAAAAAAGATCGAGACCAGTGATCCTTAATGAAGAAATTATCACATCAAACGCAATCTTCCACTCTCTAACGGCCACTTCACCGTTCCCTCTTCGTGCACGCAGACATACAAGTGCTTCTCTAAAAACCCAGACATTGCTGTGTGTCTGACAGCCTCTGAGCCAGGGAGAGGGTTGGGTCGGTATCACCTGGGTTGGCAAATGTTGCAAGTTTGCACCATGGGTAGACAGCTTAGCCAAAATAGTTTTTTTGGGTTAGATCGCGTAAATATATAAATGTGTCATTAAAACCCGCCACCACCCAACACAGCCAACTAGTAAGGGTTGTCACGTAAACAGAACATGCCAATTCGTCACTAGTACAGCACGCCGGTGTGTTGGAGAGCCAAGCCACAACATTTACAATCTGAGTAAGAAGCGAAACAGGTGGACTTCTCCACAAATCTGGCTGTCACCCAATGAAGCTAGTTGTATCCCATTGATGTTCACAGTCCGTAGATATTTCGTTTCACGTTTTTTCCTCACCCAAAACAATATTCTCCATCAATAAAACTACAGCACTCTTCTTTAAAGAATTTTCTTTCTCACAAAAAGCTACCATGGTGACCTTGCTGTCATACATATTTGTGATCTAGTGATAAAATGTTTTAAGAAAATGCTTTTATCTCTAGATTTGCCACCCTGGGTGGTACGAAAAAAACATTTTTGGGCCAATGGCTCGGGCTTCGAGGCACCAAACTCGCTCTGCGTTGCGGAAACTCCCTTTGGGCGCCGCAGTGGCGAGATGTTAACTCCCTCGCCTTGCACGCAGGAGGTCGTGGGTTCGAGCCCAGCCCTGACGCCTGCTGTATATTTGGAGTTTGCATGTTCTCCCTGTTGGACGCGTGGATTTTTCTCCGGGTCCTCCGGTTTCCCTCCGCATTTAGAATCAACGTGCGTTTGGAGTATTTCACTGCTATACATGCCCACATGATAAGGGACTTCGTTGAGACGTAAATTGTGGCCAGGTTGCTTTTGACAAAGAGCTACACAGCTCGGTGGGCCATACCTGGTAAAATAAATAAAACAAATTAAAGTTCAGTTTAGTTTCTAATGTCGGCTGCCCATGGGTTCTCCGTGCCTGTGTGCGCACCCGCGGCCCAGGTGGCACGTGATGCCTGTTAACAGAGCCGCATTCCGGCCTTCGGGTCTTGCTCAGGTTACTCTGCTTCCTGCCTTGGCGAGTAAGGATGCAGATGTGCACGCACGCAGTCACGCACGCACACGGATGTGGATAGGCGGCTCAGGGTTTTCATCATGTCCTGAGCTGGCACTGCGGAGCCTCTGCCGTTGGAAACCGTGCTTCAGCCCCACGTTATTAAAACAGGTTCTTAAGTGTCGTCATTTATGGTCTCGCCCAGGTTGCAAGTGATTTGGTGACAAGACGTCAACGTGAATTCCTGCTCAAATGAGTAACAAGACCAGACTCCTCTTCCGTTAACAGCGATGAGGCAGTGGCGGAAATTCCACATTGTTATGGTAGGGGTGAGTTTATCCACAGATTAACTATTAATGACTTCCCCCACACAGCAGTATTAATTGTATTTACCACCTACGGATGATAGGCTATCTTCAACCCCCCAACCAGGAATTAAAGTTGCAGCCTTCCGAGTGAAACCTGGCTCACTCTTCTGCTGACCCCCCTGGCCGCTTACCAAAGACCACACGAACAAATGCCACGATATTTTTGGTTTGTAGCTTAATTTGGCACATTGCATCTGTGAGAACTAAAAGATATGAGCGCGATTGCTAACTCTGTGACGAACCTTCTTTCTTGCCCGATGAAGCTGATTGTAATTATCAGCGAAACGTCGTACTCAAATTTAAAAATGCTGTTGATTCTCTCTTCAGCACACCGGTGCGCTAAAAAAGTTAATTATTTTGTCCTTTGAAAAAGTGACACATTTTTTACTGTTTGGCCGTGTCGGGTGGTGGAGGGTTACGACACATTTATAAATAACGCGATCTGACCCAAAAACCTATATTATGAATAATATTGGTCGCGAAAGTATAAATTGAACCTTCTTTGCTGGGGATATGAACGGTGCGCTACTCACGAAGCTAAAAGAGGCCTTGTGAACGGAATACAGTAATGTTTATATGACGTCATCTTTCAGGGGCCAGACTAACACGAGGTGATGCAACACTCACCGCGAGAGCTCCGAATGGAAATTATTCATCATAACCAAAGCTCCAAAGTCTCACTCAACGTCAAGGTGATATCACGCAGTGGGTTACAGCCGTGTGTTTGTTTGTTTACCTTCCCCCCGCACCTCCGATTGGCACGGTTGGCTATGTACGGCGCGAGAGAAGTTTATCGTACACACACACATCATGCTCAATTAAGCGTTGAGAAGGTTGCTCAACTCCTGTTTACAGGCCTGAGCCAGTGTAGGAAATTCCATTCCTATGGCTGGGGGGGTTCTAACAAACAAACAAAAAAAATTGTCGACTTCCCTGCAAAGTGGTGCTCATTGTATCTACCCCAGAGGGATGATGGGCCGAGTCTAACCCCAACCAGGACCTGAAAACATAACCTTCCAATTGCGAGCGGCTCTCTCGCTACTTGACATGTGTACTCTGTCCGTAAGGACTGCATAGGTACTGTGGCTTTAATTCGTAAAGCTGTGTGGCTTAAATGTTGCACACATTTATGCATATTGGAGCATCACCGATTTTTATCTGCACAACTTTGTTTAGCACGTCGATTACTCCTGTTGCTCACAGATATCCACAGGTAAGAGGAGTTGAGCCTGCAAGTGTTTGTGGAAAAGACAAATCCAGTTGCAATTTCATCCTATTATTAGTTGGCACAAGTTACACCCCGAAGTGGCTGCTTTAGGCACCAATTACAGGCACAGTATGACGAACATCTAGTGGGCGGTGACACCCTACATCAAAACGACCGATGATGATGTTGCCTTACGGTTTTATGATGATAAGATTAATGATAATGGTGGATTGATGACGGATGCCAACAATGACGATACAAGTTTTGATGGTGAGGCCGCCTAGTCAGCAAGTCGAGGGGGAGAGCACCCTGCGATGCCGCACCAGATTGCGGTGTCGGCGGGGTATACTTTGTGGCTACATCAGTCCGGGCTTATCCTTCCGGCGGCTTTGTTCCTGGAATGTAAGCTGGGCACATGCAGACACCACAACAAGCCGTGATCTACGCTCCCATTCACTCTCAACCTGACTCTCTGCTCACAAACATCCATGGCCGCTGCTGGTCTCACTCTTCATGTTTAACAGAGCCGGTAAAATGTTTGCGAATTTTTCGTGGTGGGCAGCAGGGCAAAAACGATAATATTAATAATGTATCACTATGGAACACGATTTTTGTTCCTGGGTAGTAAGTGTTATTTTCTAATTGCTTATGCCTCAAAAGTACAGAAAATGGATATTATTCCCCACAAACTTTTCTTTTGTGACCAGGACTTTATGTGAAGGAATGACACAAATGCACACCAGGTTTTCTCATTGAAAATACGTAAATTTCAAAATAGCACTGTCCTGGTCACAAAAGCAAAGTTTGTGGGGAATAAGCCATTTTCTGTACTTTTGAGGCATAAGCAATTAGGAAATAACACTTACTACCCAGGAACTATTTTTTTAAATCAATTTGTTACCCAGTAATATGCATATCACAGAGCAGCTGTGCTGATGTGTAAGCTGAAACATGTAAAGTCCTTTTGTCAATAACCATCATGTGAGTTGTGGGGGTTAATTGACCTAATAACCACAGGAGGCCCTCATCCAGCAGCTGATTGACAAAAGTGCTCAACACGTATCGCTTGCGTAGGAATAAAGTGTGAATACCGGCACCACTACTCGCTCAAACAGGACAGACACCGGTGCAGGCGTGTATATGATGCTACCACCAAGTCATAAGGTTGGAACATAGATGGGCAGTGTGTAACAGCTGACTGCCCCCCCCCCCTCTAGCCCCCACCACCACCCACCCCCCTCTTGGAGAGAAGAGTCAAGACATATGCTGCTGCTTTACATTAACGGTTTAAAGCTTTCGTGACTGCAGGAATTCATACTCTTTGGGTCTCTCGGTCAAATCACGTAAATAGAAATAATAGATGACGACGTTTCGATCGCAACACAAGCAATCGTCCTTCCTCGCTCACCTGACGACGATTACACAAACTTCAAAACTGTTCCCACAGCCCAGAATCCAGTTCATACAGAGGTTTGTCATCCGCCGAGGATGAAGTCGTAGCGATATTAACAGCAGGTGATAAATGCGATGCCGACCCATGAAAAGAAAAAGCTGCGTGAAACCGCCATTCCATGCAGCCATAGAAAATGCCTGGTGCCTGCAGATGCCTTCAAGCACCCCTCACCCTCCTCCCCCCACCACCACATCCCTTGCATCTCTCCCACTGTCACCGCCTCACCACAACCCCCCCCCACCATCACCCCGTTCCAGCCCAATTAAAGCCAAGGTTTCATTCTGAAAGCTCAGGACCCCAGGGAGGGTGGTGGAGGGGGGGAAAGACGCAAAAAATGCCAAGTATGGGGACACTACTGTGGGAATGTGCGGTACAGTGGGGGTCTGGTGAAATTAAATAATGAATGACGTTTTGGCCGACTCGTATTGACGCTGTCCCCCATGTGTGGGCCGGCGTGGCTCGGGGCTCATGGCTGTGTCAGGCCACTCGGCCCGGGACAAATGAGGGCCCTCCGTTTGAATGGGGGCAGCAACCTTAGATTAACCGAGGCTCGCTGGTGTGTCAGTCGGTATTTTTTTTGCAATTGGACGATGGAATAAACCCGTTGGGACACGTGAACCGTTGTCTCGTTTTCAAACAGCGACCCTTGTAAGCAAGTTTGATGCTGTCAATGCCGTCCCCAATGACTGTAACAGAAGGAAAAAAAACTGGTTTAACACGTAGTAGGCTTTCACGACCAATATAATCCAGGTTTTTTTGGGTTAGATCACGTAACTATAAATGTGCCGTTAAACCTACCACTACCCTATACAGATACAGAAAATTTGTAAGGTTTGTCACGTAAACAAAACGTACCAATAAGTTACTACTTCAGCACACCGGGGTGTTGGAGAGTAAACCCACACCATTTACAATTTGCGTACGAAATTTCGCTGGTGATCACAACCAGGCAATATCTATATTTGTGGAGAAGTTTTCCTTGTTTTGGTCTCAAGAGTTAACGCGATGTCATCACTCTGAACCTATCAGGTGTGAAAACCAGATGGGGGGGAGGAGGGTTAATAGTCATATCAGTTACAATGGAAAGGAAAACACTATAATAAAATTTGGTTGCTCGCTTTGGTCTAGCCGAGCTACGAGGGTGAACGTTTATAAATATATCAGATGACAACATGTGGCAAGTCACTTTACAGAGCATGCAGGAGAGCTGTCCAGTGTGTGGGTAAGCAAGGCCCCTCTTCAAGTGATACAAAAACTATTCGAGCGAGTCCTCAGAGAGGCTACCCAAACAAGATGAGGCTCTGATATCCGCGAAGGGGTTGTGAAGACATTCCTTCTCCACGTGCCATAACTCCTACAATACAATTGGGATGCAATTGGTGATACAAAAAACAATAACAGAGGATAACACAAGTTGATGTAAAAAAAACTAATAACTTGTATTTTTAAGATATCCAGCCAGGTGGCTCAGCAGCAGAGCAAGCGGGCTCGCAACCGCAAGGTTGGGAGTTCAGCCCATCATCCCCTCACAGATACGGCTTTGTGGAGAAGTCAACAGTGATCGTCCTATGGATGAGGCACGCCCCTGTCATCCAAGTGCGGTATTTGCACCACTAGCTCAGGGCTGTAAACGGTGGATGAGCACCACCCCAATCTTCAGGAAATTGCTAATACAATATTTAAGGTATCTCTTGTAATGAAAACAATTTATTTTATTTTACCAGGTCAGGCCTACCGAGCTGAATAGTTATTTTTCATTAACGACCTGGCCACAAATTGTAGTTTAATGAAGCGGCTTTTCACGTGGAAATTTATCGCAGACAAATATTCTAAACGCACGATTCTCAATGTGGAGGGAAAAACCGGAGGATCTGGAAAAAAATCCACGGGACCACGGTGAGAACATGCAAACTCCAAATACATGGGTGTCAGGGTAGGGATGGAACCCATGACCTCTTGCATACCAGGTGAGGCAGTTAACATCTCACTACCACGGCACCCATAATAAAATAATAATCATAATAATGTATCGTCATCTATGAATGAAGGCCTTCCTACACCTTTTTGTAATGGGGGTTGTTTGACCACACTTCACCAAGCAGATCAGTGAGGGCTGGTAAAGGACTTGTTCACATATCAATCACCACTCAAGGCCTCAAACGGAGATTGCCAGGTTCACAGGACAATGACCTAACCACTGCCCACCACCCCACCCTTACTACTTACATGAGAACTCTTGAATTAGATGTAGAGTACATCACTTTTATAAACTGCATTTTTGTTTAAAACGCAATACACTTTTGTGTAATTCTTGCAAAATATATACACCTCATACATCTATGCAATCAATTCTAATATCCATATTACATTTTCGGCTTAAGAGGTCATCACTGCCCCTGCTGCCAATGCCAATACTTCCTTTATTATGCCAGAGCCCATCATTAGATATTGAAACAAAATATTTTAATGCTGAGTGTCTGCTACTGCTGTGTCCTGTACGGTGCTTTGAGGCCCTTGATGAAGAGCGCTATACATATATGGGAACTATCATTATATTGTTCTGCAAACACCCAAGATCCTGCTTTTAGTGCATCTCACCATCTGACTTTAGGTACGTTTCACTTTGACCCCTGACCTCTGGCTGCCTCTGATAATGCCTTTCTCAGTCATCTGCCCATTTTATTATTGTACAAATCCCCAATCTCACTTGGCACGAAGACAATCAATGAAAACACGTGTTGTGTTTCACTTGGTTTTTAATGAACAATCTGAGCGTTAAAATGCGTACCCTAAATTATGTTCAGAGGAAAGTGCTTGAATAGTTATAGCCATAATAAAGGTGGGCTGAAGTAGTAACTACTTGTCATTTTGTTTACGTTATAAATTCCTTACCGATTGGCCGTGTCGGGTGATGGAGGGTTGACACATATATACTTGCGCGATCTAACTCAAAAACCTTTATTATGAATAATATTGGTTGTGGAAGTCTATGTGTTCAACTAGTTATAACCAGTTTGTTAATCCACTGCTGGATGAGGACCTCCCCCCCCACCCACCCCCCCAAGCTGTGCGGACCATGAGGGTTATTGGACCACATTTTACCACGTTGGTCAGTGCTGGTTGGTGAAAGTGGATTTTGCTTCACGGCCCTATACGGCTCACATATGCCCATAACACCTTTTTATTTGAAATTGCATGGTGGTCACCCATTCCAAGCACTACCCAGGCTCAAGCCTGCTTAGCTGAAGGGCTCGGGAACATTGCGTGCGATTTGTCCATCGGCAAGAGCTAAGCACAAAAAAAAACTCTTGACGGGCCAGCAGTCACTTAATTAAATGATCGGCCCTCTGTTAAAGGCTGCATGATAATGGGATTATCCAATTAGTGCCTAATCGGCTAGCTAATAAGATTTACACTGGTAATGCTGTGTCGATTCTACTGATTTGACACTGCCCGTTCTATAAACGTGTTGAAAGTACTATATTCACCTGTCCCGCAAGGGCCAATATTTTTATTTTATTTTATTTGCGCGTCAATAATGACCCACAAGTGTGACGATTCATTAAATTGGTGGGGGGGGGGATGTTTACATCTCGAACCTCCACACTCTTTAAGGTAACTGCCATCTCAAGATTTTAACCCTGCATCATTAGTCATGGGTAAAACGGGTCCTCATGTGCAGCATACGCGAGGTTGGTCTCAGTCAGTCATCGATGACCGAATGAAAATTCCATTGCAATAACATAGCAGAGGGCAAATGCATCTCCCTGCTCGCATAGAAAATCGGGTCAGGATTATCCCGAATGACAGTGATGAGCACAGTTGTGTAAATTCTACCTTCCTATGGCAGCAGCAAGTCTGCCCACAGGATTACTCCGGTTGGCTTCCCAAAATAGTGTTTCATCATCGACCTTTTAGGGAAGAAGATCGGCTTAAATTTTGACTTAAAACTTTCGTGACTGCAGGAATACATATTCTTGGTTCTTTCGGTAAAGTCACGTAGATGGAAATTAAAAATAATTAAGTTAAAAATAAAATGAAAATAATAAAAGCAAAAAAAACAAATTTTTAATAATAAAAGCAAAAAACCCACAGTGGATTATTTTATTTTATTATTTTCAATTTCTTTTTTATTTTAATTTAATTTTATTATATTTTTTTCTATCTTTGTGACTTTACCGAAAGAACCAAGAATAAGATCGGCTTAGTCAATGCCAAACTAGGATTTGAACTCGCAACCTACGATTGGACGTCGCTCGCACTACCACTGATCCACTGGGCCACAAAAAAAGATAAGAAGCAAATGTCTCCCTCTGTGCTCATCTCCATTGGCAACCATGAGAAAGTGGGTGAAATTCCATATTTTTATGGCAGGGGCTAGTATCTATAGAGTACAACCACAATTGACTACCGCCAAAATTCTCCTCATTGAAGTAACCCGGATGGGATTATAGGGACAAGCTGGCTGCCTGAATGGAATTTTTTACTCCAGAACTACGGGTCGTGCACTCCAACCACATCACCCTGCGGCCGAACCGAGACGCATTCCCCGAATGATTTAACACGTACGCATAACGGGTGCTATGGAATGGTGGGGAGAAACCAACCAGGCAGCCGCATAACTCACAGGTCGAACGCACAGCATGTGAGCAACCTAGATCTGTACCAGGCTATTGCCGTCAAACTGACGCGAGAGGCTGTAATGCAGAGCAATAAATAAATAAATAGCTGCCACGTGCTCTGCTCTCAAAAGATCGAGGCCACGGTCCCCACCCCCCGCTCCCCAAAGTGCACGGGTCAGTGCGCCACGCAAGTTACTCTCTGCTCAATACCATAGAAGCCCTGAGTATTGCATCTTTGCCAGAGATACAAGCGTAGCTCAGCTGTAGGGAGGGGAGGGAGTGCAGGCAGGCAGGCAGATGGGCTGGCCTGCTGAATTCAACTCTGAACAACCGCACGGAATCCTCGTAGCTTGAGCGTTACTATTCCTCTATCTACAGCATCACCGATGCGACGATAATGGCGGTGTTCCTGGAAAAGCCATTGTCAAAGGGATAAGAGGACACGGGCAACAGATGGCACTGAGCAGTGGAGATAGTGGGGGCGGGTGTTCAGCTCTATTGGTGACCCTGAGCCAGAAGTGGTGGATATTCCAAAATCCCATGGCAGGAGCATAGTTCTCCACATGACAACCACCGTTGATTTCCCACAAAGTGGCCCTCGTTTATTGACCTCCCGATTGATAATGTCCGAGTGGACACGTGACCAACAACATGTTAACTCCACCATTGGAACCTCCTTTGCAAGTAGCAATATGATAATTGTTTTTTACCCTTTTATCTGGCAACAACACTGACACCTTTTTATATATTTTTTATAACATGTTAACTTGCAACCTTCTGACAGCGAGTCTTGCGTTTGAACCACAGTACCGATCATCCAGGGGTCGTTAAAAGGAGTAGCTCCTTAACAGGAAGTCAACAGGAGTTGTGCTATGAAAAGACTGACCCATGTGATAAGAGCATTAAATCTTTAGCACTAACGCAGTATTGCCAAGAGACATGAGTGTGGTACCCAAGCAATCGATTGAGATGCTTTAAAAGTTTACTACAAGTATCAGAACTCTAGGACACAGTAATAGGATGGTACAAAAAGTATGTTCAGGACCATGATAATTACCAAACCAATATTCTTAAAGGTATATTTAAATATAATAAATACACTTTGATGTTATAAATGAACCTTATGGCGGTACCCCAGGGTACCATAGTACTCCGGCTATCGCATGATGTCTGTGTTGCAGTCATTTTTAGTCTGTTGATGGTCGGGGATGCGGCAATCAACTCATCTCGACGAGCTGTACACGATGCACTATGGTGCATACGAGCGTTCAGGGTTTCAGCGCAATCGTCCTCGCTGCGTTTCGACATCGCGGAGTGGCACTGATTTCGGATTGATTGGTACTCCAGTCGCGTGTGTCCCAGAAATAAAATATTTAATTGCCTCGGCCATTTTGTATTATTTGGTACCCCAGGGTACCGCCATAAAGATTAAATATACAGACAACGAAATTCTTCAATATCTGGGGTAATGTGGGGGAGGAGTGATCTGGATAGTACACATGTGCGTTGCATTATCCATGTAAATTCTGCTTCTTGTATATATTGTTGACCGACGTAGCTAAACATGCTTACAGTGTGACTTGTATTGGGAAAACCGTCCACATTTTTTTACATTACCGGCAAATAACTCAATTGGGATTACACATGGGAACATCGCCACCCTATACTGTGAAATACATCAGAATCAGAATATTTATTTATACAGGAGGAATCCGATGAGCTATAAAGCTCTTTTTCACAGATGTCTAGTAGGGGCGGCTAAGAATGTTACAATAACAAACAGTACAAAACAGGATAGGAGTGCAAAGTACAAGAAAGGTAAACAAATCACCTAACACACACAAATAAAACTAAACCATCCCCTTCCTACCAGGCCAAAAGCCACAAATGATAGCTCAACAAAGTGGCAAACATTTGGACATTTTAACCTTATGGCGGGACCCCGGGGTCCCATAAGCCACCGGCTCTCGCATAAACTTGCGTTGCGAAGTCATTTTATGTTTGTTGAAGGCGAACGATACGGCGATCTATTCCTCTCGACGAGCTCTACACGATGCGCTAATCAAAGTTTCAAAGTTTTGTTTGTGACTATGGAAATTTTGGCAACGACGGGTGCTTGGTGAAGAACGAGAGGTTTGATTTCTGGTGGGTCGCGGAGTTTATGTGCGCGGTGGGACGGAGTCGCCAAAAATAAATTGATTACGATTCTGACTTCCGTTTATTCGGGACCCGGGGGTCCCGCCATATATAGCACCAAAACAATGACTGGATCCTCTTTAAAGATAGTCTTCAGACTCAACGAGGCTTTTCTGGGTAAACAACTACCACGATAACAATAAAACTGGGTTGGTGGTGGAAGGCAAAAGATCGTCTCAAACAGGAGCTAATTATATCCTGACGAGCAGAACCACTATCATAATGATTCATTCACCTATTTGCTTGGCTGTTATTTCCACGACAATTGCTTCCGCCCCCCCCCCACCGCCTTTGTTCACATTACCCTGTTTTGTTGATCGCTTATTAATAGCCGCCCGACACTCGCTGTGCGACAGGGACAGGTGGGGCCCGGCGATGCGCGTGCGCCTATACACGGGAGCAGCGGGCAATGAGCGGTGGACCCTGCGGCCCTCCCCACATCACAGGCGCCCCCCCCCCCCGCCGCCCCCCTGCCCCCTCTCGCATTCCGCGGCAAGCCTCGCGAGTAAACAGCACATTCCGAGCAGCTCTACAGAGCCGCCACCAAACATTTCCCAAATACAGATCTGCGCCACGGTCGCCGCCGACTCCTCAACGCTGCAGAAGCGATGACGATCGTTGAGCAGCGTTGTTGAGCAGCGGTGGTGGGGGGGGGGGGGCACCTCGGCAGGCTTGGTGGCGCTACCGGGCGAGCGAAAAGTCTGCGGCTCGACAAAAGAAAAACAATAACTGGACCCCTCTGATCCAATCAAATATCGGCACGGGCTGGGGAAGGACAACAAATTAAACTATAATACATCAGTAATGTGTTTTAATTATTATTAGTGTTTCTGTAGACTGGTCCTCGTCATAAGATTGTGGAATTCCACCACTGATCCACCAACAAAGTTGCAAATGTCATCGTCGTTGACAAGGCAGAACCACCAGATCCACCATCCGAGGGTCCAGCATCAGATCCTATTGCCGGGACACTAACTTCACGAAGACTCGTAAATCCATAAAAGGCAATTGTAAATTAAAAACTATTGTTCGTTACCCTGCTTCAGCTGCCCTGTTAGTTTCTCCCAAAGGGAGATACCACTGACATACAAGTCTCTTATCTCGTATAGCTCTCTTTTAAATAAACTTGTCCCTCGGTTAACAATGACATCGGTTCACGGTTTTATCGGTTAAACGTTCGGCCTCCCATCAGACCCCATGGTCTCGACTAACGTTAACATTCTGACTAACGGCCTGTTAACATTCTGCACGCGGAGTATTGTTTTTTGTTTGCATTTGACTGCAAGTATTGTGGTTAATGTAAGCATGATTCCTTGCAAAAGGTGTCAGTTTTGTTGCCAAAAAATGGTAAAAACCCTACTAGTATATTTTGTTACTGGCAAAGGAGGTCCCATGAAGAGGGACAACTGTATATCTATTTTCTATCTGTAATATTTATCGGATTCATGTTATGCCTGCATAATGCTCGTGTATCCTATTGCACTCCTCTTAATACAGCTTATCTATCTGGTTGGAGACCAACTGCTTTATTAATTACATGACATGTCTATTGCTGGCTCACGGCCAATAAACAGGGATGAGCAAAACTCAATGCTAAATTTAGCCAGGGGACCCCCCAGACCTCTGCATTAACTAGACAGCTCTGTCAGAGAAGCCTTGACGAGGTTCTCCAAGTAACACACGAGGTGTAGATTCCCTGTCCCACATTCTAATGTGGAGAGATTCCTACAGAGAAGCATTTCTGAATAACTCCCAAGAGGCTTTTAATTCACAAGAGGATGGGGAGAAGTCTCATAGGATGAGCTTCACTGAAACGATGATTTCAGAGCCTGTGGTCCAAGTACAATTGTTAAGTGTCGTTTATAATGAATTGCAAAAACAATGCAATTTTATTTCTGCTTATGATGCTGCCGTAATTGAAAAAACTCGAGCCCATGTGTGGTTCATAATGGAACCTTGCAGAGCTCAAAGTGGAAACTTCAAGGTCAGCAGATCATCACAGCCAGTCAATGATGTCACCATAGCTTAGAATCCAACTCTTTATGTATACAGGAGGAATCCGACGAGCTATGAAGCTCTTTTTCACAGGTCTCTAGTAGGGGCGGGTCAGAACGTTACAAGAAACAATACAAAAACACACCATAGGAGTGCAAAGTATAGGAAAGGTAAGCAAATCACAATTATTTTTTTACTATTTTTATTTTACCAGGTACAAGCCCACGGAGTTATTAGCTTCTTTTTCAGAAGCGACCTGGACACCGATCATATCCTTTCCACCATTACATCTCACGGCTCCTGTACAACCAACACTTGACCTCTAAGGCCTCCTCGTACAGCAGGCGACATGAAATGAAGTTGCAGGCCATATCCTACCTACAGGGCATAGGGTTCCCCCCCCCGCCGTTCCTATTGCACAGTGTGCTACCATGTGGCTTCATGCATCTTGCCTTGGGCATCAGCAATGGGAGAAATGGTGAGGGGCTTGGAAAAGGAGAGACCAAGGGAGTGGATGTCACACAGAGACAGACCACTTACCGACAACCATAAGTGTGAATTCGAATCCACGCTTGACCGATTTTCTGTACACCTGGTTGGGTAGGTTTGCAAACCCAACATAGCCTTCAAGCGGTTTTTGCTGTTGAGACAGGGCACAAGGCACAGAGCGTTAATGCGTGCATACATTCTCATCGCTACCATCATTATCATCATCATCATCATCCGTCACATCGATACACAACAGCAGTTTGATCCAGAAGCATCTAGACAATTACATTTCACGTCGACAGCCACTGGTGACCGGGCTGAGGCCAGCCAGCAACTCGCCACACTACAGAACGCGGTTCTCAATCATGGGCAACTACCCAGATTCGAACCCAAGATCTCAGCAGTGTCAACTTGGTGGTGTACGTATATTTGTATGTGGATGTGTGAGTGTACATTGTGTGGCCTCAATGTGCACATGGCCTGGCACAAGCATCATGGTGATGTCACCACCACTTAGTGGCGAATGGCGGTTGTTGTTGTTGTACATTGTGTTACTGTGTGTGTGTATGGTGATGGTGCAGTGGTTTGTACACTGGGGTAGAAACTCAGCGACCGAGTTAATTTTTCAGCAATGACAAGTAAACTGGATATCTAGATGTGTCCTTGGCTTCGACAGGTCAAATCAGTCTGAAATGAGTACGTGGTGCAGTGTGTTAACATCGACATGGGGCGACAAAGGTAATCCGGGAATGCTTCTGGCTATAAGACCCCTTCATGTGCTATGCTAGCCTTAATAGAAACTTGCTCACAGCACTTGCCCCAACAGTCTGTTAAGGCTATACAGGAGATCTTTGTCATTGTTGCATGTCTTTGTGAGTCTGGGTGCATGGATGTGTCTTTTGGGAAGGGATGCACATGAGAAGCCTTAGAGGAGAGTCAAACTCGTACATTTTATAAGGCATTTCTGGTGATGCCATCAACACACATATCATAAGCCACATTTCAATTCATCAAAATTACGACAGTGAACAGACTACCAAAGATACTTGCAGGACAACGTTAGCATAACATATGAGGCAGAGAGCCAGACTAAACCACCTGCAGGATGTCAAGGGTTCATTGTGACAAGACATACACTGGCTCAGTGCCAGTTTCAAAAGCGACAGAGGTACGCATAACCTCCAAGTGTATATACTGTAAGCGCTCTTAAGCAATTCCTCAACATCAGCCACGATCATTCTACTGCTGGATGAAGGCCTCCACAAACTGCTGCAACTGACACCTGCACAAGGAGAAGATTTCGCTTCTCCATCTCTTAATTTAACCAAATTGTCTTTATCAATGCCCGTCAGAATCACAAGCTTTTTTTAGACTGCAGGTATCTGATGATCTGTAAAGCTCTTTTTCACAGA
The DNA here is from genome assembly GCF_015708825.2 of Lethenteron reissneri. Classification (NCBI taxonomy): domain Eukaryota; kingdom Metazoa; phylum Chordata; class Hyperoartia; order Petromyzontiformes; family Petromyzontidae; genus Lethenteron; species Lethenteron reissneri. The sequence continues at coordinate 9,687,905 of NC_083830.1, read as the reverse complement.
TGTCCGATAGGGGCGGGTCATGTCATAGATGCACATCCTCTCTGACAAGTTCCACCCTTGGCTGCCATTCCATCATTAGTCTGGAGCATCAGTCATCATCGCTTCCAGTGACATGTGGTACCCATGCCCACTTACTTTTCTTTAAATGTTTAATGTCTATAATTTGTGTATGTTCTTTAATCCACGTGTTCCTCTCCATTTCTCATTGTAATTCCGAGCTCGCATTTCCCCTATAAGCCATGTATCTGAAGTACATCAAAGCCGATGGTACACATTGATTAAAAACTTCCTTCTTTCAGAGGCACATTGGTATGTTGCTTTTCATCGTCATGTTTAGCTTAACCATAACACAAGCCGCAATTAAGTAATCACTTTATCGATTGGTAATTAGTCAACAACTATCAACTTTCTACCGGTGATACGGCAAGGGGACTACAATGAAGGTTGTAATGTATGGAGCGAAATAATCGGAAAAAAAGAAAAAGAATGGAAAAGTAATGGAGAAACGTGACTAAAGGGTCAGGTTAGATGAGGATAGAGGAAAACGCTACATGTGTCCTTCCCCCACACTTCTGATTAGTACGGTTGGCTCTGTACCGTGCGAAAGAAGTTCAACATACATACATACATAGACGCTGCGGCACAGAGCAGCGTCTGTTTTTAGAGGAAGCGGAGAGAGCGGAAGAATTGCAGGGTGGGGGACGGCCACAAGTCACATGACTAACATGAGGCTTGAGCTTAATTAGATAGGGATGTTAGAGGGGTTGGGCTAAATTGACCCCCACACATTAAATTTCGATTTATTATGTTTTATTTTTATTATTTTATTACTTCCCTTCTACGTGACTTTACCGAAAGAACCAAGAAGATGAATCCCCACACATTAATTTCTTTTTAAAAACGTCAAACTTCTTGCAAAAAACTTTACAGCGAATGTCAAACAGTCCCTCACCTAGTTAAATCCAGACAAATAATAATTGTATAACGGATGTGTCAATCACCAGTGCACCGTGATGCGTGCGAGGGGCGAGCCTTGGCGTCACGATGTGGAACCGAGGCGAACTTTGAACGCAACCCCCTCCAAACGACCCGGGCCGTGCAGCTCAGTCAGAACTTTTTCACCAAGCGTAGATATTTCAATCGCGGTGGTCGTAAATTAAGCTAAATATTGAGAGGTTTACATCATGAGACCTCCTTTGCCCGTAGCAAGATATAGTAATAGGTTTTTACCCTTTTATCCGGCAACAAAACTGACACCTTTATACATACATAAAGGTACTATTGCGAGGTTCTCATGAAAGATGGTGTTCCCCAACCAACCAAATTCCCGCCATGAAAAGCAGCAGACACGGGGGCAGTTTACACCACATAGCAGCAGCAGCAGTGGCGGCGACAACAGCAGCGTTAAGGCTCACGCAGCCACTTTAGGAGAAAATTTACATCCACATTTACGTCCTGGCCGTGAAGGCGTTATTGTGATGCACAGCGCTCCCACGGTGAGTAACTGCCAGTGCTGAATGAGCTTCTGCGCCTCCAATGGGACATGCTGAGCAATACAACTTTCTTTACACCAGTGGTTCTCAAACCGTGGAACAAACCACCCCGCCGCCTCCCTTCAAGGAGGGCATAAGCCGAGGCATGCAGAAGTATCGAATGCGCACGTGGGAACGTCAGCGGAACTTTGCGGCAAACAAAGCGCACGAATACGCAACAATGAAAACAAATGCATTCCCTAACACAAAATACAGGTATACAAATGCCTTACTAACACCGCATTGATTTGAAGTGTGGATGTGATATTGAGTGTGCTGTGGCCTTCATAAACTGAGGCGGGGGGGGGGGGGAACAGTGGTCTTGATTGGGAGGGGTAGCAATACCAAAAAGGCAGGGGGGACCACTGCTTCATGCCAAACAGCTCTGTACAGCTCAAAAACACATTGGAGAGCTTTGCAGCAAAACTGGGAAAAAAGAGCAGTAAAAAACGATGTAACTTTTTGTGATGTCTATCTCGAGTGGGTGCAGGTGTATCCACCGATTTTTAAATAATCCAAAGCCAAGCATCCTCAGCAAAAGCCGCTACAAATGGATTTAACGAGCCGCAACGTGTAAAGTCGCTTGACCAAAACCAGTTGGACTGAATCAACATCCTTTGTTTAACCGAGCGAGAGCCCGCTGAGATTCCGTATCTCTTTCGCTAGGGAGACCAAATAATGATGGCTCGAAAGACACGGTTATTAATATTGTAAATTCAGTTGAGGGTAATATTCACGTTCTGTGAATTAGGCTATGGGCACCGGTTCTCACAGGCCATCCCGTGCCAACAATAACAGTAATACTGCCGATAACACCAACAATGTAATGTTGGTTGGCACGGCACCAGGCAGTACCACACACAAGCAGCTGCTGTTATCTGCCCAGCCTTGATGATGTTGGCACACCGATCGGGGCACTCGCAGACTAAGGCGTGGGGATGAGTGACCAAGGGAATACCCAACTGAATCGGCTTTACATACATACCAATTCACACCGACGTGCACGGCCAGGAATTGAACTCAGGTTGCCGAAATGTGTGCAAGTGTGCTCGATGATTACCACACACCGCCACCAATGCACACGCACACAAATGTAGCAGCCATTATTCGTCACTCAGCGGCAGTGACATTTTTACACCACATTTTTACTTACGCACTCTAACCCAAAAAACCTGTATCATGCATGCCAGTGACATCACCAACGTGCTTGGGCCGAAAGAGACGCACTTTGACCTCACATAAGGGGTCACATAGGGAAGACCCATGTGTTACTCATGTACTCCCCACCGCCCAAACTATGTTTTTTTTATCTGCCTAACACTTCCCATTGTTGTAAGCATTACTTCTTAGCCCGCTTTTGTTGCAGGAGGGCACCTGCCACCGGTCGCTACGTAATGTTATCACAAGCTTTTTTTTTCTCTACAGAGGCCGTTTTTGTCACCACTGGTGCCAGCCATCGGCAACTTCACCTGATTCTTTTCTCTAGCCCATGTTACATTAGTTTAGACCCCTCTATCCACCCAAACAAGAGGTGCAAGGGCATGTAATGTTTGATGTTTACACATCGAACACATTTCACTCAAACAAAAAAGATTATCCGTAAAGCATTACAGGTTTTTGAGGAAAGTGCTATTAGCAGCACCTATTAAGGCCAGCTCAGTGTAGAACAGTGTGGTGTCGCCAGAACTCCACATGGCCACCCTTTTCTCTCCAGTGATTGTTTACTTCCAAGTTGAGGCCGAGAAAGTTTTAGATTCCTCTTGCCACTGATGCTATCCATGCCCAGAAATTGAATTCCTGGGGCTAGGTTTATAGTGCGGCATGCTAACCACTGTGCCACCACTCTCCCCACATCTCAAACAAACACATTCATGTGTAGTGTGACCATAATTCGTGTACTCACAGCAGCTGTGTTGTCGGTGGTGAAACAGCACAGTCCAGCGTCGGCATGAGGCAGGTTGGAATTAAATAATATAAAAAAAGAGCCAACCATGTGTGGCCATGAAGAAGAAAATAAATTTCCAAACGTGGGTGGCAGTTGAAATGATGTTGGTGTCACCAGCAGCAGCAGCAACATAAGGGGAGCAGACACACACAGGGAACACAAATTAATTCAAGTACACAAATACAGTTGCATGATAATTGCAGAACACTGTTTTCTTTATGAATTCCGCTTTGCTAATCTGCACAGTTAAATAAAGGAAAATGTTTGAAAAGCTATTTATTTATATTTTCCTATATTTATCTTTGGTAGCTTAACCAATGCATGACATCAGTCGTAAGTTTTTGTATGCAATAGACATGCCAGTGGACATTTAATTTTAGTTTGCTACAAGCTCACGGACAGTGCTTGCCCCAAAAATGTGCTAACGGCTATACAGAGAATCTTTATCCTCAGTACATTACAAACCCAGCAATGCGAGGCTTGATTTCCCAGCCACAAACAACATCAGTTATCTCAACCTGTTATGGACCCCTCTCAACTCAGCCTCCAAATAGTACCCCGGTGCAGTGCGCAAACAGCAGCAGTAGTTTGGCAACAAAGAAAGCCGAGAATAGTGTCAACCACGGCACTCATCACTCTTACACTGTGTCGGCCTCAATAGGGTGCTCAATCAACAGCAATTGCCAGTATGGTCTCGATGGGCAAATGCAGGGGATCATTGTAAACAAATTCTGTCACTTTCTGTATATAATGAAAAGCTCAGGCAGAAAGTGAGTGTGTAGGCTTCATACAATCGGAGAAAGCTGGAAACAAATGACAGTAATAATGCACGTCTCGACAGCACGAGGTATAAATGTGACCATTAAACGGAGGAGTCTTTCCATCATGCCCTGCATCATCAGGTGACATCGCGATCCTGCATGGAGAATGCACACGGCCTTGTTTTAAAGCACCGACTAAAAACGGACGTAATATTGCCCATATTATGTTGTCCGCGTGATTGTGTACACGTCGGTGCATGGGCGGGCAATGCGTGTTACCACTCTTCCCGTGCCAGCTAGCTACACCTGCATGTTAGCTTGTTACTGATAAATAACTGAGGGGATACAGCGGGGCATTCTGTCACAAGCGATGGGATATAGTCTGCTGCCCGTGCCTCGTGCGCCTTCTACTCCGGCCACCACAATCGCGGCCATTGTTTCGCTGAGCTCAAGACATTCCAAAGGTTACGTGGGCATGAAAGAGATGATAATCAACGACGCGTGTCACCATGGCGCTATCGCACCGCCTGCACTAAAACACCTCGCTCTTTTGTCCTTAAATTTGAATTTGCGCCCGTGTTAGAAAATTAGCGACGTGCAGCGGCGGTGCTCTTCAGTGGGCGTGCAACGATTTGTTAAATCGTCAATTAAAATCAATTCTTGTCGCATGTGAATCGCGCATTCAATCGCTGTGCGGAAGAATCAATTGTTTCCGACGCAGGCGAGTGTTACGCGAATTACCTTGAGGGTATAATGGAACAAACAACAAACAATTGACGGCAAGAGAGTACACGCGAGAGAAAAAAAACGCGATACAAAAATTCTACATAGCTCCATCGTGGGGAGCCCACTGCTGCCGTCCCAACACACAGTGGAATACATTTTATTGACGTGGTATGAACGATGGGACTAAGCTGGCTCACACTGAGTACAAACCAAAACAAACATCTTAATTCTTCTTCTTGGTTCTTTCGGTAAAGTCACGTAGAAGGGAAGTAATAAAATAATAAAAATAAAACATAATAAAATAATTCTCACGACGTTTCGGCTGCTTGCGTTGTGGCCGAAACGTCGTGAGAATTATTTTATTATGTTTTTATTACTTCCCTTCTACGTGACTTTACCGAAAGAACCAAGACGATGAATCCCTGCAGTCACGAAAGCTTTAAATCGAAATTTAAACATCTTAATTCCTTTCCAGCCGAGCTATCAGTCGAAACATCAACTCAATTATTGCCCATTCGATTAAGCAAAGTCCCCATTTGAAGAATTACGGAATCTCGTCACGTGCAGCAGCCACATAGGAAGAAGACCCATAATACGCCAATGTGCTACACACATTTCCTTCCATTGCAGCCAGTGGTTTCTTCAGGAATGTGAAAAAAAAACCTAATCTTGCGATCACGATCGACCAATCAAGGAGTCTGCTCCCTTGCCACAAACACAGCTTAAAAGGCAAACCCTCTTCTCTTTTGATCGCGCGTACGCGCAAGCTCCCAGACGGGCGGCCGCTTGAGAGCCGGGAAAGAATCCGTCCGCGCTGCACAGGAGACGTGCTTCCGATGGTAAAGCGTGGGGGGGACCCGGCCAACCTCTCCCAATGTTCCGAACCCTTCACTGTACACGCACATCTGTGCTCACCGGCAAGCCCGGAAGAGCTGCATTCTTGCTGCGCATAACTTCTCCAAACCAGCGATCATAAAACAGAGCGCTGGCTTGTTTCACAAATTGGGGGGGGGAGAGAGAGCGGGGGGGGGGGGCCACTTCAGAAGCAAACAGCACTGCAAGCTCGCTAAACTGCAAAACACCTGTTGACCTGTTGTCGTACTCTTTGGTTCTTTCGGTAAAGTTACGTAGGTATAAAATGAAATAAATCACGACGTTTCGGGCGCAACACAAGCGTCCGTCATCCCACCTGATGACGGGCGCTTGTGTTGCGCCCGAAACGTCGTGATTTATTTAATTTTTTAGCTACGTGACTTTACCGAAAGAACCAAAGAGTATGGATTCCCGCAGTCACGAAAGCTTCAAGCCTGTTGTCGTGTTTGCGCACGCACGCATTTGTGTGCGCGGTGTAGCGGTCAGCGCGCCAACTGCTCTACTACGAACCCGGCGGACTCGAGAATTTGATTCCTCGCCCCACCCGCTCGCCTCGCAGCTAACACCGGTGACGATTATCTGAAGCCGGTGCTGGGCCTCCCCCCTAGGTCTACTACAGCCTCAAATAAAGTACCTGGTGCGGTGTGTAAACATCGCCACGAGGGAGACAAAGGCGGTCGGGCGTGGTGCTGGCCACCCCACCCACCTCGTGTACCGTGCCGGCCTTCGTAGGTGCTACTCGCTAACAGCACTTGCTCCTGCAGCCTGTTTCGGCTTTGTTGTATGTAAGCGTGCATTCACGTGTTTGTTATCCTCCCCTAAGTAGACTCGACCTTAATTGAGTACTTCCGATTAGCGCGGTTGGCTATGTACGGTGCGAAAGAAGATCAACATACGTACGGTGGTGTGTAAAGATCAGTACCGGGGGGAAGTGCACGGTGCTGGCAACACTCACCCCCGGTGTGCGCCACACTGGCCTTAAATAGGTGGACATCTGTGTGAGAGAGCTTCACAGCTCATCGGATTCTTCCAGTCTAAATGAAGATTCTGAGGCGCTCACCACATGGCACGACACCGCACGAAAAGACACCCGTCTGCGTGCCGCGTATCTGGGTGCGTACAAACATCTGCGCGTTTGCCCGTGATGATTAACAGCGCTGGCCATGATCTCGATTTCACTAAGCCCTGCTTGCTAATCGGGGTGGAGCCTGGTTGGAACCTGCACGTGGAGGGCAAGTGGGACACGCCAGGTGCGTGCTTCACAAACGCCTGCCAAAGCGAGCAGGTCTGAACGCGTTGAAGCTCAAGGGGGGCCTCTTATTTTGCTTGTGCACTGCCAAGCACATCGATCGATCGTGCGTGTCAAAAAAAAACGAAACCGTGCCCTGATTATTTGATGGGATTTCACCAAAGTAAACATTTGAAAGTTGCGGCTACTTGCGCTGACACTTACAGAATCTTGTCAAGCGTCGTGTCATCTCCCCAAGGCAGCGGCGACGTTTTTCCGATGATCTGACACACTACGGTTGCCGCGATATGGAAAATACCGCAACATATTGTAGGATATACTATCCACAACTATCCTCAAAGGGCATTTTTCCAAATATCATCTGCTCATGATTACGATTGCTCATTTAATTATTCTTCATTATTTAATTTACGAACAAAATATTTCTGAAACAACTCAAATAAAACTTCAGTTACAACTAAGGTTCCAAGAACATTTCTGTTACCTATTAAAATGTATTTTGTTAAAGTTTTCCAAAGTAACGGCATGCAGGTTACAGAACGTCATTTTCTGGCAGCATGTGTTATAAGTGTTGTAGATGATAAAGTTACAATTATAAACAAAAAAACTTATGGCAAGCTAAAGTTGAGGGAATTGTAGTTGAACTTTAAAGCAATCTATTTGTACTGGAAGTCCATAAAAGTAAAACAAAACACGAGACAATACAATGTGAAATACAAGGTTAAGGGAAACTGATATCTTGGTAATCATCATAACGTGAAGAGTAGTATCGTATTGATCGTGGATAATGATATTGTTACGGATCCAAATATTTGCAGGACACTGACTGGCCAATGTCACTCATCCATCATTCCAATCTAACCGTGTAAAATTAAATGTCACACAGCCATCGATTAATTACAGTTGAAGCAAACAAGCCCCCACCAAACAAATACCACTTAAAACCCTTCAAATCAATCTGCTGCTCCAACAGTAAGTAACTTCATAGTTGCTCTTAACTACGTAATAACAAACCAAATATGTGATTTTAAAAATATTTCTCACGCTTACAAGTATCAATTAATCCACGTAACAAATATTGGCTACTTCAAATACATGGAAAGTCTGCGCTTCCCTGCTCAATCAACTTGCAGCAGGGTTCAGCTTCTGTTACAGCTATGGGGAAGCTATGGAAAATTCCATATTCGTATGGCAAGGTTGAGCAGATCCGTTTGGGCAACTACTGCTGACTTTTCAAAATACGGTACGAAATGTATCGATGCTGGACGGACTTAAAAGAGTTACGTCAATCCCCAACTGGAATATGAACTCCCAACCTTCCGATAGCGCAAGCCACACACTACCCACAGCACCACAGTTCTCTATGTATGCATGCACTGTAGACTATTTAATTCCTTTACAAATTATACATGGTCTTAATGACAATATTAATAATGCATGAATTTAATAGTTTTTGACTCCTTCCTACACTTAACTATGAAGTGGGTGATGAGTCAAACCACCCACTCTTAATGAGACACTGAATGTTGAAAAACCAGTCTAAAGTTTGCTTTTATTTAACCATTACTGCTGATAAGATGAACTGCCAGAAGACGGGTTTGTGTGCAAATTCAAAGGAACACATTTTCGTCTCACATGGAGACAAATATTGGTAGGAGACGTCTTCTTATCTCGTGATACAGTCGAAATGGACAAAGAGGGCAAAACCCCTCACTCAGCTCTCCCAGTTGTGGAAAGGAAATGCTTTTATACTCGGAGTCGAAAGTCACCTAAAACTGCATGGGTGTGGAGGGAGGGGGGGGGAAGTTAACCATAGAAAAAAAAATCCCACAGGCTGCTTGAGGTGAGCGCATTTCAAAGCCGACTGCATTCCAAAACGAATGCTCCGCTTGCGTGGGTTGCAATCGCCGAACGCTTCCTCGTGAGAATTTTTTCTGCATCAGGTCATTCATCAAACTGAATAAAGTGACACTGGGCGGCGTTCCAGTGATTAACGCCACGTGTCCTGGGCACTGTACAAGCCATGTATTTTATTTCTCTTACAGAGCGCCAAAACTATTCCCTGTACACGGTGACGTGAGTGCATTTCATCTCCCCCCCCCCCTCCTGGTCATCCGTGAAACACGGCACATGCACACTTTCTGTGGCCTCTCGCCTAGCTATGGAGATTAAACAGTTTATAACACGTAGGCTTTCGCAACCAATATTATCCATACGAGTTCTTGGGTTAGATTGCGTAAATTAGTAAGGTTTGCCATGTTAACAAAACATGCCAATTTTTTTTACGTGACACACCTTACTAATTGACTGCGTCGGGTGGTAGTGGGTTTAACGACACAATTATATTTACGCGATCGAACCCAACAATGAAAATTTACAAATATAACTCAACTCACGCAGGGCTGTGGGTTAGCTGCATATAGCCTTCAGGGAAACGGCGCCTTTTAATAACATTTTGAGGAAAGCCAGTATTATCATAATTGTCAAAATGTGGAACTGTTGCCTCATTGAGTAGCCAGACTAGCCGCATTTGAGGGGCACTTGACGTGTTACTCTGTGGCAAGATTTGCGTGAAGCTTTTTGTGTCCAGATTACTTCAAGAGTCGAGGTTGCAGCAGGCATAATGTCAAGTGGGATGTATCTGTAAACAATATTTTTAAGCTGGGCCAAAATGCTTCCAGTAATTTAAGCTGAACATTCATAGTTCCTGCTGGTGTCCTCACAGTGAACAGCAGAACGGCGAATGGCAGCTGGGAAAAAAGCCTTCGGGGATTCGACGACTGACCAACCTTTCCGAAAGGTTGATTCAAAACTGATTCATTGGTTCAGGCACATAATGATCTGGCCAAGTTTTTTTGTCCTGTAAACCTCCATCCTAAACCAAATATAAATTATAAACCTACGTATTCTGTTCGCAATAGGTGAAATGACAAATATATTGCTTCCACAATCCAACAAGTTTATTTTTAATGACGGTTGCTGACCATAGGCCCAAAAGCACAAAACCCCAAGCAGCCAGCTACCGCACTATCGAAAGTTTATACATTTCAAGTTGATAAAGTGTTTTAATCTGCTTTTAGACTCCATACAAAAATAACTTAATTAAGTTCAGAATGTTTTTTATTTGTCATTAACGTTTAAACTCACGTACTTCCAAATCGTCTGCCATACTTTCTAAAATCTCTCGTGTTTTTTTTTCACAAGTGTATAACATCAGTATATGCAACGTGTTGTCTATGTTCAGATTAAAATAAAACATTGCAATAAAAATAATTTGTTGTAAAGTTTACGAGCATTTGCACAATGTTTGGTGTATTATTAACATTAATGAGCAAAGTAGATAACTGGGAAAATGGCACGAATTAGAGGACTCAACTCATAATGGAAATTGTTGCCAATCTAAATCCTGGTTGGGAAGTGACAAAGTCTTTTATTATTCTCGCAAGGGAGATAAAATTAGTACCACTATATGGGAAGTCACCAGAAGTGCTTCATTTAAGAAAACAGCACCCACCATATACGATCTACCAGAC
>NC_083830.1:9553653-9676786 GCF_015708825.2 Lethenteron reissneri | reverse complement strand
ATTCTCTACTCAACATTCCATCGTCGTCGTCGTCATCATTCATTTGTCTTTTTTTTGTGGCAACGGCGGGCATTGCTTAAACGAAGACATTTCTTGTTGAAAATAATCGACAGGAGTTGAGCTGGTACCGGTGGAGAATTCTGCTGTCAGTATAACGCAAGTCGCATGCCCACTGCCAGCCTTTCCGGGTGCGAGATGAACCCAGGTCTCCCTCCCTGGCAAAGGCGGCCTCAACGGGTTTCTTTCATCCGCGGGTCCCGCGTTGGGAACGGCGCTGCTTTGTGCTGCTGCACAGTCAAATGTATGTACGTTGAACTTATTTCGCGCCGTACGTAGCCAACCGTGCTAATTGGCGGCGAGGTCATGGAGATTGATGGACTCTGCTGGTTACAGTGCGGGGTTGGTGAAGGTGGTGCCGACTGGTTCGTTTATCATCACTGATATTGGCAGTGGCTGAGAATCGGTCAAAACATGTTTTTTTTTTATGAATATTCAGCCATCGTTCTGCAGAAGAAAATGTGGCCAAGTGATCCTCAAACATAGCGCCATGGATCGGCGTCTTGCTTTAACCGGAACGTACTTTCAAAGTAGCAACTTATCTGCCACTTTAACGTCGTGCGTAATTCATTGATTTTTGTCCAATCTCAGAAGCGAGGCAAGGATTGAACCTAAATTGTCATGATTGGGTGGCCGCCGGCGGGCAACCGAACGGCCTGCTTGAGGCTGCCGTTGGGGCCTTGCGCAGCGGACACACTGCGGAGCAGAAAGAGGCATCGCACTCGACGATGACTCGTGGTCTGTGGAGGCCCTCATCCAGCAGTGGATCGATAAGTGGATCGGCTGTGTACATCCAGGGTCATAGGCAGTCACTTATTTTAGTGGCCATTCCCACGGATTTCGCTTCTGCCTTCACCTGAAGGAGCAGCCCGCAGATCCCATTCACAATTGTCATAAATTTGTGCTCCAAATTGGCAGGGCTTGCTATTGCGCCTCTGTTTGACACGGCAGTGGCTCATCATAAGCCAGCAGTGGAGAGGTTCTGAAGCCACCCCACTGCGAGCCCCCATTAAAAGTCAAGTTTCCCGCTCAAAGATATTTAATAATGGTTGTAAATTTACAGCCTCGGTCAATCCAATGGCCGAGCGTTGTCAGCCATGGGGGATGCGTAACCATACTTCACCACACCAGTCAGTCGGGGGTTGACCAAGAAGGGAGTAGGGCAGTGGCAAGACCGGTTCAGGTATCACTCGACACTGACTTTAGACGTGGCCGCGAATCAAACTGGTGATTGGCTGGGGCTCACAACTGCACCGTCGCTTGAGGGCCTTAAAAGTAAGACCGCACGCTGTGGGCGTGCGGCCACCGACCTGGTGCAAATGCTGCTGCTGCTGCTGCTGGCAGCAGTAAAAGCACGGGTCACGTTATACTGACAGCACACAAATCCGACCGGTATCACGATTCAACGTACAGCCGCGGTACACGATTCCCTAAGATGTGGTACATTCAGGCTTGGCGGACCCAAGTTCGCGCTTCGTAAGCCGACAAGACGCGCGCAGGGGGTTCTACGCGGTTATCGCATTAAATACAAAACTGTACACACACGAGCCACAGGCTAAGTGCACGGGAATAAGGGAGCAACGAGGCGGAGGAGGCAGCGACGTTCGCGTGATAAAGGGAATCATTGCTTTTCCTCGACGGTCACAAACACAACGTTCACGATGGCCACAGTGCACAGCCGGGGACGATGGGGAAAACTCTTAGCGGGTTGCGTCAACGCGACGAATGGCACACCGCCGCGTCACACCGTATTGTGTACTTCTCCGCCACGGCTTGCGGCAGCGGGGGGGGGGGGGGGGGGGAGTCTAGTGGCGATCGCCCGCGGAGCAACATGCACTGGGGAGGTTTTTTTTGTAACTTTTTTCTTTTTTTCCTTTTTCGCCGCCAAATTAACCGAGCGTTTAAACAGCCGCGTGGACGGGCGGGGTCAGGGGGGGCGGGTTTCCTGACGTTGATAAAGGCGACGGCGTAAGACAGCGGGGCGAGCTCGCCTACGCCGACGGTGACGCGAACGGTGAGCGAGCGACATTCGGCATCGTGACGGCGCGCCAACTCGACCCCACGCACAATACGCGGGAATCACACGCGCGCGCGCACTCGACTCTCAGCGGAGGCAGGGGGGTCCCCCGGACTGTCCTACGCACGCCGGGATGACGTTGGCCTTGTGATTTAGGGGCAGGTCCAGCCTATACAGTAAACCCTAGCCCGGTTCAGGTGGCGTTAAAAGCTGCGTCTCAAGTTTCTCCTAATAAATCGATTCCGATCGAGTGGCGACAGCGGCGCCACGTTGTAAGACCACCGTGCCCACCGGGTTGAGCGACGACTGTTCTGGCGCGAAGGAAGCTCAGATGCCAGGATCGGTGGCGACTACCGTCGTAGCCTTGCCTGTTCGCCGACAATCAGCCGGTTCTGCTTGTGGTGTACGGTGGCGAGCGAGGTTTGGGAAAAGTGGCGGCCGCGGCGGGTGGCTTGCCCACGGACGCAGCTTTTTTCCCGCGAGGCTCAACGAATGAAGGCGGCACCTCGCACTCTCTGGCTGTATCGGGCGCGAGCGCGGCTACAAACGTCGGACAGTCCCGTCCCGGCTGACGGGGTTGCGAGTAAAAATCCAACAGACATTGCACGCAATAAAAACACCAGAAATCAGACCCCGACAACAATAATTACAAAAAGAAAATTCCGACAACCGATCATAATGACCGATGTTAACAAAAAAAATTATAAATGCAAAAACATTAATAATAATAATAACGTAAACGATCAAAACAAAACAAAAAACGAGATAACAAAAAATGTATACACATCTCTTTGGGGTATGGGAAGATGACCCGAAACAGACGAGACGAAACTTCCACACACCCCCCCATCCCCCGAGTGTTGAAAGTCGCGAGCAGCCACGCAAATTGTGAGTGCCCTTGAGAAAGAACGAGGGAAGGGGGAGGGAGGGAGATGACGAAGAGTGGAGAAGTAATGAGAAGGGGGTGTGCGAGGAGGAGGGGGAGAGAATCCTTAGGGAGAGAAGGGCAGTGAAGTGGAGAGAACAACGGGGAGAGAGACTGGGCAGGTGTAGAAGGGAGAGAAGGGGGAGCAGGCAGAGTCGGATTTGAATTTTCACTGCATTTAAATGCAAGTGCGCAGCAAGTCTCTCCGCACAAACCAACGTGAAGTTATTCTTGCCACACATGTAGGAGAAGTGACAGTCATTGGGCAGGGAATCGACAGCACGGACAGCCGGGGGAAGGGGCTTCCAAGCTACGGAGGAGCAATCATGGAATGGAGCCGGAAGAAAGGCCACGATCTGGGAACCTACCAAGAGAGGGGCCGTCGGGTTTCGTGAATTCGGCACCGTGGCGATTTCATTGCAGACGTTACAATTGAAGGAAAATTACAAATGTTCCCGTTATGGTCAACGATCGCCAATTTGCAAATAACCTTATCGTGCGATAAAACCAATAGCGGATATTATTGCCCGACATCTCCCTCTCGTCCGTATCGAGAGCTACGTACAGCCTCAACGCTCTCTCCGTAACGTCTCGCACTGCACGTTTTGCTGTACCCAATGGTGGCGGCACCGATCGACCGGGGGGAGGAGGAGAAGGACATAAGGGACCCAAGAGTCCGCATGAGCAAGGAGAACCCTCAGATGGGAAAGAATAAGAACAGAGAGTTGAAGACGTGAGTGGGTGGTTGGGTGGGCGGTTGATCTGGCGGGCGATCGGGCGATCGGGCGAGCAGGCGGATGCGGATCGGGCGGGCGAGCAGGCGGCAACGGTCACTTGTAGAGCATCATGTCGCGGTGTTGGTACATGCACATGTACGCGTCGCACAGAAGGCGCGACGCCGGGCCCTCCATGACGCGCGGGTCCAGGCCATCCAGCTCCTCGGGGCGCATGCTCAGGTACTGCGCCACCTCCGGGCACTCGCGCACCTCCGGGATGTTGAAGCCCTCCTGCCCGCCTGCCGGGAGGGTTCGCGGGTGAGGGAGGCCACGGGAGGAATTGGTTTTTCCAAGCGATCGCGGCTCAAGAGAGTTATCGGGGCGGTGGTTGGTCATCGCTCGTTTACAGCCCTGAGCTCGCGGTGGAAAGTCCACATTTCTGTGGTGGGGGGCAAGTCGAACGGTAGGACAACCGCTCTTGACTGAACAGTGGTGCTCATTGTATTAACAGACTCCAAAAGGAGGATGGGCTGAGTCAACCCCCACAAACCAGGAGTTGAGCTCGTGACCGTCCGATTGCGAGCGCATGCAAACTCCAAATATACAGCAGCGGGCGTCAGGGGTCGGGATGGAACCCACGACCTTCCTGCATACCAGGCGAGGTAGTTACCATCTCCTAGCCACCGCGGTGACACGAGTGCAAAGGTAAGCAAGTCACGAAGAAAAAAAAAATAAAGTGTACGCAGCAATCACCTTCACGGTCGGCCATGCTGTCGAAGAAGAGCCACGACTGTGGGGCGGGGCCGTGCTTGGCGAAGGCGACGTAGTGGCTCGTCTGGATGCAGAGCACCGCAAACAGCTCCAGCTTCTCGCGGGCCACGCCGAGGCAGCCGCCGCCGCCGTGCCGACGCTGACGGCCGGGCCCCAGGAACGCGGCGCGCACCTCCTCCGTCACCACGAGCTTCCGCACCGAGCGGTGCTGCTGCCGGTCGGGGTGGTTGTGCACCTGCGCTCCGGCGGGGGAGGCCAAAAGCGTTTGGCGACGCATTAGCGATCGTCAGGCGTGCCGGGCGAGCGACAACCTTTGTCGGCGTTCGGAGGAAGCGACGTTGGATGCGCGTTTGATGCGCGCGCGAGGAGAAACAAACGTAACCGTGGGATGGAGATTGTAAGACGCTGACTCGCGGGCGGCAGAAGACAGTGTGACAAAGCCTCATTGTTGTATTGTACCATGCTCCGATGTCTATGCTCACCGCCTTCACCAGCCTGCGGTGACCAGCGTGGTGAAGAATGCTCAAATGACCCCCACGACCCGTACGGCATGGGGTGGGGGTCTCATCCGGCAGTGCAATGACAAAAGAAGCATGGCTGTCGCCGTGCATGCTGACTTCGTGGAATAAAACCGTCGACTTGGTGACATTTGTTGTAACTTTCTGACCTGCCCCTTACTGAACAACCGTGACAAAGAGCTTCACAGCTCATCGGATTTCTCCAGGATAAGTAAAGATTGTGATTCTGTTAAATTTCGATTTAAAGCTTTCGTCACTGCAGGGATTCATCTTTCCGACAGCCCTGTTCTTCACCTGAGGACGGCTTGCGTTGTGGCCGAAACGTCGTGAGAATTTTATTGTTTTATGTTTATTATTTTATTATTTCCCTTCTACGTGACTTTACCGAAAGAACCAAGAATATTGTGATTCTGAACAATAATTACATCGTCACTGTAATTCCCATCCCGGTCCGAGTGTCTGTGTGCGTGCGCTAGCCGTGTGAGAAGCGGCGGCACAGCGGTTAGCGCACCGCGCTAAAACGAACCCTGTGTGCCCCCACCGAGTTCGATTTGCCGCTTCACGGCCAACATCGGTGACGATTTTATGTGAGCGGTCCTGGGCCTCCCCTAGCTCAGAGGTCGGCAAACCAAAAACAACAAGAGCGGCCATTTTTTTAGAATTCGGTAAAAAAAAAAACTGTTCAAGAGCCGCGATAGCGCCGCGGTGAACCGCGACGACGGACGGCGGTGGTCCGTGACAATCACCGTCGCCAAGCGGAGCCTTCAAGAGCCCGCCGGCATGCCGGAGCCGCAGGTTGCCGACCGACCCACGTGCCCGAGCTCAACTCGTATAAATGAGCTCCCGGTGCGGCGCGCGGCGCGGTGAACGGAAGAGTTGGGGAGACAAAAGAGGGGGCAGCCGCGTTGGGGAAGAGAGTGCCAGGCTCCCACCTGTTGTTGCACATTGAGCAGAACTGCTTGAGGCAACTGGGTCCCATCCTTGGGTCGTGGTAGCAATCCTTGCACTCCTCCTCGGCGAGAGACCGCCGCAGATGTGGCATTCACGCGGCGCTGTGCACACACCACAACGCGAGGTGGTGGGGGGGGGGTGGGGGCGAGAGGAAGCTCGGTCACGCGGTAAAGGTGTTGGGTAGTACGGAGAAATCGAGTCGGTCCAGCGAGTCACAAGGAGACACGGCTCCACGATACGATGAATTATCGTGATTTTGGATCGGGATTCGATTCTCTAATCTCTCATTATTATTTTGGATTGTAGCAGTGTTGCATCCAGTGGAGAGCGGTGGCACATTGGTTAGCACACTCCACTGTGAACCTCGCGAGCTGAGTTTAATACCCCGGCATGGCTACCGTCAGCAGCGAATGTTATAAGCTGACACCGCCCCCTGACACAAACCCGCACTGACCGGAGTGAAGTATGGTCAAACAAGCACCATGATTTCATCGAGCAGTAGATTATTATACTGAGTGCATGCGTCTCTCCCCCGCACGTCCGATTAGTACAATTGGCTATGTATGGTGCAAAAGAAGTTCAACATGCATACATACATACATACAACCCACGGTGGAACACAAAGCACACCACATCCAGAATGCCTCTCTCTGTGGCTGCGGCCACTCGTCACGCGCCACCGACGCTGCTCACCGTCCTCCAGCAGGTCCGTTTATGTCAAGCTCCAGGGAGGGGATGATTTTGTTGAACATCTTGAAGTCCTTGCCAAACCTGGGCATCTGCACGATGAGGCAGGAGGGCGTCTGCAGAGACACGGGCGAGGGGCGGTTGCGGGAGAGACACAGGTGTGGCACGCGTGAGCTGCGGTCCATCGCGAGCGGTGTTGGAGAAAGGCCCCCTCCGGCAGGTGACACTGAATACCTGCTGTGGCATTATCAGGTCACTTCGATCAGCCAGACGCGAGATTAAAGGCTAACTCCTGCATGTTGCTGGCAGCAAGCTTTTCATAGATTCGAGTTCAAGGAAGATACGATACAACAACAACAAAAACTACCTGCTTTTAACCTTAATTACATTGTGCTTCTGGGTGTTGCAGAAGCGGCAAGTGCTGACCTGAGACTTGCTTTTCCAGACGGGTTTCGGTAGCGGACTTTAACACCATTGCTACCTTCATCATGGTGTCCAGGCAACGCCCTTCCCTTTGTCGCATGGTGATGTATGACATAGGTGTGGAGCACAGCGTGGTGCGGTATTAGCGCGGTGGGGAATGTCTCTGTGCGGCTTGGTATTGTCTGCTGCGGTGGCGAATGACGGTGCCGAATGGTGGCGGTGTGCGGTAATATGGCGGTGTGTAGCAGAGCGTAGCGTGACATCATGTAGTGCCGCCTGGCATAGTGCGGGTGTGGTGCAAGCGCGGTGGCGCAACGGTGTGCGGTTGCTGCGTGGTCATGGCCCTGTGTGGTCGTAGCGGTGTCTATCGCGGCGTGGTTGCGGCACTGTGTGGTTGTTGCGCTGGGTGTGGTTGTGGTGCAGTGTGGTCGTAGCGGTGTCTATCGCAGCGTGGTTGTGGCGCTGTGTGGTTGTGGCGCTGTGTGGTTGTGGCGCTGTGTGGTTGTTGCGCTGGGTGTGGTTGTGGTGCAGTGTGGTCGTAGCATTGTCTATCGCGGCGTGGTTGCGGCACTGTGTGGTTGCGGCGCTGTGTGGTTGTGGCACTGTGTGGTTGTGGCACTGTGTGGTTGTTGCGCTGGGTGTGGTTGTGGAGCTGCACGGTCGTAGCGGTGTCTATCGCGCCGTGGTTGTGGCATTGTGTGGTTGTGGCGCTGTGTGGTTGTGGTGCAGTGTGGTCGTAGCGGTGTCTATCGCGGCGTGGTTGCGGCGCTGTGGCGTGCGACGCGTCGCGTCACCTCCACGAGCTTGAGGTCGGCGGCGAGGAACGACTGCTCCAGCAGCTGCTGCACCGTGGGCACCTTCACCTGCTCGTCACGCTCCGTGAAGATCTGGTAGAAATGGCCGTCCTGGAAGTCCTTGTTTCCAGATCTGGGCATGGTCGAATCCAGGGAGAGAAAACATTTTTAATAATAAACACGAATTTTACTTTATATAGCAAATTGCATTTCAATTGCCGAACACTGCAAACCACCTTCTTGGTTCATTCAGTAAAGTCACATAGAAGGGAAATAACAAAATAATTTAAACATAATAAAATAATTCTCACGACGTTTCGGCCACAACGCAAGCAGCCGTCCTCAGGTGAAGAACAGGTCTGTCGGAAAGACAGCGTCTGAAGAACAGGTCTGTCGGAAAGACAGCGTCTGACGCTGTCTTTCCGACAGACCTGTTCTTCACCTGAGGACGGCTGCTTGCGTTGTGGCCGAAACGTCGTGAGAATTGTATTTTATCATGTTTTATTTTTATTTTGTTATTTCCCTTCTACGTGACTTTACCGAAAGCACCAAGAAGATGAATCCCTGCAGTCACGAAAGCTTTAAATCGAAACTGCAAACCACATCTTAACATAAGGAGATGAGATGCAACACCAAGGGTATGGAGGTAAACGCAGCATGAGCAAGGGAGGGCGACAGTCAAAAAAGTTATGCCAGCAACCTTCTGCACAGATTCTAAATCCCACACACAGTTTGCACTTTTAAAATTCTATTCCAAGTGGGCTCGCGGCATCGTGTCATCTCATGCGACCAAGAACACATTTCCGTTGGGAACCCCGCGGCTAAGCACCACCGTACGTAGCCAGCTATGCTAATCGGAGGTACGGGGGAAGGACAACAAACTAAACACCCAAAAAATTTAAATAGAAGGGCCATGGAAGGTGACGTCAAAGGAGCGAGATGCTTCGAGCCATGCCTCCGTGCCTCACCGGATTTTCAGGAAGGGCTCCACCTTCAGCACGTGCTGGAACAGGGTGTTGAGAAACTCCTCGGGATCTGCGCGAGCGACAACACGGGGCGTTGATTATTTTAAACGCTCAGCTCGGGACAGGGGCACAGCACGGCACAGCACGGCACGGCGGTAACACGCACAAATGTTTGAATGGCGCACAACTGGGTTTTTTGGTTAGGTCGTGTGTACACAACAATGCGTCGTAAACCCCCTGCTCCTCCGCCCGAGGCGGCCGATTAAACCTTTCCCGTTCCTGAGACGTCTGCAAGTTGCGGGGGCGGGGTCCCATTCACCGGCGAATCTCGGAACGTGCGAGCGGCTCAGTGTTAATTTTATTCAGAGAGGCGTAGCGCGGTTGTTTTAAAAGACATCGTACTCACCGCAGAAAACTCTAACGACACGACCGCACTCTATGATAGCGGGCGCCAAACTGTGCCGCACGTGTGTATTTTGAACTTCTTTCGCACCGTACATAGCGAGCCGTGCTAATCGGCATCGTGGGAGCCTCGGTACTGATAAGGTTATTTCATTTGAGTTTTTCTTCTGGTTCCGTTTCGATGACGTACACACACAAACACACTTACGTCATTGAAACGGGAAAGGGTGAGTAGAAGTGTGACGTGACAGGCCCTGCGCCGTCGCGAACACGCGCTGCCAGTCCATACTCGCCTTTCTCCTCGCACGTCAGCCCCGTGACGTAGCCGATCTTGTCCAGCTGTTTCCGCAGCTGCATGACCTTGGTGGCGCTCACGAAGCCGTTCCTGCGCGGCGACACCGTAAGAGAGCCTTAGCGTTCAACGGCAGATCACGAAGCGCGGTACGCGTGCACGTGCGCACACGCACGCGTGCATACAAGTAGGAGGTGTGTTTCAAAAAACGCGTCGCATCAAATAAATCCATCTGGGTAAACGTTGTCGGGAAAAGTTTTCCAAGCAGTCACGTGCATGGTCACACGATCGTTGACATCGCAACGCCAACGGTGACGACTTTGGTTCGATTTCTTTTGTGCGTTTTCTTCTAAATTATTATTCCGACTGTGCCGCCAAGCATCACGAAGAGAGACGAAAACGTTGCCGTGAAGAATTCTCACACACAACACCGCACCACCACCACCCTCGTCTTTTCTCTGGGGAGAGGCCCCCCGCCGGAAGACAATGTCGCAGAGCTACTGCTGAACTTCCGACGAAGCCTCGTTTATAAGCCTCATTATCCACGCTCGGGGCGCACCTTTCATCGGCGCCGCCAAAAGTGTTTGTCGCAACGCAATGAAATGAACATCTTTAATTGACAAAACTGGAAGATGGAAATTTAAGGGACAAACCAACTGCGAAATTCAGATTTTTTTCCCCAATAACATTTCATTTGTGCCACGAACACATTTTAATGGGCTCAGACCATCAAATCGCTACATCTCGCGGTGGCTGAAACACGGATTAGCACCCAGGATCTTTGCAACGGTGGCTCAGTGGCTCCAACATGGCCATTGTAAGCCCCTCCCCGCCCAAGGCACCCAAGCCACCTGCCCCCCACCCCCCCTCCCTCCGTTAACACGAGTATCGGGGCCGATTTCCACGCACACTGTGCGCTGCATACTGGCACGGCAGGTTCACGATGTCCTCGCTGCATGGAAAATAGCCAGTGGGAGAACCACCCCGTACCGTGCCGGCCTCACACGCTGTCTCGGCACGGATGTGCCGGTGGAAAAGGGAGAGGGATAACGTGGGTTCCACGCCGCGCGCCACGTACTTGCGTAGCGGGTTCACGATGTCCTCGCGAAGCAGCTGCTGCACCTTAGGGTAATCTTTGAGGTCGCTGGAACGCTGCGGCCGGTGCAACATGCCGTCGAACACCGTGCTGAACGCGAACATGCTGCATGCGCAGGTGGACGTTGGCGCGCAGAGAGACGCGGAGAGACACGCACAACACAGGCGCGCACGGGGGCGTCGGTCAGCACACGTGGCAATAAACAATTGAAAGGTATGCCCTGTCAAAGCTGTTGAGGGAACCTACAGCTCATGGGCCAGGATGTAGCGGTCAGGTAATTAAAAACATTTCACCGCCTAGCACACCGTATCCGGTATACCCCTCGCTATGGCTGTGGCTGCTAGTCATGTGCCTACGCCACGTTATGAAGGTAGCGGAGAAAACATTCCGTGAGACGTTTAAACCCAAGGGTTCAAGTGGCGAGATGTTAACTCCCTCGCCTGGTACGGAGGAGTGCCTGGGTTCGATTCAGACCCCGATGGCCGTATATTTGGAGTCTGCATGATCTCCCCATGGTCACGTGGATTTTCCTCCAGGCCCTCTAGTTTTTCCCTCCACATTTGGAGACACGCGTCTTGAGTATTTGCCTGCACTGACCTTGCACGCGATAAGCCGCTTCGTTGAGCTATTATTTGTGACAGCCAGGTCGTTTCTGAAAAAATAGCTGTATTATAAGCTCAGCGGGGGCCTTACCTGGTAAAATTAAAAGATAGTTTAGTTTAGTAGGGGGGCGCACCAGAAGAGCGTGGAGTCCAGGTAGCAGGAGTTGTAGTGGCCCTGGATGCCCTTCGTGCGGCCGCACACCACCGCCGTGGCCTCCTTCTCCGAAGGGGGAGGCACCTCGCCCTCCACGCGCTCGCTCCGGTAGTTGCTGAACGCTGCCGGAGTGGGGGAACGGGGCGGGGGAGACACGCGGCGGCGGTGACGTCGTTTCACTCCTCGTTCCGGATTGATCGTCGTTGCTGCCGTCGCGGCGATGACACAAAAAAAAAACATCTGGAACGCGCCGGGCGGAGTGTACTGAACGGATTCTTCCGTCTCGTGACGCGGCGGCGCCGACGGCGCAATCGGGATGGAGCATGCATCAGAAGAAAAAGACGGCAAATAAAAGGATTTTTGTCCTCGTTTAACGAAGCTCCGCCACCATTGGCGCCTCCGGAAAAACAGCCACCAACGCAAAGTTTACGAGTTGTCCTTCCCCCGCACCTCCGATTAGCACGGCTGGCTACGTACGGTGCGAAAGACATTCAACGTAAAATTTCGATTTAAAGCTTTCGTGACTGCAGGGATTCATCTTCTTGGTTCTTTCGGTAAAGTCACGTAGAAGGGAAATAATAAAATAAAAAAGAATAAAACATAATAAAAGAATACAAATTTTTTATTTTTTTTATTTCCCTTCTACGTGACTTTACCGAAAGAACCAAGAAGACGTTCAACGTACACACGTACAATCACCATCGCCAACCACCGCCATCCGGGTTACCGAGCGAGTTGCAGCGCTGCACGGGGTCGAGGCCGATGTGCGGCACGGACATGAAGCGCGAGTCCGGACGGCACTTCGTGAACTGGATGAAGAAGCCCTTCCCCAGCGGACACGTGAAGAAGCGGTGCTGTTTGAAGGTTCCATCCGTGCAGCCCTGCATCTCCTCCTCCTGCGAGCACGAGCGCGCGCGCGGACAGATGCACGCACGCGCCACAACGAGACCAACGTGTTAGCCTTCCTTGACGCTTTCAAACTAAGGTTGCAGCAAGCGGAAGCATCTGTTAACCCACTGGTTGGTGAAAGTGGTGAGAATAGACGGGGTGGGGTGAGGGGGGGGCGTATAGACGGACAGTACAACAGTCGATTTCGTAACACTGCCCTCTGCCTTACAGCTCCCTAAGATAAACAGGCCGTGAGTAGCGTGGTCACACTATCCGGGCTCAACCCAACTCAACCGAAACCTGCCCACGTGTGGTACACTATGGGTGAATCCGGTGACGGGCAGAGGAGTCTCGTACAAACCAAAACTAATTCCTTCAACAACAAAAACCTCGTAACGGCGCAAACAAATTAAAAAAAGGAAAACGGCCCACCAACTCGATGCCGGCCAGCGTCTCGTCCAAGCCCAGGGGCACGCCGATCCACCGGATGACTCCGAACACGCGCATCTCCTTGGCCATCACCTCCACCAGCGAGCCTTTCTCCAGCTCGTATTTGCCCCCGACCGGCGAGGGCGACAACGGGGTCGGAGGGGTCGCCGGCGACCGATCGACGAGGCCGCCTAAGTTCGCCGCCACCGCCGCCGCGGGGTCCGAGAGCGTGCGGGGACGCGACGGAGGGGCCTCGGGATCGGTGAGGCCGCCAGGAGGCCCAGGCCCGTTGTCTTCCGGCAGCCTCTTAGGGCGGCCCTCGCCTGCCGTCCGGCCGCCGACCTGGAGACAAACGCGGCGAGGTGACGGCATTCTTCCGCGTGTTAAAAAAATAACCACTGCCGTTATGGCAAGTCGACGAATGCTGAAGATGCCTTGGTTTGTCTCTACGCGCCTCAAGATTATACGCTGGGGGAGTCCAGGAATTTTTATTTTAATATCTGGACGTGAAACCGTTCGCCGCTCATTGGCGATGCCATGAATCGTCACGATCCGGGGTTGTGACATTTCCTCACCTCGTTTCCACCGTCTCGTTGGCACTGTTTTTTTAATTATCTTATTTGTACCGTTTCATTCGCTTTATCCATCGCCAATCGGTCAATCAGGGTCAGACAACGGCTCATTTTGACATCAGGGACTTTCGGCAAGGCTAAAGATTAAGATTGCATTCATTAGGTGCTTAAAATGCCCCAGCATCTCAAAGCACCTTATATCACACATCTCAATCACTCCACAGCCCAGCTATGATTCTCTTTTTAGCCGAGGGGACCCCCTGAAGAAAGCTGTCCCTGTAGAGCACGAGATATGCCGAGGCACCGGCCCACAGGAGAACATTAGTCTGTCGGTAGAGGGGGGTGATGTTGCCGTTGGTCATTCAAATGAAGAAATCTGCGTGTAATTTTTTTTTTTTAAACCTGGATCACGAGGCCGGGACACGGGGCCCTACTCGTGAAATCCACACTGCCGCCTCCTCACCATCTCAGCGGCCGGGAAGAAAGGCGCGATGTTGGAGTTGGTCTTGCAGAGCGAGGGACGAGACCGCCCCGAACTAAACGGCACGGCGGCAAAACCTTCACTGCCGCCACCGCCCACGGAACAGCTGCTGCCCAAGCCGCTGGTGACGCTGGCCGCGTCGCCGAGCGAACGCAGGCCCATGTCGGGCCACGTGTGCGGCACGTGCGGCCGCAGCGGCTTCAGGCTCAGCTCCGACTTGAATCGCCCGCCCAAGCTCGTCACTGCGGCACCAAAATAAGAATGAGAAAATATATTTATACTGGAGGAATCCGATTGGCCTTAAAGCTCTTTGTCTACAGGACGTTCCAGTAGGGGCGGGTCAGAACAATACCCAAAGCACGATAGGCTTGCAAAGTATAGGAAGGTAAACAAATCGGTTAAAAACATATACAAATACAACTAAACTATGTTTTATCTTACCAGGTAAAAGGCCACTCAGGTATTAACCTGGCCACAAATGATAGCTCAACAAAGTGGCTTATCACGTGGAAATAATCTAAATTATCCAAATGCATTTTTCTAAATGTGGAGGGAAAACCCGGAGGACTCGGAGAAAAAATCCACACAACCACGGAGAGAACACGCAAACTCCAAATATACAACAGGCGTCAGTGTCGCGATCGAACCCCTGACCTCTTACATACCGGGCGAGGAAGATCACATCACACCACCGTGGCGCCCCTTAAAAAAGATAGAGAGCGAACAGATGGAGTGGGCGAAAGGTCGTGCGGGGAAAGGTCGGAGAGCACGCCGAACAACAAGCGCCACGAGAGCCAAAATGGCGTGCGCCATTACCGCTCGCGCGCCGGGAACTCGGTTCGAAAGGCGAGGTGTGGGAGGGGGGTGGGGGGGGGTGGGGGGGCACCACCCACCGGCGTCTGGGTCAGCCGGCGAGCCGCAGTACCACGTCGTCTGCGAGTTCTGCCCGATGGGCGTGCCGCCCAGCGTGTTGTAGAACTGGCTTGCCGGCTCGCTCCCCGGTCTCTGCCTGCCGCCCAAACCCCTCGACTGCCCAAGCACCGCCGGCGAAGACGACGGCGGCGGCGACGACGAGAACACGGGGCCGCCCCTGCGGCCGCCCGTCTGCAGAGACGTCTCGGCCGATTGGGCGTACTTCGACGGGAGATAGTCGTCGGCGGCGCCGTCCCCTGGGGCGACGAGGCTGCCGCCAAGGCCGCGTTTTAAGTCGGGCGCGTGGTTGCCGATGCCGCTGTTGTGCATGTGGTTGTTGAGGAAGGAGCGGCCTTCGCCGATGGCCTTGTAGCTCTGGTGGGCGAGCCGCTTGCCCACGGCCAAGCTGTTGCGCGAGGGGTCCTTCTGATACTGTTGCGACGTCAGGTCCGACCCCGCGGCGTACCGGCTTCCCGCTGCACCACGGAGAAAATGGCAAGGGGCGGGCCGGCCGACCGACGTCGATCGGCAAAAAGATACCGAGATTGTCGAGGTTCACGGTGTCCTTTAGAGCAAGGCCATTACACGTCTGTGTCAGGCACGGCTAACATCGGTGGCGAGTGATGAGGTGATCAAGTGAGAGTCCTGCCCGTCGCAACACATGATCCAAGTGGTGTCGCGATTCTGAGCGAGCGGGTGAGTGGGCGAGCGAGCGGGTGAGTGGGCAAGCGAGTGGGTGAGTGGGCGAGCGAGCAGACGAATGAGTGGACGAGCGAGCGGGTGAACGGACGACCGAGCGATTGGGCGAGCGAGCGGCTGAGTGGCCGAGCGATCAGGCGAGTGGACGGGCGAGTGGGCAAGCGAGCGACTGAATGCACGAGTGAGTGGGTGAACGGACGTGCAAGCAGGCAAGCAGGCGGGCGAGCGGGCGAGCGGACGAGCGTGCGGCCGAGCGAGCGGACGAAAGAGCAGTTGAACGAGCGGCTGAGCAGGCGAGCGAGCGAGCGGGCGAGCAGACGAGCGAGCGAAAGCCCCGGTGACAGCAACACTCACAGTGCACGGTCGGCAGTTGGGCTCCGTGCTCGGGCGACAAGTCCCGCGTGCTCCTGGGCCTCATCGGCCTCGGCGCCGAGGGCCCCCCGTTAGCGCCGCTGCCCCCCAGTCCCAGCGCATTATAGCTGTTGCCGTCCAGGGAGAGGCTGTCCTGTTGGGGAACAGGGAGCGGAGCGAGTTGCAGCGGTCGAGTCGGGATGCCGTGGAAGGCGCGGCTGACGCTCTTGGCGGCAGCTGCACGGGTTTCGATCGCCGCGTCGGTGTGTATTGTAACTATAACCCTCCACCACCCGACGGAACCAATCGAATCAAGCTGTCACGTTATGGGCAAAAATGACAATTGATTTGTTATTTTCTTTCAGCAAATGGGAGGAGGGGGGGAATGTTGAAAGGCAAGCAAAATTATGCACAATTTTGCGTAATATTGTTTCGCTGAAGATGACATCCAGCATCATCATCAGGTGTCTTGCCCGGAAGAATGCAATTACGAATCATCATATTGGCCGCTAAAGCATTTGCGCGTTAAAAGTTTGGCAGTGATCGGTTTCGAGGTTTCATTGCCCGTCAGCAGGGCGCAGCGGCGGGCAACATCCACTGCCGTACTGTGCCACGCCGGTGGATGCGCAAGATGTTGCCGAGGCAGGGGGGCTACGAGCCCGTGCGTCGTTTAAAGACGCAAGCGGGAAAGTGTAAAAAAGGTGCTGCCACTTGGTTTATCCGGCGCCGCCCTCACCAGCACGCTGACGCGCTCGGGGTACAGGTAGTCCTTCTCGTCCTCGCTCTCCAAACGCACGATGCGGTTCAGGTGCACGAAGACGCCGCACTCCTCGTCGCACGTGAAGAAGCGCTTGCCGCTGTACGTTCCGTCCGTCACGCCCTTGCCCCGGTAATATCCCTAGGCGAAGACAAAGATGCCCCCGTAATGGCCTTCAACAGACTGTCGCTGGGCAAGTGCCGTTAAGCGAGCACCCACGAAGGCCGGTGCGGCACACGAGGCGGTGGGTGGCCAAGCACCACGCCCCAGTGGCGATGATTACACACCGCACCAGGTACTCATTGGAGGCGACCTAGGGGAGGGGCCCAGGAGCAGTTCAGATAATTAATCGTCACTGATGTTGGCCGTGAGTGGGAGCCGAACTCAGGTCACCAGGTTCGTAGCGCAGCACGCTAACCACTACCACGACCGCACATACATGGCACGCACACACACACACACGAGGGCACACACACACAGGGGCACACACACACAGAGGGCGACTCGGTGATTAAAGCGCTCGACTCAAGACAGTCAAGTTATAAGTTCAAATCCCATTCAGTGGCGATGAAATAAGCGGCACTCGACGGGAAGTGGGGTGGAACAGTGGCACAGCAATTAGCACACCGCGCTTTGACCTCGATCACCCCTCCCTACGCCATCTCCCCCCCCCCCCCTCTCAACCCCACCCCGCACCGGCCACCGGCAGCGAACCGGGACGACGTGTTCACCTGCAGCTCGATGCCGAAACTGGTGCCGGAGAAGGGCCGGTCGTCGAGCGGGCCGCAGTAGCGCACGACGCCGATGGCCTCGCGCGGCCCGGCCACCGCCAGGTTCACGCGCACCACGGCGCCGGGGCGCAGCGAGCGCAGCATCTCCAGGCGCCCGGCGTCACCGACGACGCGCAAGCGGTCCTCACGAGACGGCATCGCGATGAGGCACAGCGCCAGGTCCTCCTCCAGCTCACTGCAGCACCGCCAGTTTATTCATTCGTTCATTAGTTCATCCGCCGGGGGCTACCCCAGTGTCCTCCCGCATGTATATAAACACACCCATTAGGGGAGTTAGACGAACATCCAAATATAGGAGCACAAAGCTCGGGTAATTGTTGGCGCCGGTTCTGGCTGCCTTCCGGCTTGCTTGTGGTCTTTGTACGTATGTATGTTGAACTGTTTTACCGCGCGTGTCACAGATTCCACAGCATTTTGAGATGCGCTTGGCATTAATGATGCCCTATAAAGTTAGCGAGAAATTATTT
Source organism: Lethenteron reissneri (assembly GCF_015708825.2). Taxonomy (NCBI): domain Eukaryota; kingdom Metazoa; phylum Chordata; class Hyperoartia; order Petromyzontiformes; family Petromyzontidae; genus Lethenteron; species Lethenteron reissneri. The sequence goes on along the minus strand of NC_083830.1, from coordinate 9,659,069 downwards.
TTGTTATTCATTCATTCGTTTTGCCGATTCTTCGTTAAAGGGAGGGTACGACTACATTGAAAGGCAGCGGAAGGCAACGGTGTTATTTAGTCGGCATTTTTATTTTAAGCAAATCTTCTTAGCCTGGACAGCACCATGTACACGAGGTGGCTGCAGGGACACGTGGTGGGTCAGTGCAGATAAATGCATTGTTGTTATGTACTTCTATGCTCTACCCCCCCAACGTCAACTACCCGCATGGACCAGAGTAGTGAAGTATGGAAAAATAACCCCCGTGGACAAGGACAGCTTGGGGAGGCCCTCATCCAGCAGTGGATCGGCGAATGGCCTGGTGATACACGTGGACCTAATGATTGGGAGTGGAGCGGTGGCACAGTGGTTAGAGCGCTGCGCTGGTAATTTGGCAACCAGAGTTTGATTCCTGACCGTGGCAAACGTCAGTGGCGAGTGATATCTGACCGGTCCTGGGCTCCCGCTAACCTTTCACCAACCCCCACTGACCAGTGTGGTGAAGTATGGTCAAACAAACCTAACAAATGACATGGCATGGGGGAGAGAGGGGGGGGGGGGCCTTCATCCAGCAGTGGATTGACAAAAGGGCATCACGTGCAGAAACCGGCCAGGTGGCTCGCAATCGGAAGGTTGCAAGGTTCAAATCCTGCTTGGGCGTTGGACTCGCCCATCCTCCCTACGGAGGTCTCAAAAACGAGTAGCGCACTGTTGGGAAGTCAACAGTGGTTGCCCTACGGATACACTCTCCCCCGCCATGGGAATGTGGACTTTCCACCGCTGGCTTGGCAGCGTCAACAGGAGACGAGCGCAATGCCTCAGTTCTCGTTTGAGCAGGAAATCCATCAGATGCCTGAACCTCCCAACACACCACCATGCCACCCCCCCCGCCCACCACCACCTTGAGCGATTGTGCCACGGGGAAATTAATCGGCTCCGCTGGGCTCTTCCCCAGCGGGCGCGCGCTGCGCAGGTCACGTGCCGCCGCTAAGTGGAATCGATAACGGGACCAAAACGCTCCGCGTGAAACGGCCACGATTTCTTGGGACCCGAGTGGCCTTTTGCGTGGGAACGCCGGCTCGCGAGCCCAATCAACAAATCGACGGACGGACCTTTGCTTAATTAAAATCCGCCAGGCCCCCTGTCGATCCACTGCTGGATGAAGGTCTGTCTCCCCCACCCCACCCCCCTTCCCGTGCTGCGGCTCGGCAGGTAGGGAGAGCAGCTCGCGATCGGAAGGTTGCGCTCGTTGAAATCCTGGTTGGCGGTTGACCCGGGACCATCATCCCTTAACTGGGTCGGTAAAATGTCTACCACTTTGTGGGGAAGTCAACAACGATCGGCCCTCTAGAATTGGATGTAATAGTAAAACTACTTAAACTATATTTATTTTACCAGGTAAGGCCCACTGAGCTATACAGTAGATTGTCGATTATCCGGCTTCCAACATTATTCGGCGGTGCGGGGCAGATCCGGTGAAACCGGCATGTCATCCGGCCAACGCCGGAAAACCGCTCCGAAGGGTGTACACCAGTTCGGCGATCGGTACCACGTGCGTCACAAAAAAAGTACCGATGGTCGATTTCAGTGCGAAATGACATTATGCACTACATACAATTTAAACATGAAAAATACAACACATATAAAAACATGTTTCACGACTAATAACTAATAAAAACAGAAAACACACAGTGCGATCCGGAAAAAAGTGCATGTAATTCAGTGTACGCTGGAGCACCGGTGATTGAACAGATGGGTAAAACAAGAGCATATGAACAGTAGACTCCTCCTTAAATGCAATGCGTTCGATTGCGTTAGCGAACAAAACACCTAAAAACATGTTACACAAGAATGTGCCAAAATAAGCTATTTAAAATCATGATTAGTGATTATCTGGCGTTTTAAAAAATTTGGGCCGCTGGATAATCGTTGATCTACTGCATAACTCTTTCTCAGATGCGACCTGGCCACAAATTATATCTCAATGAAGTGGATCATCGTGTGGAAATGTAATAGCAACCAAATACTTGAAACACACGTTGATTCTAAATGTGGAGGGAAAACTCCAAATATACGGGTGTCGGGGTCGAGATCGAACCCACGACCTCCTGCATACCAGACAAGGTAACTAACATCTCGCCACCGTGACACCCCTGTTTTTCACCGACTCTGGGCTGTAAACAGGAGCTGAACATAGCCTTCGTGCTCATTTCCACAGGAAGTCACTTCCGCTGGGTCATATAGCCACACACCAAACCACCCACTCATTCAATCACTCACCCACCCATTCAACCACACACTCTCTCATAAACCCACCCGCTCATCCACCCAATCACTCACCCACTGACTCACTCAACCATCCACTCACCCACCCAATCTCAAACCACCGTCTCACTTAGCCTCTCACTGACCCAAACACTCACTTCAATGCCTTTGGAAGCACTTTGGCGATGGTGTCCAGGTAGTCCACAAAGGTCACAGCAAGCATTGTTCGTCCCTGAGCACAAACGGATTGGCACTTTAAACGCACGTCTCATCGTATTGGGGGAGGGGGGGGGCAGGGCGGGGCAAACAAAACATAGTGGCACAATTGCTCGCCGCTCCGTAATGAATGTTTTTAAGAAATATTAATATTTAACGACTACGCGGCTATTACGCATTCGATTCCGATAGCACTTTCTACCCGCAGCCTCGCCATTTATCGCGTTCACTGGCTTTGCCTCGGGGTGTTTTCCGACACAGGAAAACAAAAGTGGTGATTTGTCAACATCGGCGTTGCGAAGAGAAGCGCGGGCGAGTGGGCGAGCGGGTGCGGAAAAGGCGCGGATAGCTTTCCGTTTCGTTTAACCCCTCCCAGAAAAACTAAACTGCAAACAGCATCGATGAAAACAAATTAACAGACGGTCAAGCTCTCCGCGAGTTGTACCGCGCGGTGTGGTTTGGCATTTTCTCCGTGACACTGAAAGCCGACGAAGATCTGCAAAGAGGAGTGGGACAAAATCCCTCCTGAGATGTGTGCAAACCTGGTGGCCAACTACAAGAAACGTCTGACCTCTGTGTTTGCCAACAAGGGTTTTGCCACCAAGTCCTAAGTCATGTTTTGCAGAGGGGTCAAATACTTATTTCCCTCATTAAAATGCAAATCAATTTATAACATTTATGACATGCGTTTTTCTGCATTTTTTGTTGTTATTCTGTCTCTCACTGTTCAAATAAACCTACCATTAAAATTATAGGCTGATCATTTATTTGTCAGTGGGCAAACGTACAAAATCAGTAGGGGATCAAATACGTTTTTCCCTCAATGTAGGAGCCAGAATCGGAATAGTTATTTATACTGGAGGAATCCGATGAGCTATTAAACTCTTTTCACGGATGTCTAGTAAGGGCGGGTACAAACGTTACAACAAACAGTACACAAACACGATAGGAGTGCAAAGTACAAGACAAATCACCCAAACACATACAACTAAAACTAAAGCATCCCCATCCCACCAGGCCAAGCCCACTGAGGTTTACGTTAATGCTGACGCAGCGCGCTTCGAGCCACGTGTCAAAAGGGACCCAGCCACAAAGGAGAGCTCAACAAAGTGGCTTCTCATTCGGACGTTTATAGCGGCAAAAAAAAAATCCAAACAGTCTCAACGCCTGCAATTAAACCGGGTTCTGAGGAGTGGCGAGTTGATGGCGTCAGCACCCCCCCACCCCACGTCACCAATGACGATGCAACAAAAAAACACATCACGTTATGTTAGCTTCTGCCCTCAATTTGGCGACATTCCAGTTGTGAGAATTGGCGGTCATGAAGGGAGCATTTCTCTAGGTCGCAGAGCGGATCCACAAGTTCTGCCCCGTTCTGTGTACACCATCAATCGCTTGAGGGGAACTCCGAGGTAGTTCTGCAGTATTCCCTTCCAAGGCCCGTTCTCCGATACAAAGGGTAGCCACTGCTCTGTGAGAGTCACAAATGGATTATACTGGTAGGAACCTCCTGGTTACACCAGCCCACAGGGGATTATTGTGTCCGTCCGTCCGTCGTGCATCCAAAAATGGGTGGGGTGGGGCTGGGTGGAGAGGGGAGGGTCGGGAGGGGCTGGGTGGGAAGGGTGGGGCTGGGTGGGGGGTGGGGCTGGGTGGTGCCCTTATAAAACTCAACGTTTAACCTACTCACGCCGGCTTGTGCCCGCCCTCACAGTCGGCCATATTTGCGGAATACACCACGCCGCCGTTGATCCTGGCCATTGACCGGGCAACCCAACGTTCCTACCAGCTCCCTCCGCAGGAATGTGTTTTTTCTAGATATTGGCACAATTCATTTATTTATTTCCGCTTGATTACACAAGACTATTATATTCAGGAGGGTCGCAGTCGGGGAGTACGTTGCTGCTGCTGCGTATAATCGCAACTGAGAGGTAATTTTTCAGCATTGACATGTCTGGCGAATACCGGTTACGTTGTAAGTAAAAACAAATTTAGTTATCGGAGGAAACCGGGAACACCCAGTAGGAAACCCATACAAACTACTGGACATCTGTGAAAAAGAGCTTTATAGCGCATCGGATTCCTCCAGGATAAATAAACATCCCGATTCTGAATTCCACGTTGAAAGGCATTCTCAAGTTGGGAATTGAACCCAGGTCCTTCTTGCTGCCGTGAGGTACAATTGTTATAGCAACTGTGTCGCCAGTCACAAATCGGGACAAAAGTGTGCCAACAGACACATTAAAAATGTTTTTTTAGGTTGCTTTAAAGGCAAGTTGTGTACTGACAAGATAACTTCTGGTGAGATCAATTGAAGACCTTACACCCCCCCCCCGCCCACATCGAGAGTTAAGTGGACAAGTGCCGTTGATGCATTCCACCGTTTGATTTGCAGCTACAGTCGCAGGTGTGGTGGAAATTTGTCATTATAAAAATGGCATGGACGAGTACACCCTTCGGATGAACGCTGTCCACTTTCCCCCCCACACAGTGCCACTCCTTGTATTCAACCCAGACGTGGGACGGTGGGGGACAACCAACCTCCAACCAGAAATTTAACTCGCAACCTTTCCTGATGAGTGAGCCCCTCTCACTCGATCTAGCACCGATCCACTCAGCCAGGGGTCGGCAACCAAAATAACAAGGGGGAGGCAATTTTTTTTTTCGAATTCGGTAAAAAAAACTCTATATTTAAAGAGCCGCAATGCACTGTGGTGAATAACGTCACGGGGCAGCAGTCCTTAATAAGAGACGCAGGATTGCTGGCCATGTGCTCATCTCTGCATTTGAGCCTTACGGCGGGACCCCGAGGTTCCATAAGCACCCGGCTCTCGCATAAACTGCGTTGCGACGTTATTTTATGTCTGTTGAAGGCGAACGATACGGCAATCTATTGCTGTCGACGAGCTCTACACGATGCGCTAATCAAAGTTTTGTTCATGACGACGGCATTTGTCTTCGCTGCGCTTGGACGACATGACAACAGAATGATCCGCGCCAGGTGGGTTGTGGCGTTTATGTGCGCGGTGCGACGGAGTCAACAATTTTTTTTTATTAATTACGATTTTGACTTCCGTTTATTCGGGACCCCGGGCTCCCGCCATAAGGTTCATTTGTTCACACAAAAAAACAACACCAAAAGCTAGGAGAAGGGGGCCAAATGACCGAACTGTATAGAAAAAAAAAACTGTACTGAGCAGAAAGAAAAAAAAACCACCTCGCATTTCTCTACTCTCGGGCAGCCTGCGCAGGAACGCCCGGATTTACATCTCTGAAAGTCTCCCGATCCGATTGCATAAAACCCGTGCCAGGAGTGCACTTTGCAATCTGACCCCAATACACACCGCCGCCGCACTCGCGCCGAGCTTTTGTTTGCGTGTACCAGAAAATACCCCGTAGCCGCGCGGCGTGCGATCGCACCAGGAAACCACAGAGTGCGTGGACCGCCCAGCGGTTACAAGCCGTGGCACAACGGCATGAGCCCCAGGTAAAGCTAAGACGCCGCCGCGAAAGATAAACTAATTATTCGAGGGGGAGCGTGGGCGCTCTTCCGTAGAAGCCCACGGCGATCCGTTTTACCCCGCAAACATCGAGAGGACGGTCGAGTTACCGTGAGCAAGAAAACGACATTTTATTTCAAATCCTCTACGCCGTCTCCCACCGATCTCAACAGATGCATTAAATCTCTTTCAACGCCCTCCTCCTCCTCCTCGGTTAGTGAGCTATGGGGGCGTCGCTTTCACGGTATTCAATCAGCTGCTGAGAGGCAAGTAAGAGGGCCGCTAGAAATCAGTGGGGTATCGATGAATGCATCACCCCGTACAACTGGGCTGCGGGGGATGCAGCGTTGGCGCGGCGGTTAGCGCGCCCTGCTCGAAGACAATGCCCTAAAGAGGTGAAACACTTATATATAAAATAGGCAACGTTTCGGGCAATGGCCCTTCTTTATGGCAGAGAGATGTGTGGGGGTGTTTGTCAGATGGCACTGTGGAGTGTCCGTGAGCAATGCAATTGGGAGGAAGGCTGGCGACGTCGGTCAGCCGATAACTGCCCTCTTGGCGCACTCACATCCACCAGTGGCTAACGGGGGCACGCTGCACAGGTGTGTCGTGAGGCTGGTACCGCGCCCCCCCCCCCACCGCCCCTCCACCTTACGCGTACGATGGTTTAAATTTTTCCAAATTAAAATCCATCACCAGGATGTTCCCTTGAGATGGAACATATCGTTCGCAAGGGTTGTCTCGGGTGTTCAGTGACAAATACATAGCAAAAAACGCGTAATGAGACGGTGCTTACACAGCGTCAAATATGTTTACACGGAGTCAAGAAACGGGGGGGGGGAAGACAGCCAAGGCAGCGCGCACACAAACATCGCAGCGCAGTTCCGCTTCACATAGAATGATTCTCGAGATGTAACTGCAGCAGATGTCGCGCTAGCGTGTTTCAATTTGAGATTCAAATAAAAATTGGGGCCTGCGGCACATCTTAGTAGTGTCTGTGAGACTGTCCCCGTGTTCAAGCGGGTCTGTGTCTGAGCGAGAGCGAGCCTGTTCACCTTATAACACTTTCCCATTCCAAAATTATGTAAGTTGCAGTGTGGGTGTCCTGTTCACTGCTAAATCTCGGAACGCGCAAGCGGTTAAGCATCAATTTTATTTAGCGAGGCACTGTGCCGTCATTTTTAAATCCTTTATATTAAGTTCACTTGCTTGCTTGCGCGCTTACGACCGTGCAAATCTTTCGGTCGTTTTTTAACCCACTTCCCGTGATCCAATCGAGCTGACATTTTGCACACAGACTCGTTGTGCGTGACAATTTATATTCCAAAATTTAACACTTTTTAGGAAAAAATAAATTATATTTAATTACCAATTGCTTAAAGGTGGCAGGCAATCATCTGACCCATAGGTGGCAGCCATCTCAAGCCAGAGGACGAGAGGACTCTAGCCGCCACGCATATAAAGGATTTAAAGTGAAAAACTTTGTTTTTACGGGTTAATTTTTTAAAGACATCGTACTCATCGCAGAGAATTGTAGCGACAAGCCCACATCCCATGATAGCTGCCACCAAACTGTGCCACACGCCTGCCCGCATGGCCTTGCGGGAGCCTCGATACCAAATAAGTTATTTTAGTTTTTCTTCTGATTCCGTTCCGATACCGCACGTGTACTTAAGTCATCGTAACGGAACTGGAAGAAAAACTGATGACGCACATGTACGTCATCGGAACGGGAAATGGTTAAGCGCAAAAACCAAGGCGGCAACGGCAGTCTCCCGCTCAAGAAAGCGCACCGCCGCCACTCCGCTGCATCTCACCTGCGCATCCCAGATGTCCTGCCCGTCGGCGGTGAAGCAGATGCTGCCCTTGGGCACGGGCCCGCACCGCTCGTCCACATCTTGGTCCTTGAGCAGGATGAAGAAGCTTGCGCGGTGGTGGCCCCGGCCACCGCCGCCGCCGACACCGCCGCTCAGCGACTTCCCGCCCACCACCGGCAGCACCGAGCCCACCCCGCCAGGCCCCACGCCCTGGCCGGTCCCGCCGCCCCGCATGCCGCTGTACATGGCGCTGCTGCCTCCCCGCCAGCGCTATTTACATCCTGCGGTGGGGGACGAGAGGCAGGGGGTGGGGACAACGAGGGGGAGCTTGAGTTGCGCTCGCACTCTAAAGGAGGCGCCGCGGAAGTCGCGCCGAGCGTTGGCGCGGCTCGTAGAGTCGGGTCGACATGCCGGCATCAACAGAGCTGGCCGGGGTCGGATCGGAGGTCGGAGCGCAAGGGGCCGGCATCCCTTGATATTCTGGATTCACATCAAGGCAGCTACCCCCTTCCCCCTGCCCACCATCTACCGTCCTCCGTTGGGGGGCAGGGCAGAGAAACATAGGAGAGACGATAAAAAGAACACCGTGACACAGCCAGAGATAAAACAAGTGGAGCCCAGTACCAACGATGACAATGAGCGCCAGGGACAGCCGAGGCAGCGCCGACAAGTCCCAGGGCATCCTGAGGGGGCACGGGGCCCATTCGTCATCGAGCGCCACGAACACAGGAACAGCACTTGTGATTTTGTTTCACAAGTGCCGTTCTGTGGAGAAACGTGCACGACATCCGCAATGAAATTTGTTTAATCGATTCTTACAACTTAAACAGTCTAAAAGTTCACGGTGCAGCAGCAGAGGTCTATACTGAAAGTATGGGCGAGGAAGACACTGGGCCTGCAATGAGTTAACACAATAAATAAGCAGACAACAAAACACCTCCATCCGATAACCATCTCATCACATAAAAGTTTTTTTTTTTAAACATCCGATCAGCTACACAAGGCTTCTGGTACAATATTTTTCAGCAGCATTTGTTTAACAGAAGCAAACTCAAGATCGGTTTTTGACAGTGTCATATCAGCAGTCAGGCCTGCTTAAAACAACGCTTGGTGAACTGCGACATGTTTACGCTGCTAGAAATGGGCCCTAGCAATGAGTTGAATTAGTTCAATGTACATCTTCGATAAGGGGGCTTCTGGCACGGAGGAAATCGTGACGCTCACGGGAAAATTCGTCTGGGAGAAAGTGGAAGAAACTATGGCAGAAGAGAGAAGTGAAACCAAAAGGGGGGTACAGAAAACATCCTGTTGTGGGTCCGGTACTTTATGCCAGGAAACGTAAACAAGAGCGTAGTAAGTGCAGCGGTTGTAACCACGCACCAGCGCCATACACCTATTCCATCAGTAGAGTTTGATCCTGAACACTTCTGCGTCAAGATGTATACACAGTGTGCTCATAGGCATTTAGGTCATGTGCCCTGCAATCGTTATCGACTGCATACCTTTAAAAACGCAAGAATTGCCAACGCACAAAGTCACTCAATCTGCGGAGAGGCAAAAAGATATAACCTTCTTTCAAAAGCATGACCTTTATTCCGTTTCCTTAGAACGAGGCAAGTGTCCGCAGATGCAGTGCATCTCTGAGCAAGACCAAAACCCAGCAACTAGGGTCAACACGAAGGTCTAATTATAGCCGAGCAGCTTACTCTTGTACGACCGGATGCCGCCGTGGTGAAACGGGTGTCGTGCATGGGACTCGCAATCTGGTGGTCGCCACTGCTTCGAGATCTCACCCAGCCAGCACAGCAGTTGAAATAATGGTGCCCTCCCCCCCACTCCGCCTCTGCCGCTGCCGCTGCCCACCCAGCAGTGCAAGTGGGTTCGGCATCGCAGTACATCGGCAGGTGGGGTAAAGTGCGGGCACGCCACCTGTTCATCCAAGATGCTCGAATCAGCAATTGTTTCTTGCTGTGGTTGTCCAACCTGATGACGGACGCTTGTGTTGCGCCCGAAACGTCATGATTTATTATTTTATTTCAATTATTATTTCTATTATTTATTTTTACCTACGTGACTTTACCGAAAAAACCTAACAGCACGAAAAGGTAAGCTCCCGTCGGCAGTGGTGTGAGCATGCAATTGTGATGGCTGCACCTTTGACGTATTTTGCTCTAAAACTAGACCGTGCAAAGGCAATAATTTCCCACGTGAAATCAAATGATGGGAGTTTTACTGAACATAGTTTTGTTGCTATAATCATCGTGGACATGGTTTTACGGCACTCACCCAGTCTCCCGCTGCATGTAAGATATGTTAATACTTAGAGGTGGCCAGGTAGCTTCGTAGGTTAGTGCTTTGGGTCAATTTCACCGATAAGACATCAGTGCGAGGGCCGCCACACATGTGAAACCATTGGGTTTGAGACAGCATGATGGGGTGCGTCAGGCAGAGGTCGCAAACGGGTTTTGATTCCTTACCTGTACCCGGGTACGGGTAGCCGGGTATCGGGTAGGGTACGGGTATCGGGTACCCGATTGCGACCTCTGGCGTCAGGGGCCGCACTAGGGGCTGCCTGCAGGCCCACGGGCCTTGCAATGTAGAAGACTGCTTTAGGCCATGGGTTCGAATCCAGTGATTAAACCGGGTTCTCAAAATGTAACATGCTGATGATGGTCTCAGCTCGCTCCTCAATGAATGTACACGAACAACAACAAAATGATCACGTTAATTTGGTTCCGCGCTGAGTACGGCTGAATTCCATGCCTCAGAAATGTTAACTCTCAGTGGCGAATGTGATTTGTAACTTTGATCCTTACCTGTACAGCTCATTTTCAGAAGCGACCTGGCCACAAATTGATAGCTCAACGAAGCGGCTCATCATAACGTGGAAATTCGCAGCAGCCAAACACTCTAAACGCACGATTCTAAATGTGGAGGAAAAAACCGAAGGACCCGGGGAAAAGTCCACGCGGCCACGGAGAGAACACCGCAAACTAAAAATATACAGCAGGCGTTGGGATCGAACCCAAGACATCCTGTGTACGAAGCGAGGGAGTTAACATCTCACCATCGTGGCACTTGAAGGGATGTGAGATGTATGTGGGACAATTCTCCAACAATGATCTGCACTGCTGCTCTCTGCGAGAGGTCCCGAGTGAATAACTTCGACTCGTGACCTGAGACCGACACAGCGTAATCCGGAATTAATTGGTAAAGGGGGGGGGGGAAAGGGGAAAACAAATAATGAAAAGATACAGTTATCACTCGACAGCCGAACTGGTGTCTCTCCCCATTGAATGAGAAGGAACAGATGGCAAATAGACGAATCCCAGTGTGGCATTCGCCTAACAGAATAAGATTAAAGCACGATTACATGATCCCTTTGAAAAAGTAAAGGAACCGGACTCAACAGTATGCGATCAAACACACCGGCCAGGCTCAACACGTTCCCTCGCTTCCACGCATCTTTAATAGACGATCATTGTTTTTTTTGTTTACGATTGCTGCACGTTCGCCACCACCCACCATGATCGATTCACCGCTGGATAAAAGCCTCCTCTCCAAAGCAGTGGCTGGCCCGCAAACTTCTCTGCGGTGGCCACATCACTTAAGAAACGAATCAGTGAAACGAAGTCCCTTCGCTGACCGCACGAAACAATCAATGTAATAATCCGCCCAGCAGCCGGCGTACGAGTTGATTTCATCGCTCCACCTCCATTGTGGACGTCCTCTCCGGCAGGATTGGCCTCCTCCTCTGGCTGCCGCTCCGGCACTATTCTTGGTCTCTCGGTCATCGGCCCCTTCTCTCGACGCGTTTTCACCGAAACCCACTGAACGCTTTCTGAACAGTCAGTAAGACGTATGTATGTACAGTAGAACCCCTCTTGCCAACCATCCCTGTTGATGACTACCGTAATCGTTTAACGACCGGCCTCCATTGAGCCCAATGTGTCGTTTATAGTAGTGGTGTACAGTAGTGTAGTGTATAGTGTAGTGTAGAGTAGAACCCTTTTTAACGACCACCCTTGGTAATGATTAATTGCTTAACGACAGGCCTCCAGAGCCCAGTGTATAGTGTAGTGTAGTAGTGTAGTGTATAGTAGTTTAGTGTATAGTAGTAGTGTATAGTAGTGGTGTATAGTAGTGTAGTGTATAGTAGTGAAGTGTATAGTAGTGTAGTGCCTCCAGAGCCCAATGTGTTCGCTTACCGACCATTCTCCTGTTAACAGCGGGCTGTTGTAGGTACAGTAAGTATTACTTCATGCATTGATTAAATATCATTAAGTAAATTTCGATTTAAAGCTTTCGTGACTGCAGGGATTCATCTTCTTGTTTCTTTCGGTAAAGTCACGTAGAAGGGAAGTAATCAAAAATAATAAAAACAAAACATAATAAAACAATTCTCACGACGTTTCGGCTACAACGCAAGCAGCCGTCTTCAGGTGAAGAATGAGACACTACCAAACTAGGAGCTTATATATAAGCTGCATTGGGGGTTGAAGAGCGCCTTAACAAAAAGAATGTGCATGTGAAGAGGGATTTAGCATATTCATGGAAAATGCGTAGGCGTTGGGCGGGGGGGTGTCAAAGTCATATTATGCCATGCATTATGCAGGATCAGCAGCAACCAAGGGGGGTGCAGGGATTAGCAGTAACAAAGGAAAGGAATGTTAATGATATGTAGCTGCAGTTACTCAACAACCACGTAGAAAACTAAAGTATAAACTACATAAAAAACTAAAGTATAAACTGCATCGCACCATCAGTATACTTACTATACTCTATAATAAGCTGAGTTACTAACAGCAAGTAATACATTACAATTTTACCTCGTAAAAATTCTATAATATGCTTCCATCTAAACCTTATTCTCTTACATCACACGAGCATATACCGTACTATATACTGCCATAGATAAACCCAACATTAAATTATATACTGTATTGCTGTAAACCAACCTATATCTTATACATTTAATATCACACTATGTATTATTCTACACACCCTAATGTGTATCGAAATGGTTTATTACGTCCTTCCAATGATTGCTGAGCCAGAATCCATCTTCTCGGTTAAAGTTGTCTCTGTGTTTGTATATGTGGATCGCCTCATGAACGAATCTCTCATGATAGCCAGATGGCTTGCAGAGAACCTCTGTCTTGGAGAAGTCAATATCATGTGAGCCCACTGAGTTGTAACAGTGATCTGCCACGGCTGAGGTGTTAGTCCTACCGTGTTTCAGGTCAGCTTTATGTTCACGGATGCGGTCCGAGACATGTCGTTTGGTTTCCCCAATGTAACTGCTACCACAGAGGAAACTTAGTTTGTAGACGCCAGGGTACTGTATGTCTGGAACCACATCTTTTACAGACGGTACCAGATCACGGATTTTATGTACTGTGTTGAATCGGACCTGGATCTTGTGTTTAATCAGGATTTTGGAGATCTGGGGTCACAAAAAAAGATCTCCAAAATCCTGATTAAACACAAGATCCAGGTCCGATTCAACACAGTACATAAAATCCGTGATCTGGTACCGTCTGTAAAAGATGTGGTTCCAGACATACAGTACCCTGGCGTCTACAAACTAAGTTTCCTCTGTGGTAGCAGTTACATTGGGGAAACCAAACGACATGTCTCGGACCGCATCCGTGAACATAAAGCTGACCTGAAACACGGTAGGACTAACACCTCAGCCGTGGCAGATCACTGTTACAACTCAGTGGGCTCACATGATATTGACTTCTCCAAGACAGAGGTTCTCTGCAAGCCATCTGGCTATCATGAGAGATTCGTTCATGAGGCGATCCACATATACAAACACAGAGACAACTTTAACCGAGAAGATGGATTCTGGCTCAGCAATCATTGGAAGGACGTAATAAACCATTTCGATACACATTAGGGTGTGTAGAATAATACATAGTGTGATATTAAATGTATAAGATATAGGTTGGTTTACAGCAATACAGTATATAATTTAATGTTGGGTTTATCTATGGCAGTATATAGTACGGTATATGCTCGTGTGATGTAAGAGAATAAGGTTTAGATGGAAGCATATTATAGAATTTTTACGAGGTAAAATTGTAATGTATTACTTGCTGTTAGTAACTCAGCTTATTATAGAGTATAGTAAGTATACTGATGGTGCGATGCAGTTTATACTTTAGTTTTTTATGTAGTTTATACTTTAGTTTTCTACGTGGTTGTTGAGTAACTGCAGCTACATATCATTAACATTCCTTTCCTTTGTTACTGCTAATCCCTGCACCCCCCTTGGTTGCTGCTGATCCTGCATAATGCATGGGCATAATATGACTTTGACACCCCCCCGCCCAACGCCTACGCATTTTCCATGAATATGCTAAATCCCTCTTCACATGCACATTCTTTTTGTTAAGGCGCTCTTCAACCCCCAATGCAGCTTATATATAAGCTCCTAGTTTGGTAGTGTCTCATTCTTCACCTGAAGACGGCTGCTTGCGTTGTAGCCGAAACGTCGTGAGAATTGTTTTATTATGTTTTGTTTTTATTATTTTTGATTACTTCCCTTCTACGTGACTTTACCGAAAGAAACAAGAAGATCATTAAGTAAGTTTTTCGAGCGAAAATGGGTAACGTTTGATGCTATCCGAATGAATTAAGCCTTTAACATGTCTTTCCCATACTCGCTTGTTGACCAAATCTTTAACGACCGGTTTCGTGGAACCAATTGCCATCGTTAAAGAGGGCTTCTACTACTGTATGTGGAACTTCTTTCGCACCGTACGCAGCCAACTGAGCCAATCGAGGTCTCAAACCTGCGTGCGTCCTCTCATCCACGCATTTCTGTCAATCTCTCCACGCAGTGCCAGGCGTCCACTTCTCCACGCTTCATGGCGCACGTTTGAGCGTTCGTACAAATGTCTCGTTAGCGTCCGCGTACGCGATGAGCGACGTTGACGCATCAGTGGCGATGGGAAAAATGGGCGAGATTCTGGGCGAGCTCGGCCCCAATGCCGAAGCTGATCTTTCGCGCGAGCGAAAGCAAGGCAGCTTGTTTATGCAACACAATTAACCCCGTCTTCATGCGAGCGGAATTTCCGCAGTTGCTATTAATACTGCAGTGCACACAGCGTCGCTATGCTGCATGTAGTCACGCACGGCACATCCCTCACCCGTCACACACCGACATACCACACCCGTCACAACCAATAACAACACTCAAAACAAAGATTTCCCCCCCCATAGCCACAGCAGAATGTTAGGGCAAGTGCCGTTAGTGAAAGGGCAGTACAACACAAAGCACAGGGGGTGGGTGGCCAACGCCACACCCGGCCGTCTTTGTCTTCCTAGTGGGCATTGTTTACACACCACACTGGGTAATACTTTGAGGCTGAGTCGACCTAGGGGAGGACCAGGACCGGTTCAGATAATCGTCACCGATGTTGGCCGCGAGCGGGAATCGAACTCGGGTCGCCGAGTCCGTAGCGCAGTGCGCTAACCGCTACGTTGCCTCACATCACGTACAAAGCGCGTGAAATACACGGCACACATCACAAAACAAAGATCCCCCGCATAGCCTTAACAGACTGTAGGGGCAAGTGCTGTTAGCGAGCACCTATGAAGGCTGGAATGGTACACGAGGGGGTGGGTGGCCAGCACCACGCCCGACCGCCTTTGTCTCCCCAGTGGCGATATTCACACATCGCACCAGGTACTCATTTGAGGCTGAGTTAACCTAGAGGAGGCCCAGGACCAGTTCAGATAATCGCCACTTGTGTTGGCCGTGAGCGGGAATCGAACCCGGGTCGCCGGGTTCATAGCGCGCGGCACGCTAACGGCTACACTACCGCTCCCCACAACACATCACAACACACCACATTGCACACCCATAACACACACACCCATAACACACACACACAGAGCACACTGCAACGACCAAGCGAGTCCACACCCATCCCCGCATACAAATCACCACCGTAAACTCGCGCGCGGCGCGCACTTTTACCACAGTGGCGGCTAATAGGTGTGGGTGGTGATGGCGGTGGTGGTGGTGATGTGCAATATGCATTCCCTCGTTGTGCAACAAGTTTATGTGCGTGTACGGGAGCGACGCGGCGGGCACTTTTGCGATTGTGAAAGAGAAGCCCATCACAAGAGAATACACCTTGCAGGCTGCATACAAATAGCATCAACGACACGCCACAAACAGCACAAAACTGCAACTCCCATCATGCCTGGCATGCATGTCATGCGATCGCCGCATTGCACGTATAATGCTCTAAACCTTATCCAGCTCTGGATCGGGCTGCTGTTTTTAAGCACGCCGAATGTGTGATCTTAAATATACTTTTCATAATTGTATTGTTTTGTACGAACCTTACGTTACATCAGACCAACACAAGGCAAATGGGGTAAGGAAATCTGTGCGAGTCTAAAAACGGTGATGCAAACTTAGCAAAACTAAAAAAAATAGATCCATAAAGCTAAGAATCACCCAAGATTGTACAAATGCACTGAATAGCAGGGGGTGGTGAACGGTTAAATGCCAAGATATTAATATTCTTGGGCTCCAGCATAAAAGGCTTGGGGCTCGTAGAGACGAACCAATGGACTTCAAAAGTCAGCTGCAGGCAACACGCAGCATCGTGTGCGGTGGTGTGTGTAAAACACACACGCCCGATGGTATAAACGTGGATGGCATGGGCCCTGATGCAAGAAATGAAACGCGACCCCCCCCCCCCCCCCCCGTTAAATTCTGTCCCGTCCATCTTCGTAACCCATCGCCCGGGCCCCTCCCAGTGCCTGGCCCGTGGGTCCCAGTGGAGTTACTCAGTCTGCCTGCACACCCGATAGCTACGCCAATGACTAAACCCTTTGGTCGCCTGAAGTCTCACTCTATGAGCATCTTGAATTAACACCGATCCCTTTGGTAGCCCTTACTTTAGCTCAAAGCCACTTGAATCACTCAACCCTTGAGGAGCGTAGTCTGGCTCTATGAAACTCTTGGAATGCTATCGCCAATAAATTGCAACTTGAGTCACTACCTATGAGATCTTCACTCAAAACTGCTCTAGAGGAGTTGTACACCCCTAGCTGCCAGTGCTATTCAGTGGCCTAAAATACAATGTTTCGCTCCGGATGATCGCTGCAAAGTATGACCTGTGTTTTGATTTAGTGTGCTGATCTTAAAGGTGCATTGAAAAATTTTAATACTCCGATTGATGCTCCTGCTGTTGTGGAGTGACTCATGCAGCCAGCTATGGCTGCAGGGTTTTTGGTAGTACATGTTTTTTGTCGTTTATTGTGAAAATTCCGTCACAGTTCCTATGATCACTGTTTCATTGCTTTATTTTGGTGATTTCGAAAAGTTTACTGGTTTGGCCATGTTTGTTTGTTGTAGTACGGAGTAAGACTGATGGCCTTAATCCAAGTTGTCTTGTGGTTGTTGTTGTTGTTTGACTTGCATCCCACTGCGATTTTTGCACACAGCGTTGGTGTACGTGCTTTTTTTGCTGTCTTTTCTTGGATTTTCTGTTTGCACTTAGTCACATATTCACTTTAAGATGTTTTCTTGTTCATGTTTTTGTTTGTTGCGGTTGCACCCGATCCAAGAGCCGAATGGCTCACAGGGCTATACCTAATAAATGAACTTGAATTCACACAGAACCCTTTGGTAGTCGTAGTCCCTCTTCTTCTTCCACGCGTTTGTCCCACTCACGAGGGGTCCGCTATCCTTGCCAACCGTCTCCATGCTGCCCTGTCCTGCGCCATCTCTTTTTCCGATCCTCGGCCCACCATGTCCAATCGCACCACATCGCCCCCCCACTCCCATCTCTTCTTCTGCCTTCCTCTTCTTAATTTTCCTTCCACTTGCATCACTTGCACCTTCTGACCCACATGTCCCTGTTGTCTCTCCACATGACTGAACCACACCAGAGCCTTTTCTCTCTCTCATCTTCTCTGTGCTTTCTATCACCTTGAGTCTTTCTCTCACTTCTTCATTTCTCACCCTGTCCTTCCTTATTAAACCCAACATCGACCACAACATCCTTATCACTGTGACTGACGTAGCTTGGTCCTCCCTCTTTCTTGTGCCCCAGAACTCGGCCCCATACAATAGCAACCGGCCTCACCACCGTCTTGGACACTAATCCCTTCAACCAAACTGGGAGCTTCTTATCGTACACCACACCAGTCATCTCTCGCCATTTCAGCCATCCAGCCCTTCTTCTTGTTCTCATCTCCTTCTAGTGATCCATCAGCACCACATCGTTGCACCCAGGTACTACAACTCGTTCGTCTTCATTAACAGGTCACTTCCAATTTGCAATCCTCCTTCTGCATTATTTCCACTGAAATTTGCCAGGATCTTTGTCCGTAGTCTCACTCTTTGACCCACATTAATTAACACCAAACCGTTTGGCAGCTGTAGTCCGTCAGGCCCTACAAGCCTCTTGATTTCACACGAAACCCTTTTGGTAGTACCAGTCGGGCTCAACGACCTAGGACAACGATTCACAATGCACCTGGCAGCATTGCATGTTGTGGCGTCGAAGTCCGGCACAAGGAAATAAATGGGGCCCCAGCCATCGCTCGAACGTCCTCCTCTTTAGGAACCTGGTACTTGGCCCCCCATATGGCCCACGGGACCCCGGTGCAGCTGCAATGCCAACACATTTGACAGCGATACCACTGCCCACACCACGACACGCATCACAGTAGGGGGGGGGGGGGGAAGCCAATTGATACAACAGTGCACGTGGCCGTAACAGATATTCCACCGCCCTCTGCCACCACCTGACACGGCCTAGCAGTCACGCGTTCGCCACTTGTTGCACAGTTTCGCGGTTCGAATCAAGCGGCCGCGCTGGTTAATACTGCGGCGGGTGGAACAACCATGACGATACGCGCCGTCCGCCTTCACGGTGGACGATGAAGATCCCCCGACGTCATTCGCAAGGGTAGGCCATCGTGGTGCCGGCGTCAGGGTCCACGTTTGTCAGATTCGAAAATGACACTGCAAATTACACAACTGGGATTATACGCAAGGCAAACATCCCCCTCCCCCCCCCAATGATGGAGACTTATACCACTTTTTGCAAATTAGACTATCCCAGTCTCTTGAGCTATGAGACTAGGGTTCAACAAAAATAACCTTGCAACCTCAGTATTGTAAAAGCTGTAAAAGCATGTAGACTATCTGGATGCAAAAACCACATAAAAGGTGTTAAGAACAACAACAACTTACAGACACTTACTAAATCCATGCCTGGCCACACGCCGTGTCGGTCACAGAGGTTCCTCAACCATACGTCACCCAGCCGGTGCAGTGCGGGTTGGTGAAGTGGGGGGGGGGGCGACCAGCACACATTTAGTTATCACTCGCCACTGTTAGCCGTGGCTAGGAATGTAACTCAGATACCTGGGTTCATAGCGGAGTTTCACTAATCACTGCACTACCGCTCCGACTTAAGGCTAGGTAAAGGTACAGTTGCTGCCCTGATATTTCTTGTCCACGCAACTGCTGGAAAAAGTGCCTCCACTAGAATGTGTGTTTGGCCTACTCTTCCACGCTGCCCAGACGTCACGGAAGGGACCGGAGTACCCACACTTTACCCCACCACACGAGATCTGTCTGCCGATTGAATAACTGTGATTCGATCATCATCACGATTCATGGGCAAGATAGTCTGTGTAGGTTTCCACTGCACAAGTTGTTGCCAGCACTGTGATTAACCCATGCATATGGCTGGGTGTAAAAAGGCAGGTGGAATGAAGACATTTTCTCCATTGTTTCCAATGGCGCGCCAGGAGATGGTGGTGTAATGGTTCAGTAACATTACACCAGGGCAGCTTCTCAACCTTAGGTCAGCACATTAATTCACTTTCATTGAGCACGTAAAATAGGTGGCACCGCGAGTCAAGTGGGTTGGTCGGTACAATTGGGGTGACAAATGCTATTAGTATCTTCCATGAGAAGACTTCAACATGGGCAGAAAGATTGGTGTACTTACCATCTGTTTTTATAGACACACTCAATATTGATTTACACATTCTGCAAATGTTTCATATCACATTAGTTTTTTTTACCTTCCAAACGATATCATACCTATAAAAGACATTTTTGTCTGTTTCTTTCTCTGTCTGCACACGCTTTACAACGCGTTTAACTGACAAACTGTTGGGTATTCGTTTCAACAAAGTACATACAACGCAATAAGCCCCCGGCGAAAACGCGCTATTCGTTTTTCCCATCGGTCAAATGTAAACTAATAAAATCACACTTCATAACAATTTATTATTTTACCACGCTGAACGTGGCGCCATAGCACGCATCTGCGCATTCGTGGTTGCCCCGAGCCGAGCGGTGACGGGAGGATCTCCTTCCCGTTAAAAATGTAGAGGTGATACGCGCTGGGATTAAGGATCGTATGCACAGTGCGTGATGATTGGCTGTGTAGGTGGTGACGCGCTGAGAGGGAGTGATCAGGTGGCAGCGCAGTGTGATTGGTGGAGTAATGTTAACACGCGCTGGGGAAAGCGGATCGTAGAGAGAGTGCGTCGTGATTGGGTCATTAAGGAACGACGCTCACGTCGACGCCGCATCAGCTCCGTCCCTCGTGAGCAGGGGCTATAAAAGGGGATGCACACAGGCGTAAGGGCAGTGTGTAACCAGCGAAGAAGGAAGACGGGGATGAAGACCTAGAGCCCTGCGGTACCTAGCCCCGCTGTCCTCAGGGGACCGGGACTCTGTGTAACCCAGAGGCGAGTGTAGTGGGTGTAGCCATAGGTCTACACGAGCCGAATGTACTATGTGTAGCCAGGGCATAGGGCTTACACGAGTCGAATGTATTGTGTAGCCAGAGGCATAGGGCTTACACGAGTCGAGTATATTGTGTGTAGCCAGAGGCATAGGGTCTACACGAGTCAAGTGTATCGGGTGTAGCCAGAGGCCTAGAGCTTACACGAGATTAGTGGAGTGTGTCGGAGGAAGAAGAGAGACCACACGTTGTATTGTGATACCTAAAGGATTTAATAAAAGTGTGTTACCCGTCAAGAAGTTCCTGCCGTCAATTCCCATACTTCAACTGGCGTCAGAAGTGAAACGGTCCTCCAAGCATGGATACAAGGAGGAACCGTCGGACCCACGGGATTGACCACGAGGACAACCTCGACGACGCGGGCCAGCGGGCATCAGGGGGTGAGGAAGAAGAGCTGCCCACGGGGCAGGATCCACCGACGGCGCCGGTCGAGCGACGGGGGACTGACACCGTGCTTCGCGAGGCACACTCCCGTCTGGCGGAGCTGCTGCTCGCCGCCGCGTCCATCTTGGCGGAGATCAGCTCGTCGGGAGGAGCGGGGACGGCGGCCGACGTGCTACAGGGTCGCCCTGCAGATTCCCGCCAAAACGATTTGGCGATTCCCGCCATTTCATCCGCTCCAACTTTTGGCGGGAACGGCCATCACCACGTGGCAGCGGTTCTCCATGCGCGGCCGCTGACGTCACCAACGCGCGCGGCGGACCGCCATCACACACCCGCCACTGGGGCCGCCATCTTACACACCGACGGGGGGGCAGAGAGGAAGCACGAGGAGGAGGACGACTTTATCTTTCAGCAGCGCCTTCCCACGTTGTCAGCATTCAAGGCGGAAGGCGGGGATTGGAGCCAATTTCAGCGCAGATTTTTGGCGCATCAAGAGATGTCCGCCTGGTCCGACGCTACGGCACTGCGGGCACTGCCTGCCATGCTGGACGACAACGCGCTCGCGGCCTTCACGTCCGCACGCAGGTCGGACCGCTCCACGCTCAAGGATGCGCTGGCTCTCATGGCCAAAGTCTACGGTCCTCCCTCGGCGTGCCGCCATCATTTCTACGCAAGACGGAAGGCGGACACGGAGACCGTGCTCGCCTACCGCACGGCGTTGCTCGCTCTCGCTGACGCCGCGTTCCCTCGTATGGACGAGGAGGGCCAAGATGCGATGGTTTTGGAGCAGCTGCTCAAGTTGGCGCAGGACCTGGGGGTCCCCATCAACACGGCCGACGACACCGATATTTCTTCATTACGGGTCGCCACGAGCATGCAAGCGCACGAGGTCCTTCAACGGAAGCAGGGGGTCGTCTGCAACGCTGCCGTGCCCTCAACTCCGGGTCCGGTTGACACCGTGCCCCAAGTCGTCAGCCCACGAGAGGACGCGTTCATCGCGGGACGAGCGGGGGACTGTAGGTCGGGGGGTCGTTCGCCTCTGCGAGCGGCCCGCAAGCTGGAGCAACCGAGATCTCCGACTACTGTCATCACCTGCTATAACTGCGGCCTTCGTGGCCACGTGGCCTCCGGTTGCCGCGCCCCACGTCAGCGCGCCATGGGACCTCGGCTGGACGACGACCAAGGCCCCAAGTCATCACTGCAAACCCCGGCAAGTCGCGGCACCTCACATGCTTGGCCCGCATACTCGACACGTATGGGTCGTCGCGTTGCGACGAGGGAGAGCCGAGTAGAGTTCGGGGATTCGGTTCGGAGAGGGGGGTTCGGCCGGGACCGGGGAGACATTAAATGGTCGGAATTGGGGCACAGAATAGTGGCTGCCTCAGCGGGTTCATCCGTCGTTACCGGATCGATTGATGGGGTCGAGGTCAGGGTGTTAGTGGACACGGGGGCATCGGCGACTATTATTTCGGATCTCATTTATAATATTCTCCCGGTACAATGTCGTCCGCTTCTTCCGGTGGATGTGCCATTTTACGCCGCTAACGGGGGATCGTTGGGCATTATCGGTCAGATTAGGGCGTCCATTTGCATTGGTGATATCAAATTGTCGGGACCCGTTTTCGTTTCATCTTCCCTGGCGGTTCCTTGCCTATTGGGCACTGATTTTTTGGCGAAAATGCCCATCAAAATTCTCATTGATCAGCGTTGCATTGAACTACCATCGGGTCGCCGTATTTCATTTTTGACGAGCCCTAATGTAATTCGGACGGCGTGCGCTACCATTCAGGCGTTAGCAACACAGACCGTGCACGTGCCCCCGGGTTCACAAATGTTGATTCCCCTCCGGTTACGGAAGCCATGGGGGAAGGAGGCCTCGGAACAGGCCATGCTTTTGGGTCCTTCTAATAGGGCTGTTGGAGGTCTCGATTTATCGGTGGCTCACACTTTGGTTGGGGCAGACAGGGATCCGTTTGTCATGGTTTTAAACGCTGGGGCGCGGCCGGCCGTCATTCAGCAGGGCACCGTGCTGGCTCACGCGGCACGGGTCCCTGCGGAGGAGAGGCTGGTTGCGCAGGCTGATCCGAGCCCCACGAATAGCGTACCATCAAAGGAGGACCTAGATTGGATTGATATGCTGTGCGCGGACTCTGACGATTTGTCAGCGCTACAGTTGGGTGCGTTGCGCGGGTTGCTGATTGAATTTTCGGATGTCTTCAGTAAACATAAGTATGATATCGGATGCACGGACCTGCTACGCCACCACATTGAAACGGGCGATGCGGCACCGGTCAGGCAAAATCCCTTCCGACTGAGTCCTGCTGAGAAGGAACATGTTCAGTCGGCAGTTAACGATATGCTGGAAGCCGACATTATTTCGCCTTCTTCCAGTCCTTGGGGAGCACCTATTGTGCTCGTTAAAAAGCAGGACGGGTCCCTGCGATTTTGCGTCGATTTCCGCCGCCTGAATAAGATCTCGGTGGCCGACGCATATCCGCTCCCCAGGATGGACGAGTCTCTCGATGCATTGTCCGGTGCGCGATACTTCTCGACTCTTGATTTATTGTCCGGATTTTGGCAGTTGCCACTCGACGAGGAGTCTAAGCCTAAGACTGCATTCCGGACTCCAGGGGGCCTGTTTCAGTTTAACCGGTTACCCATGGGACTTCACTCCTCTCCTGCGACGTTTCAGCGTCTTATGGAATTGGTTTTGTCGGGCTTGCAGTGGGAGACGTGCCTCATTTACCTTGACGATGTCATTGTTTTCGGTAAAACGTTCGAAGAACACCTCCAGCGATTGAGAGGGGTGTTCTTGCGAATGCGATCGGCTAAATTAAAGTTTAAACCGGCCAAATGCCATCTTTTTCGTAAATCCGTGAGGTACTTGGGTCACATTGTCGACTCTTCGGGGATTTCTACCGATCCTGCGAAGACGGACTGTGTCAGTTCGTGGCCGACGCCCACGTCAGTGTCAGACGTGCGCAGTTTCATCGGTTTTGCTTCGTATTATCGCCGATTCGTTGAGCACTTCGCCACCATTGCAAAGCCCTTGCACGCTTTAACGGCAAAAGGAGTGAAGTTCCGGTGGGGACCGGAGGAGGAGGCTGCATTCTGCTCCCTCCGGGACGCCTTGGTAAGGGCCCCACCCTTGTGCTATCCGGACTTTGAGAGTCCCTTCTTGCTAGACACGGATGCTAGCAACACGGGCATTGGGGGAGTGCTGTCCCAAGTCGTTGGAGGGGTCGAACGGGTGGTCGCCTATGGTAGCAGGGTGTTGTCGCCGGCAGAGCAGCGCTACTGCGTCACCCGTCGTGAACTACTTGCCATTGTTTTTTTTGTACAACAATTCAGGCCATATCTCTATGGTCGTCATTTCACGGTCCGGACGGACCATGCGGCGCTCCAGTATTCATTACGGGTTGCCCAGCCCTCGGGCCAATTGTCGCGGTGGTTGGAAGTCCTCCAGGACTATCAGTTCACGACTACGTACCGTAAAGGGTTGCGACACACGAATGCCGATGCCCTGTCGCGGTTGTTGCCTTGTCACAAATGTGCGTGCTTATCGGGATCGGCGCGCTGTAAACCTCCGGTTACGGAAGGTAGGGAGGCGTTGGTTGCGACCGCGAGCACACCAATTGGGGATGGTCCCGCTACCCCAGGGGGTCAGGACTCGCTGCTCTCACTGTCGTTGATTGAGTGGGGCCGTCTCCAAATGGCGGACAGCTCCCTGCTGGCATTGCGCCGAAAGACGGAGGGTTCCGAAGGTAGCCACGACCGAACTGGCTCCTACGAGCTTAAGCAGGGCCTGTTGATGAGATGGGACAGTTTGTCCCGGCGGCATGCGATTGTGGTGCCTTCTGCTGTGAGGGGGAAGGTTGTCTTGGCCGCACACGAACGCCTCTTGCATTTGGGAGTTAACAAAACGCTTGCCCTGCTTCAGCGTGACTATTATTGGCCGGGAATGGGGGGTGACGTGGTGAATATTCTGAAGGGTTGTGTTGAGTGCGCCAGACGGAAACCACCGCCCGTGGCAGCTAATCCACCGCTGCAATCTATTCAGGTCTCGCGCACTAACGAGCTCGTTGCACTCGATATTCTGGGGCCCTTTCCGGTCACGCCTAGGGGTAATAAGTACCTGTTGGTGGGGGTCGAATATTTTACCCGGTGGCCTATGGCGTGGCCACTCGCCAACCAGTCGGCGGCGGCTGTGACGGACGCCTTTGTCCAGGGCTACGTCCTGGACAAGGGGGCTCCCGAACGCTTGCTGACTGACCAAGGGAAAAATTTTTCGAGTAAATTACTGCAGGAGGTGTGCGACCTGTTGGGTACCAAAAAGGTGCGTACCTCCCCGTACCACCCGCAGACGGACGGGATGGTGGAGAGGCTTAACAGGACATTGACCTCTATGCTGTGCCAGCAGGTGTGTGAGTCGCATGTTGATTGGGACCTGCAGGTCCCTGGGGTCCTTGCCGCGTATAGAATGGCCCCCCATGCAGCTACGGGGTTTTCCCCGTTTTTTCTAATGTACGGTCGGGAAGCCGACCCGCCCATGGAAACGCAGCTGGGTCTGCCCGCACCACGAACTAATTCTAAATTGGCAGAGCATATTAAATTTAATATTCATAAACTGACAGAGGCAAGGGAGGCCGCACGGCTTAATTCGCGGGCTCGCCAAATTGCGAACGAGCGGTTGCGGGCACGGAAGGTGTCCGTGCACAATTGGGAACCAGGTGACAAGGCCTGGCTGCATTGCCCTCAGGCACCTTTGGCCACGTCGCCTAAATTGTTGAAGCCATGGCGGGGACCCGTGGAGGTCGTGCGGGTGGCACGCCCCCAGTGCGTTCAGATAAAATGGGGGAAACGCCGTTGGTACGTCCACCCCTCCCGACTGAAACCGTTCTCGCCTCCGTATGGCCTCCCCTTGTGTCGTGAGGGCCGAGCATGTGACGTGACCGACAACCCTGAGGGGGAATTGTCCTTGCCTGCTCCTCACATGTCTCCGCCTGATCCGCTCCCAGGTGTCTCGGAACTGACTGCTGCCGACCACCGGCGGCCGGATCTTCACGGCGGGGCCGGTCCTTCCAGGCCCGACCTGTGCCGTCTAGAGCTGCCGGAGACACCGGACGGTCGCCAACGTCCCGTTCCATACGACGGACCGGCCAGACGGACTCGCGCTAGGTCGCGCTACTTTGTGTAACCTACCACGTGCGGAGTCGAGGCAGCCGGAGCGCCTCGGCACTGCGTGGGTCACAGTGACACTTGGCGCGTTCGTTTTACGGTGTTCGCTTTTATTGTGTTGTTCGTCGGGCTGTATATTGCTTCATATTTAAGGTAGTGTTATGTTGTTGTTGTTGTGTTACGGGGCACACTGGGATGTGGAGTTCTTTATTACTGCGTTGCGTTATGTTGTGTTGTAGGTTAACAGCCGGGCCGGCTGCAAGCTATGTGGGAGGGGGTGATGTAGAGGTGATACGCGCTGGGATTAAGGATCGTATGCACAGTGCGTGATGATTGGCTGTGTAGGTGGTGACGCGCTGAGAGGGAGTGATCAGGTGGCAGCGCAGTGTGATTGGTGGAGTAATGTTAACACGCGCTGGGGAAAGCGGATCGTAGAGAGAGTGCGTCGTGATTGGGTCATTAAGGAACGACGCTCACGTCGACGCCGCATCAGCTCCGTCCCTCGTGAGCAGGGGCTATAAAAGGGGATGCACACAGGCGTAAGGGCAGTGTGTAACCAGCGAAGAAGGAAGACGGGGATGAAGACCTAGAGCCCTGCGGTACCTAGCCCCGCTGTCCTCAGGGGACCGGGACTCTGTGTAACCCAGAGGCGAGTGTAGTGGGTGTAGCCATAGGTCTACACGAGCCGAATGTACTATGTGTAGCCAGGGCATAGGGCTTACACGAGTCGAATGTATTGTGTAGCCAGAGGCATAGGGCTTACACGAGTCGAGTATATTGTGTGTAGCCAGAGGCCTAGAGCTTACACGAGATTAGTGGAGTGTGTCGGAGGAAGAAGAGAGACCACACGTTGTATTGTGATACCTAAAGGATTTAATAAAAGTGTGTTACCCGTCAAGAAGTTCCTGCCGTCAATTCCCATACTTCAAAAAGGTGAAAAAAAACACCACACAGAAGCAAAACACTGAGATAAATCCTGAACAGCGTGATGTCCCCACTCCAATGTGTGTAGTTACTACTGTAGAGTCAGTAGTTACTACTACAGTCAATAGATACTACTGTGGAGTCGGTAGTTACTACTGTAGAGTCGGTAGTTACAACTGCAGAGTCGGTAGTTACTACTGAAGAGTCGGTAGTTACTACTGAAGAGTCAGTAGATACTACTGTGGAGTCAGTAGATACTACTGCAGAGTCAGTAGATACTACTGTAGAGTGGGTAGTTACTACTGTAGAGTCGGTAGTTACTACTGTGGAGTCAGTAGATACTACTGTAGAGTCAGTAGATACTACTGTAGAGTCAGTAGATACTACAGTGCAGTCGGTAGAAACTACAGTAGTAACTACTGACTCTGCAGTAGAGTCGGTAGATACTACTATAGTGTCAGTAGATACTACTGTACAGTTAGTAGATACTACTGTAGAGTCGGTATTTACTACTGTAGAGTCGGTAGATACTACTGTAGAGTCGGTAGATGCTACTGTAGAGTCGGTAGATACTACTCTAGAGTCGGTAGATACTACTGTAGAGTCGGTAGATACTACTGTAGAGTCGGTAGATACTACTCTAGAGTCGGTAGATACTACTGTAGTCAGTAGATACTACTAGAGTCGGTAGATACTATTGTAGTGTCAGTAGATACTACTGTAGAGTCAGTAGATACTACTATATAGTCGGTAGATACTATTGTAGTGTCAGTAGATACTACTGTAAAGTCGGTAGATACTACTATAGAGTCGGTAGATACTACTGTAGTGTCAGTAGATACTACTGTAGAGTCGGTAGATACTACTATAGAGTCAGTAGATACTACTGTAGAGTCGGTAGATACTACTACAGTCCATAGATACTACTGTAGAGTCGGTATATACTACTGTATAGTCGGTAGTTACTACTGTAGAGTCAGTAGATACTACTATAGAGTCAGTAGATACTACTGTAGAGTCAGTAGATCCTACTATAGAGTCGGTAGATACTACTGTAGTGTCAGTAGATACTACTGTAAAGTCGGTAGATACTACTATAGAGTCGGTAGATACTACTGTAGTGTCAGTAGATACTACTGTAGAGTCAGTAGATACTACTATATAGTCGGTAGATACTATTGTAGTGTCAGTAGATACTACTGTAAAGTCGGTAGATACTACTATAGAGTCGGTAGATACTACTGTAGTGTCAGTAGATACTACTGTAGAGTCGGTAGATACTACTATAGAGTCAGTAGATACTACTGTAGAGTCGGTAGATACTACTACAGTCCATAGATACTACTGTAGAGTCGGTATATACTACTGTATAGTCGGTAGTTACTACTGTAGAGTCAGTAGATACTACTATAGAGTCAGTAGATACTACTGTAGAGTCAGTAGATACTACTGTAGAGTCGGTAGTTACTACTATAGAGTCAGTAGATACTACTATAGAGTCGGTAGATACTACTACAGTCAATAGATACTACTGTAGAGTCGGTAGATACTACTGTAGAGTCAGTAGATACTACTGTAGAGTTGGTAGTTACTACTATAGAGTCAGTAGATACTACTGTAGAGTCGGTAGATACTACTGTAGAGTCGGTAGTTACTACTGTAGTGTCAGTAGATACTACTGTAGAGTCGGTAGATACTACTACAGTCAATAGATACTACTGTAGAGTCGGTATATACTACTGTAGAGTCGGTAGTTACTACTGTAGAGTCAGTAGATACTACTATAGAGCCAGTAGATACTACTGTAGAGTCAGTAGATACTACTGTAGAGTCGGTAGTTACTACTGTAGTGTCAGTAGATACTACTGTAGAGTCGGTAGATACTACTACAGTCAATAGATACTACTGTAGAGTCGGTAGATACTACTGTAGAGTCAGTAGATACTACTGTAGAGTTGGTAGTTACTACTATAGAGTCAGTAGATACTACTGTAGAGTCGGTAGATACTACTGTAGAGTCGGTAGTTACTACTGTAGTGTCAGTAGATACTACTGTAGAGTCGGTATATACTACTGTAGAGTCGGTAGTTACTACTGTAGAGTCGGTAGATACTACTGTAGAGTCAGTAGATACTACTGTAGAGTTGGTAGTTACTACTATAGAGTCAGTAGATACTACTGTAGAGTCGGTAGATACTACTGTAGAGTCGGTAGTTACTACTGTAGTGTCAGTAGATACTACTGTAGAGTCGGTATATACTACTGTAGAGTCGGTAGTTACTACTGTAGAGTCAGTAGATACTACTATAGAGTCAGTAGATACTACTGTAGAGTCAGTAGATACTACTGTAGAGTCGGTAGTTACTACTGTAGTGTCAGTAGATACTACTGTAGAGTCGGTAGATACTACTGTAGACGGACAAATGGACAGCCAAGCGGAATGCCGGGCTTTCACAATAGCTTAGTCTTTGTGTATGCATATGTTATGTTTTTAACAGAAGACAAGTTTTGAATTATGTTTCCCCCGGGCAAAGCCGGGAACTTGCTGCTAGTTTTCTACTATGAAACAAATCCACAGCACCTTTACATTCACAGAAAAAAATTATAGGAAAGAGCTACACCCATGACCTTGCTATCACGTATATTTGTGATCTAGAAATAAGGAGCTTTAGGAAACGCATTGTTAGCAGCTGCCACCCTTTGCAGTACAAATAAGCCATTTTTTGGCCAGTTGCTCAAAAAACATTTTTTTTACGAACACCCACCGGCCTTGACAACAGCAGCGTGTCTGTGCGATCGAAACGTGATAATCTGGAAGTGGATGGGATTATACATTCTAAACGCAATCTAGAAACACGTGGTTCCACACCAACAGTTACTTAATGGGGGGAAAACTCCAGCCGTTCCCTTTAAAGATTCAACAGACACACAAAGCACAGGACACGTGTTCGAGTGCGATAAGGCACTGGTTTTAAACGACGTAACGTAAATGATTAAGCAAAGTAATCGTTAAGCGTCACTGCTGAGAAATGTCATAGTAAAAAAAAGTTGTTTTTGACACATCCCATCAGCTGATGCACAGCCTTCTGCTGATAATCAGATGGACTTTCTACAGCTGGCCGCGCGGCGAGCGGTTTGTATAAACTTTCCATACATATTTTATGTGGAGACACAAATAAAGGTGGAGTTATTACTTAATAGATGTAAAGGAGGTGCAATATATATATTTTTGTTACAGTCCGTCATGGGGGATTGTTTGACCATACTTCACCACACTGGTCAGTGCAGATTGGTGTAGTTGGGTGGGGGGCCAGAACTCGTTTATATATAAACTATTAAAACTATAAAACTAATTTTATTTGACCAGATAAGGCTCACCGAGCTGTATCGTTCGATTTCAGCTCAACGAAGCGGCTTATCGCATAGCAATGTATTGCAGGAAAATACTCTAAAAGTATATTGATTCTAAATGAGGTGGAAAAAAACGGGGACCCGGAGAAAAATCCGCACGACCATGGAGAGGGAGAACATGCAAACTACAAACATACAGGGGCGTCGGGGTCGGGATATATTACGCGCCACTGATGTTAGCCGTGACCAGGAACCACACTCGGGTAGCCAGGTTCATTTTGCCGTGCGTCAACCATTGCCTCACCACTCCAAGACTCGACAGAAATGCAACTCACGGCACTAAGAGGAGGCACGTATGAAAGTGAGAAGGGGGCACACAAATGTACCGCCGGCAAATAAGTGACCCACTCTTGTGAACCAACGTCACAGCCTCGTTAACAGCCACCTTATACAAGTTTCTTGCTGTGGTTGTCCCACCTGATGACGGACGCTTGTGTTGCGCCCGAAACGTCGTGATTTAATTTAATTTATTTTATACCTACGTGACTTTACCGAAAGAACCAAAGCAGGTGGATCCCTGCAGTCACGAAAACTTCAAAGCCACCTTATAGCAGAGGGCACACATGCAGTTGAATATGTCCATACCACACACACAGGTAAATGTGCAGCCCTGAAATGCATTTCTCATGCCACTACCACCATAGGAAGAGCCTCCACTAGTGGGAGCTCTGGAGAGCCCTTCAAGAGGGTATATTAGCCTCCTCTTCCACACCGACTAAAACGCCTTGGGGGATTACCCAAACTTCAATCCACCACACGTGACCTGCCGATCAATATTCCATCAATGCAGTTATACATCTCAAAAATTACAATGATATAACAACTTTGCGGCGGGAATTATCCTGTGGCTATATGGACTCGACCTGGATGGAAGAACTATGCTCTTAGTCAAGGAAATAGATTAAGACAGGACCCAAAGCCCCAGGACTCGACCCTAAACTGGTTTAACGTGAAACGTTCCAAGGTTGTGTTGACAGCTTGTCTTGAGAGCAATTAAACATACAGACCGAGCATTGGTTACCACCATCTCCAACATTGCATTATAGAGTTATACATGATATAATAAGTTTAACACGTAGGCTTTCGCGCCCAATATTATTCATAAAAGATTTTTTGGGTTAGTATGCGTTATTTTTATGTGTCGTAACCCTCCACCACCCAACACGGCCAAACAGTAAAATAAAATGTGTCACGTTTACAAAGACAAATAGTTCACTATTTTAGCCCACCGGTGTGTTGAAGAGTGAATCAACATCATTTAAAAAAAAATTGGTACGACAGAACCATTCTGGCAAATTGCCCGATGATACTGGATGTAATTACCAGCGAAACGTCACTCAAAATTGTAAATGATGTTGATTCACTTTTCAACACACAGGTGGGCTAAAGCAGTGAACTATTTGTCTCTGTAAACGTGACGCATTTTTTTACTGTTTGGCCGTGTCAGTGTTTCAGACAACAGACCTTATTCAGAGCATGCGAAGGAGATGGTAGGCACAAAAATATGTATAGTGTCACCTGGCATATCTGTGCATGCAAACAGCCCCTTTGTCAAGCTCCCGCTGGGCGAGGGTTTCCACACACAGGTCAGAGTTATTTTTACTCTTAGGTTTTTTCGGTAAAGTCACGTAGGTAAAAATTAATAAAATAAAATAAATGAAAATAACTCAATTAAATCACGACGTTTCGGAGGCAACACAAGTCTCCGTCTTCAGGTGGGACCGTCACAGCCAAATTTACTGTATCAAGTGAAGAGTTATTTTTGACCATACTTCACCACACTGGTGACTGTAGGGAGCATAGACGTTGGAGTATAGTTGGGAGCGTGCGTTTCTCAACGAGGGTGAATTTGTAAGACAACACTTGGTATTATAACTTTCCATCGACATTGTCAACGTGGTCGCTGCACATTTTAAGCGGGGGGGGGGGGGGGACTCTGTATGCGTGCGCACACGTAAGGCTCGCACGAACATAACGAGTTTGAACTGAATCCTATATACAGGTAGTCCCCGACTTACGATATTTCGATCTTACGATTGCGATAGCGATATGACAAAATTGTAAAATATTTTACATTTCGCGCGGCAGGCAAACGCAGTAGCGTACGATGTACGATACTGTACGTTGGGACGCTGCCGGGATGTTCTGTACGCATCTCCCGCCTTGTGTGGTGATGCCTCCTACTCTCACCAGCAGTCGACGGAGTTAAGTGGTCACGGTGTTAGCGCGTGTATTTTTGTTCTGTGTTTCAGAATCTATGTGAGTACAGTACAATATGATACGTTACGATACGTCCAATGCATGTATGATACGTAGCTTTAGCGATTTCATTTTAGGGTTACCACGATACGATACGTTCAATGCATGTTAAAAGTTTTTATAGCAGATAGGATTGTTTCCTGCAAATACTTTCTATGAAATTGCAGTTCATATAGGTAGGCTAAGAATTTACCTTGTTTTTTTCACTTTACATTTTACTGTGCAATGCAGTATTGTAATTAATAAATACATACAGTATATAGTTTATACAGTACGGGACTGTAAATTGCTCTGTTTTGCTAAATGATCACCATTCTTTAAGACTCCTGGGTAGGCTAGGCCATCTTCGACTTACGATATTTTCGACTTACGATGGGGTCGTCGTAACGCATCTCCATCGCAAGTCGGGGACTACCTGTATTCGATTAAAGCATCGCTTTGCTGACAGTCACGTGACATACTGCAGCATCGAGGCGGTGCTCAACTCGTGTCAAAAGCCGCTGATGCAGTGGTGGAAATTCCACATTCCTATGGCGGGGGGGGGGGGTGTCCATAGGACAACCACTGTTGGCGTTACTCATTTTATCAGCCCTGGAGAGTTGATGGGCCGAGTCGACCAGAGTTTTAACTCGCAACCTCATTGCGAGCAGCGCCCTCTCTCCCTCTCTCCCGCTGAGCCACATCGCTCAAGACATTCCCAGCGAAGCGTCACACTTTGGGTTAACCATCTCGTCGTAGCCCCGGCTCCCTTTTTAAACTGCGCAGTTTGCGCGGGGACACTGCCAATGACCATAAACATTACACAATCTCAGCCTTCTGTTGTCAATCCACTGCTGGATTCGACTACGATTGACGCTGGGCAGGACGGGTTACTGAATGCTCGCGGGGGGGGGGGGGGTGAATAGACGTTGTAGCATCGTACAGTACAACGGATTTGACTGCGTTGCCCCACAACAATTTAGACGAGTCGCCCATCCAAGCACTGTCCACACTCAACCCTGCTTAGCGTCCCAGATCGCTCGAGATCGGACGCAATTCGGAGTGATTTGTCCACAGGCAAAGCGAGGCAAATAAAAAAAACTTACACAGTTGGTGGATCACGACAAGACGGGAGACACCGTTGGATGCATTACCCCCCCTCTCTCCCCCCCACTACGTGCGTAGTAGGGGCATTCTGTGGCGTTTATTGAAGGAAGCACAGCAAGTAGATTTTTTAAAGACGGCAACACGAGCATATTACGGTTGGTCAAACATCATAGGGGGCCATCCATTTAGTACGTACGCATGGAGGGGGATTAACCCAAATGCGTACGCGTGCGTATGGGATAGGGGGGGGTCTACTGACAATGTACGCATAGGAAACGGGGGAGGGGGGGCGAGGCAGTGAAGCCTCAATAATAATTTGTCTACATTGGCCTTCAAATTAGTTAGATTGTCCGGCGATGGACTGTTTGCTTAATATTATTA
The DNA here is from genome assembly GCF_015708825.2 of Lethenteron reissneri. Classification (NCBI taxonomy): domain Eukaryota; kingdom Metazoa; phylum Chordata; class Hyperoartia; order Petromyzontiformes; family Petromyzontidae; genus Lethenteron; species Lethenteron reissneri. The sequence goes on along the minus strand of NC_083830.1, from coordinate 9,624,830 downwards.
ATCCTTGATCGTTTCTGCGTGGATTCAATATCGGCCGTTCTATAGGATTGGGGGGGGGGGGGCGTCAATCATACGTACGCAGGTGGGGGGGGGGGGGTATAAAAAGTCCTCGTGCGTACAGGGAGGGGGGGGTAAGGCTCAAGTTGACAGATTTTTTGCGTACCTACTAAATGGATGGCCCCGTAACGCAATCCTCCTCCTGCAATGGACACGCCCGACGCAGCAAACCGATTGCACGTTTATGGCATTCTCGCTTCGGCTGTCACTTCACTCTTGATGAGAGGGGTCGTGGACGCGTACCACAGGTTGAGAGAGCCCCCCCCCCCCCTTCCTCTCCAGAAGGGCCTACTCTTCCACGTTGGCCACACGTCTTCGAAGAGGTGCCAGTACCCACACTTTAACCCCCATCACACGCACCACCTGCCGACGATCTGCAGAGCGGTGTGTGTCCATTTGCATAGCCGGGTGGACAGATCCACGGCGGGATGTGGGATGGGGAATTCACGAAATTGCACCATTTGCTTTAACTTCCGTAATGGGGAACCAGAATTGACGACTTCTTGATTTCAAGGCCAGTGCTGCATGAGCGGTTTGACAACATTGTTACATTCCACTGTTACTCTAGATTCAGTACAGCACGTAGGTTTTCGCGACCAATGTCATCCACAAATCGAGTTTGTTTTGGGGGTTCTATCGCGTAAATGTGTCGTTGAACCCACCACCACCCGACACATTTAACTAGTACGGCTTGTCACGTAAACAAAACGTGCTAATTAGTTACTGCTTCAGCACACCGGTGTGTTGGAAAGTAAACCCACAACATTTTTGCGTGTGATTTTTTAACCACAAATCTCACTTTCTCCCGAAGGCGACGAGACCAGAATTATAGAGGCATGACACACAACACACACATCTCGTACCGGACTGCAAGGCGCACCAGCCCAACTTATAACTTATTACAGAACTCAGACCGTATTGGTCACTCCGTTCCCTTATCAATCTCAACGTTCATCCTATATTTGAAGCTTTCGTGACTGCAAGATTCATATTCTTAGGTTTTTTTCGGTAAAGTCACGTGAATTTACCGAAAAAACCTAAGAATATGTTCATCCTATACACAACACTATACACCCCTATACACTACACATTGCACTATACTATACACCACACTATACATTACTATACACTGCTATACACTACACTATACACCACACTATACATTACTATACACTGCTATACACTACACTATACACCACACTATACATTACTATACACTGCTATACACCACACTATACATTACTATACACCACACTATACATTACTATACACTGCTATACACTACACTATACACCACACTATACATTACTATACACTGCTATACACTACACTATACACTACACTATACATTACTATACACCACACTATACATTACTATACACTGCTATACACTACACTATACACCACACTATACATTACTATACACTGCTATACACTACACTATACACTACACTATACATTACTATACACCACACTATACATTACTATACACTGCTATACACTACACTATACACCACACTATACATTACTATACACTGCTATACATTACACTACTACATACCTGTCAACCCCCCTTATCAGTGCCCTACCTAATAACATACCAATTCAGACATCATTGGTCACCCCGTGCCCTTATCAATCTCAACGTTCATCCTATAGAGTCCCATCACAAGGCAGTAAACACAAATAAGACACATTTTTTTGCCCGTATTGAAACGGCTGTACGCCGTATAGACCTGACAACTTAATTTCCCTGTGAGTTGAGAACTATGGGTTTTAAAACGCTGGGGGAATAGTTCCTTTTACAATCCAGGGTAGAATACGGGAAGTGGTAATGCAGTACACGTACGTGACGTGGTTTACGTGCATTTTGCACACAACGCATACAAAGTGGTTATACACAATACCGTTGTATACTCAAACTGAAATAACCCCAATAATGTTGTTGATAAGTAGACTTGTGTTAAACATTACCGTATAACTTACTAATACGACTCGTGCGCTATAACCCGCATATCCGTACGGTATAATCCCATCAGCGACAGCACACAACTACCGCAACTTAACACAAATCACACCCCCCCGCCCGCATTTCGACTCGCAAAGGTTTGACACCGACGTGCAACAAATAAATGTTTACATTTATCGCGATAAGAACGTTTGCCTAAACGTCGGCAACGAAGGGGTGTCAAGACCACAACACCACCAGGGGCCTACTCTAGGCCTCGCCTAGGGCACGCAAAGCCAACGGAGTTTAGCGCCGCACTCAAACTCGCCTTTCGCACTTCTCTTCCGTCAGCGTCGACCGCCTCAACTTTTTATCTCGACTCCCAAGTGCTCCTCCTCGTCGTTTAATTTTGTTGTGGACGCTCAAAGTCACCGATAAAATCCCTCGGCTCGTCAAATCTCCTCACAACCGACGCCACCAACTCTGCGCCTCGGCCACCAACACCGAGAAGCGGCCGCCTCGCGCGTTACAAAATCCTCGCGCGGATAGACACGCCCCCCCCCTCGCCTCGACCAATCGCGTCGCGTTGCGTGCACCCCCCCCGCCCCGCACCCCCCCGCCCCGCGCACGCCTCGACCAATCGCGTCGCGTTGCGCGCGCTACCCCCCCCGCCCCCCGCCCCCGAATGGGCAAGGAGCCCGCGCGCTGACGGCGGAGGCTGCGTGACGCTGAAGTGACGGTGACGTCATTGTGGGGGCGGCGTGGGGGGTGGGGGGGGAGCGGTGGGGGAGCGGTTAGCGCCGTGAAGGGCACCGGACCTGGCCACCTGGCCACCTGGCCACCCGAGTTCGATACCTACGTGACTTTACCGAAAAAACCTAAGAATAAAATTCGATTCCAAGCTCAGGGCTAACAACACCGGCGACGATTATCCGAACCGGTCCTGAGCCTCCCCTAGGTCGACTCGGTCTCAAATGAGTACCTGGTTGCGGTGTGTTAAAGTCGTCACTGGGGAGACAAAGGCGGCCGGGCGTGGTGCTGGTCAACCCACCTCCTCGCGTGCCGTGCCGGCCTTCACAGGTGCTCGCGAACAGCACTTGCCCCTACAGTCTGTTAAGGCTACACGGGGGATCTTTGTCTTTGTGTGGGGGAGTGGGGAGCGGTAGTGTAGCGGTTAGCGCGCTGCGTAACGAACCTGGCGGCCCGAGTTTGATTCCCGCTCACGGCTAACACCGGCGACTATTATCTGGGCCTCCCCTAGGTCGACTCGGCCTCAAATGAGTACCCGGTGCGGGAGGGGAGGGGTGACCGGCTCCGGTCTGAACAGCAGAGGTCTCACTCCGAATGAGTCGGGCGGCTTTATCTTTTTAAATCCTTTATATTAAGTTCACTTGCTTGCTTGCTTGCGCGCTTACGACCGTGCAATTCTTTCGGTCGTTTTTTTAACCCACTTCCCGTGATCCAATCGAGCTGACATTTTGCACACAGACTCGTTGTGCGTGACAATTTATTTTCGTGAAAAAAAAATATCCAACATTTTTTACTTTTTAGGAATTTTTTTTTCATATTTAATTTAAAATACCAATGTGATAAAAATGAAACTCTTACTCAAGAAAAACAGAAATGAATAATAAAATGAAACCGATGCCACGCATATAAAAGATTTATAGTGAAAAACTTTGTTTTTTACGGGTTAATTTTTTACCGGCTGCGCTAATTTTTGAGCGAAAATTTTTTTTTTGATGCCACCGATGTCGGCTAGCTGATGCCACGACATTTGGTACACGAGCACGCGGAGCAAAACAAACCCCACACGTCCCGTGGCCTTCACAGTCAAACAAAGAAGAGGATGTAATAACAGGCGACGTTTCGGGCAATGCTTCTTCTTCAAAGTACATGCGTAGAGTTGCCAGGGAGGTGAAGTGGACAAGAGTTGCGTTTGAACTAGAGACATTAGCCGGGACGTTGCCGAATTGTATTTCAACATTTATTTTAAGGCCACGCTTTAGCTACTCTTGACGCTTGTGTTGAGTTCTCAGTAGGGGGTCGTCCATAAATGACGTCACGTGATTTTGGACGATGTTTGACCCCCCCCCCCCCTTCGTCACACGGCGTGACAAAAAGTCAGACCCCCCCCCTCAAATATGACGTCACAAAGCTCTGCCCCCCCCAAATAAAACATGCTTCAAATCGCTTTAAACTATTGTCATTGTAGTGCGTATTTAATGTGGCGCTGCAATCTGATGTTGTAGGAGAACACATTTATTAAAAAGTATATTTAATTAAGTAGAACGTGTTGTCTATATTTATTTAAAGTTGCGCATTTTGATGTGACGTCACATTTCTCAAAGCCCCATCCAAACACAACGCAGGGTCAACTCCACTTAGCTTCTGAGCCCCAATGAGGTCGGCCGAATTCCAGGTGATCACCAAAATGCCCTGTAAACACGCAACGTCGAACCAACGTTGGCCTGACGTTCCATGTTTACCGGGATGCTTTCTTCAGATACGTCTCAAGGCTGCTTGGTGGTGTTCGGTAAATCCCATCACTTGCTTGGACGTCATCATTTGTGGGAGGAAGCCAACGCGTCTGGAGAATACCCAGGAGGCAATCGAGGGAACAACACTCAAATTATCCTGTGCGGATCACCATCACAGCATGAGCCCCACGGGCAATCCTTGGCCGGATGAAGGCCTCCCCACTTCGTCGACATCCTTCAGGGCCCTGCGATGTCACAATCCACCTCGCGCCTGCGCACGAGTTGATTTCAGCGCTCCGTCTCCAGCGTGGTCGTAACCTCTCAGACGCGTTCCCTCTTTCGGCTGCCACTGATGATGATGCTGATGCAATTTTAACTTTTTTTTTTATTAAAGGGGCGCCACGGTGGCTAGGAGATGTTAACGACCTCGCCTGGTGTACAGGAGGTCGTGGGTTCGATCCCGACCCTGACGCCTGCTGCTGTATATTTGGAGTTTGCGGTGTCTCTCTCCCCGTGGTCGCGTGGATTTGCCACTATTCTGGCAAATCGCCCGATGATACTGGATGATATAATTATCAGCGAAACGTCGTACTACACAAATTGTAAATGGTGTGAATTTACTCTCCAACACACCGGTGGGCTGAAGCAGTAACTAATTGGTAGTTTTGTTCACGTGACAAATCCCTTACTGATAGGCTGTGTCGGGTGGTGGAGGGTCACGACACAACATTTATACTTCCGCGATCTAACCCAAAAACCTTTATTGTGCATAACATTGGTCGCGAAAGCCTGTCACGTGGTAAACGCGGTATAAATGTAGCCGAGTACCTCCACGTGCTTTCATTTCACGTGGCTCTATATAGTTGCCGATATATCATGCCGTTTGTTTACCCAGAATAGCCTCGCAGAGTCTTAAGACCTTGTGTTTTTTTTTGCAGGAGGGTCCCGCCAGTGGTTTAGTGTGGCTTGGCATGGGCTCTGATGCAAGCAGTAAATACATTTAATGCCTCCCCAGCCCCCCTTCATAGCCCCCCCCACCCCCCACAGCCCCCCTTCATAGCCCCCCCCACCCCCCACAGCCCCCCTTCATAGCCCCCCCCACCCCCCACAGCCCCCCTTCATAGCCCCCCCACCCTCCACAGCCCCCCTCCACAGCCCCCCCCACCCCCCACAGCCCCCCTCTACAGCCCCCCCACAGCCCCCCTTCATAGCCCGGCGCCTGGACCCCGGTTCAGCTTCACCGTCTGCACACTCGGCAGTAGCGCCATGACAGGATACAGAAAAATGAATTCGCGACAGAATGAATAATAAATTATGTTAACATTTTATGCCCATATATGGGGTCATTTCGCGTGGCTTTGCCCACACAAAGATTGGAACGGGAATAGACTTTTTTTTTTAACGAGACGTAACTCTGTTCAAGAGCGCGTCTTGGCGGTCACAAACTCACCGCCTCATTCCGTGGCCGAGCTGCCGTGGAAGGTTTCGTGTGGACGTGGGTCAAACGTTGGCGCCCGATGTTACAGCGGTGAAAGAGCTGAGCGCAAATTGGCTCCATGCAAAACTCTTTTTGTTGGGCGAGTCCATGACAATGTCTGCTGTCAAACCGCCCACGTCTCAACTTTCAGAACAATGGGATTGAATTTGGTTCACGTTGTGCCGCTGAAACAATGGGGCAAAGTTCCTACTTAGAACTTTCGTGACTGCAGGAATTCGTATTATTTGGTTCTTTCGGTAAAGTCACGTATATAAAAATAATAATAAACTTTATTATTATTATTATTCTATCTACGTGACGTTGATAGAAAAAATATAGGAAAAAGTGTATTTAAATTCCATCCCCCACCCACCAAAAGACCCCCCCCCGTGTAGCCGTAACAGATTGTTGGAGCAAGTGCTGTTGGCGGGTAGCCCCTATGGTGGCCGGCACGACACGGCACACGAGGGGTGGGTGGCCAGCACCACGCCCGGCCGCCTTTGTCTTATATCAGGCTGAGTCGACCCAGGGGAGGCACAGGACAGGTTCAGTTATAATCGCCACTGGTGTTGGCCGTGAGCGGGAAGTGAACTCAGGTCGCCGGGTTCGTAGCGTAGCGCGCTAACCACCACGCTACCGCTCCCCCCCCACAACAACAACCGCCATTCGCCACTAAGTGGCGGTGACGTCACCACGACGCTTGTGCCAGGCCATGTGCACCTTGAGGCTACCACGTGAAGTGTCGAACGCCCGCTGGCAGGAGGTCACGGGGCAGACCCAGCAGGTGCCACGGGTCGACTGACTGAGATGACCGAGATGACTGGCTGATGCACCACCTGTGCCCCCTACTGTGCCAACTTGCTGTGCTTTAGCCACCCGGTGCTCCGCTCGTTGTTGTGAGCGTTGCTCATCCGCCCTCCCACACACACAGACACACACACACCCTCTCCCACATACCACACATCCTCTCCCACACACCACACATCCTCCACCTCTGGGTATACCACGGTCGATCGGGCAGGTCGCGTTTGGTGGCGGGGTCAATCGCGGGCGCTACCACCTCTTCTCAGACATCTGGCCATGCGCGGAAGAGTAGGCAAAGTACTCTGGGTCGCTCTTGCAAATGAGACTCATCCTGCAGGGTAAACAAGTAAACGTGACTTGACCCTCTAGAGCTCCCTGCATTGGAGGCCGCTTCTGTCAGCGGTAGCGTGAGCGAGAAATTGCGGGGCTGCGCCTGGAACGTTGATTTGTTTAATATTGAATTTTGTAAAAAAAAATTAAGTGAGCTTTCTGAGAGCGAGGTGGAAGCCAGTGTCCGTGTGTGCTCACAAAGACGCCGCATCTCATCGGGCGGACTCAATGCTCGTTGTTTCGATTGGTGCCCTTTAAAATGCGCTTCCTTCTGACTCCACGTGACACCCGAATGTCAACCGTCAACTCAACTGAGTCGGGAGGCCGCCTTTAAATAAGTTCCCGTCGTTGTGTTAAAAACAAGGTGTCACATTTTCCACTTCAGTCGTGCACTCTGAAGGCTACGGTCTCACGCGTGAATTTATTTTTCTTTATTTTGACCCCAAAAAAATATTCCCCCCCCCCCACTCCAACGTTTTTGAATCTCAAAAGTCAAATTTCATTCGCGTTTCCATCGCTCTCTCGCACCAGAGCGCGTGACGTTGGCACTCACCGCGCGGGTCTCCGAAGCCGTGTTTCCCCCTTGGCGCACGTGTCATTGATTCGTCATCATCATCAGCAGCAGCATCTTCAGCAGCAGACACAATCAATCCACTGCTGGATGGAGGCCTCCCCGAGCCGTCGTCTCGCGATTCGAAGATCCGTCTCGCAGCCGCACGTGGGCCAATGTCGTCGCTCCGTCTCCCAGCGGCGGACGTGGCACGAGCCACACGTCCCTTCATTGGGACGCCGCTCTGCCCATTATCATCGCCCATCGTCATCGTCGTGATTTCAGTCCCGCACCTCCGATGAGCACGGTTGGCTACGTACGGTGCGAAAGAAGTTCAAAATACACACGTACTTTTTGTTTGTTCTATAATTCCCCCCCCCTGCCATAAAACACATTCCTGCGGAGGGAGCTGGTAGGAACGTTGGGTTGCTCGATCAATGGCCAGGGTCAACTGCGGCGTGGTGTATTCCGCAAATATTGCTGACTGTGAGGGTGGGCACAAGCCGGCGTGAGTAGGTTAAACGTTGAGTTTTATAAGGGCACCACGGGGTGACCAGCCCCTCCCCACCCAGCCCCACCCCTCCCATCCCCCACCCAGCCCCACCCCACCCTCCCTACCCAGCCCCACCCTCCCCACCCAGCCCCTCCCGACCCTCCCCTCTCCACCCAGCCCCACCCCTCCCATTTTTGGATGCACGACGGACGGACGGACACAATAATCCCCTGTGGGCTGGTGGAACCAGGTGGTTCCTACCAGTAGAACTAAAGTATATTTTCTGCAGGCGCTGGCTGAATGATTACGTCGCACGATGATAACGGCGACGACGACGATGATGATGAATCAGTCGTCCGCTGCAGTCGTCGTAACAAATGCGTAGCGGTGGCCGGGTGGCCGAGCGGTTCACAACGACTGGACTTTCATGGGAGGCTTTGCACCCAGCCGTGAATTGATCATTTTTATTCTTACGTCATATTCAAAATTTGTTACAGGCGCCTCTCTATAACAAAGTTTAATAAAGCGGTAACAACAGTGGAGTGATCTAGAAGGCAGGGGCGGTGCAAGGGCCGAGGAATGAGTGGCCGGAAAGAGAGGGCACCTCGTCGTCTGTGTCGCCGTTGTCATCGTCGTCATCATCGTCGTCGTCATTATCGTTGTCGTCATCGTCTTCGTCGCCATCGTCATCGGCAGTCCCTCGGGGTTCGAGGATTGACGCCCGTCAGGTTTGCTGGTTGTCTCTTGAGGTGGCCGAGGAGTCCAATTCTGGGTCCGCAGATCTTTGGGCGTGGGGGCTGCCACGCGGTCCCAGGTGGAAGTGGCATCCGCTGTCAGTGTCGGGATCGGCTTCCTTTTGGCTTTTTTTGGTGTGCGTGTGTGTGGCGGCGATCCAAACTTCGAGATGTTGGGGTCTCGAAGTGGATCGCCCGCGGCCCGGTGGATACGGCTGAGTCACCCCAGGCGGTCGGCAGGCTGCTGCTGCTGCTCCTCCCGGTCTCGACGTCCGACGTTACCGACGTTACCACGTCTCGGGGAGGACTTGTGGGTGTCCTTGAGCCATATACTGGTAGGAACCTCCTGGTTACACCAGCCCACAGGGGATTATTGTGTCCGTCGTGCAGGGAGGGGCTGGGTGGGGAGGGTGGGGCTGGGTGGGGGGTGGGAGGAGTGGGGCTGGGTGTGGAGGGGCTGGTCACCCCGTGGTGCCCTTATAAAACTCAACGTTTAAGGAGGTCACGACTCACGCCGGGGGATGCACGATGCGTTTGCGTCGCACGCGAGGGCAACGGTGACGCCAATTAATGATTCATCTCCGCGGCCTCCTTCTTTCACTTTTGCTTTCTGTCAACCTCCGTGGAGCGTGCGGGGGGGGGGGGCGAGAACTCAACCCGACAGATGCATGCTGGGCACTCGGCAGCCGCTCACGCGGGGGGCGACTGAATATTACATGGAGGCAAATGCATCGCTGCGGGATTATTTATACGGGGAGGGAAAGGCGGTCAGGGTGATTATTACGCTTCACTCTTTTTGTTCGTGAATATTTTTTCCCGCAGGGTTCTGTAAAGTAAAGTTTTCGCAGTCGGTGGGCCAGGATGGTGTGGGGGGGCGGGGGGGTTTGAGTCGATGATCGCTATCATGGAGATTTCAACCGAGTAGTTTGCGGTGTAGTTTTTCACATTTTGGCAAATTTGGACCATGATGCCGGCACACACAGTGGCCTACCCTTGCGAACGACATCACGGGGTCTGTAACATCCACCGTGAAGCAGACGGCGGCGTGTCGTAGTGGTATTGCATGGTTAATACGCCCACCGTGGTATTAAACAGGGGTGGCAGCTGGATTCGAACAGTGAAAAAACAAAAACATGTTTTTACCAGATAATGCCCATTGAGCTGTGCAGTTCTTTTTCAGAAGCAACCTGGCCACAAATCGTAGCTCAACCAAGCGGCTTGCCACGTGGAAATGTACAGCAGCCAAATACTCTAAACGCGTGGTGTTGATTCTAAATGTGGAGGGGAAAACCGGAAGACACGTGCAAAAATCCACGCGGTCACTCAAACTCTCAAATATATAGGCACCGGGTCGGGATTGAACCAATGATCTCCTGTAAACCAGGCGAGGTGGTTAACACATTTGCCACCGCGGCGAGCATGCTGCCGCTGGGCCCATGTCACCGCCCGTTCTTTATTTTGATGATTTGTGAAAAGTTTTTCGGTTTGGCCATGTTTGTTTGTTGTAGTACAGAGTTAGACTGATGGCCTTAATCTAAGTTGTCTTGTGGTTGTAGTTTGACTTGCATCCCACTGGGATTTTTGCACACAGTGTTGGTGTACGGTGCTTTTTCTGCAATATTTTGCTGTCTTTTATTGGATTTTCTGTTTGCACATAGTCACTTTAAGATGTTTTCTTGTTCATGTTTTTGTTTTTTTGTTTGTTGCGGTTGCACCCGATTCAAGAGCCGAATGGCTCACAGGGCTATACCTAATAAATGAAACTTGAAACTTGAAATCGGTGCAAACTGGAGTTGACTTCGCGCAACGTCAGTGCCCGCGGAGAGATGTAACAATGCAAGGATGGCAAAAGCACGATTCAAGTTTTTATTTAATACATGATATGTTACTAAATGTAGAGTATGAAAAAATAATTGGCTCGGATTTTTTTTCTTCTGAAATATGAAGGCTTGTACAAAAAAGAAAAGCATCGTAAATAAATTAAAAATATATGTACATCCACTTATAAATACACGACCATCGTAGCGAGTGCTTACACGGGTGAGCCTCAAGACTCGTTTTTTTACAGGAGGGCCCTGCTACATTGGGATGTTTGGCGAATTCCAAACCGAGGTTGGACGCGTGGATGCGTCAGCTCTGTCCATCTGCAACACGGGGGACGGGGGGGGGGGGTCACGATAAACGCTCTTCAACGACGCTCCGTTACAGACGAAACTTCGGTGCAAAGTTGAGTCGCCGTTTGGGGCTGGCCCTGGAGAAAACCCGGCCACGCTGTTCGGAGCGCTATCTCGCAGAGCCTGCAGACGCAACACACGCGCTGAGAGGACATTTGGCAAAATATGCAAACTCGTTTTTGGCCCAACAGTGCCCCGTCAGCTTCCGTACTGATGAAACTGAACACTTTGACGGAAAGCGGCACAGAATTGGTGCCCCGGGCATGATTTCTCTTCCTCGTTCCAGGAAACCGTAGCGCTAGTAAAAAAAAGACAACCGAGCGCATTCAAGGGGAAGAAAACTCAAATTCTGCCTCGCAGGTGGACTCTCAGTAGCCTACTTGCTGTACTGCCTTCTGCAAGCAACCACCTCTTTGTCATGCAGCTGAGCGTCCAAGAGACATAATGGCTCCATCTCTTTGCGGTCCACCAACTTAGGGCTGCCCAGAGGAGAGGGGGGGGGGAAGGCGCAAATTTGCCCAGGGACATCACACAAATGAGGGCCTCACAACGGGGCCTGTGGATGGTGGAACAAGAGGGCCACCACGTGGCGCCCTGACCCAGGCCTACAGGAACAAGAGGGCCACCACGTGGTACTCTGTCACAGGCCTCCAGGAACAAGAGGGACACCACGTGGCATCCTGTCCCAAGTCTCCAGGAACAAGAGGGTAACCACGTGGCATCCTGTTACAGGTCTCCAGAAACAAGGGGGACACCACGTGGTACTCTGTCACAGGCCTCCAGGAACAAGAGGGACACCACGTGGCATCCTGTCCCAAGTCTCCAGGAACAAGAGGGTAACCACGTGGCATCCTGTTACAGGTCTCCAGAAACAAGGGGGACACCACGTGGCATCCTGTCAAAGGCATTCAGGAACAAGAAGGCCACCACGTGGCACTCTGTCACAGGCCTCCAGGAACAAGAGGGACACCACGTGGGATCCTGTGCCAGGCCTCCAGGAACAAGAGGGACACCACGTGGTACTCTGTCACAGGCCTCCAGGAACAAGAGGGACACCACGTGGCATCCTGTCCCAAGTCTCCAGGAACAAGAGGGTAACCACGTGGCATCCTGTTACAGGTCTCCAGAAACAAGGGGGACACCACGTGGCATCCTGTCAAAGGCATTCAGGAACAAGAAGGCCACCACGTGGGATGCTGTTCCAGGCCTCCAGGAACATGAGGGGAACCACGTGGCATCCTGTCCCAGGGCCTTCAGAAACCTCTGGGCAGCCCTGTTACCCAACCTTCCCTGCGTGTCATGACCACCTATTTACTCGTGACCATAAGCAGTAGAATTTCCCATCAAGTTATGGTTATTCAGAAAGCCCGTATTCATGTTTTCACGTTGTAAGTCACATGTTCATCAACAACACAGTAACCCGAGTGACTGTCAGATGGGCGAGTGGCTCAGGTCAAAGACGCCGAGCCAACATCACCGAGAACCTAGGTTCGAATCCGGGTATTGGCCACCCAAAGTCGACCAGTCAAAAGTGCTTTCCTGCTCAAATGAGTATTGGGGCAATACTCATCTCCTGTTTCCAGCCCTGAGCCAGTGGTGGAAATTCCACATTGCTATGGAAGGGGGGGGGGGCGAATCTCTCTAGTAAAACCGCTGTTGACTTTCCCCGCAAAGTGGTTCTCACTTTATTGACCCGGAGGGAGAGATAATGGTGATGGGCTGAGTCAACCCCACACAAACCAGGATTTAAACTCGCAACCTTCCTATTGCGATCTGCTTGGTTAAACCGGGGTCTACAGTGCAGCCAATTGATGGTCTCAGCCCAGTCACTGATGACTGACTACACACGCATCATCACATTTGATCTGCAAGTAATTTGGCATCAGCAAAACAATTCAACAATCGAAACTTTCAGTTTGACTGCAATGCATTCAACTTATCCGCATGGCAGAGCACGCGGGAGTGAGTCCAGCGTCTCCGCTCATGGGAACTCAGGAATGGCTCTGTGATATCTGCTTCCACGGGCAGTTCGGCGAAGACGTGACACTGATAAGCACATGGGACGAAGACAAAAACAAACTTTTGTTGTTGTAAAGACAAATTAAGCCACGAGCGGCTTAATCTGAAGCGCGAGGCTGCAATTCGATCCCACTGCCATGATCTTCGCACGTGTGCATTTTCACAGCGAATGTAAAAGGGTAAAGGTGCAGCCCCTGCAATTTCTTGCCCACGCCACTGCTGGCGTTAGCGGCCGCCACAAGAAGAAGCCCTACAGGGCCCCTTCCCGACGGTGATTTCGCTTACTTTACCACACCACACGGAGACCTGGCAGAGGTCGCAGACGGGTTTTGATTCCTTACCTGTACCCGTACCCGGCCGCACCAGGGTCACAAATGGGTACGGCCGGGTACGGGTACCCGTTCCATACCCGTACCCTACCCGAAATGAGTGACAAACGGTTACTCACCAGTGACTCACGGCCTACCCGTACCCGGCCGCACCAGGGTCGCAAACGGCTACCCGTACCCGTACCCAGCCGGGTACGGGTAGCCGGGTATCGGGTAGGGTACGGGTATCGGGTACTCGGTTGCGACCTCTGAGACCTGGCGATCAACTGGCTTGCATTGAATCCATTCGCACCGCGGGGTCGGCAGAAGTGGCGGCGGTGGATTTGAGAAACGCGCCCCATTTCCGAACCGGCGACTTGTGGATCACAAGCCCAACGTGCACCAACCACCAGGCTACGGACGCATTCCCAGTGCGTAAGCTTGTGCATATATATTTATACGTTCGCGTAATTGTATTCTTGGTTCTTTCGGTAAAGTCACGTAGAAGGGAAATAATAAAATCATATAAATATAAAACAATTAAAATTCTCACGACGTTTCGACTGCAACACAAGCAATCATCATCAGCTGATGATCATCATCACCTGTTTTTATATTTGTATGATTTTATTTCCCTTCTACGTGACTTTACCGAAAGAACCAAGAATATGAATCCCTGCAGTCACGAAAGCTTTGAATCAAAAGTTCACGTAATTGTTTTTAACGAGTTTCAGTGTTTCCATACGCAAGTGAACGTTGGGCGGTGCTTACTTTCCATCGGAGGTCCTGAGCCAGCGGTGTTAGGTCATTCCTCATTCCTATGGCGGGGACGAGTCTATCCACAGGACGACCGCGATGCAATATACGCAGAACGTCTCCGTATATTTTCACGACGACGTGGGGAAAAAAGGCAGCAGAGTTTGGTGGCGGCACCGAAGAAAGCGAGAATTAAGAGTGGGGGTAGCACGGTTTTTAGGGGTAAAATTCACGTAAAAAAAGTGAGGGATGCATTAAACCCGCGGCTTCATCTCGTCGCGTACACCCACCCCCCACCACCCCCTTCATGTAAACATTCAAAACACGAAAGTACGGCACTCTCAGCGTGAATGGACACGTGGCATCACGTGAAGGCGCTCATCTTAGTTTCACTTCCTCGGCAACTTTAACCTCTTCTTGGTTCTGTCGGTAAGTCACGTAGAAGGGAAATAATAAAATATAAAACATAATAAAATAATTCTCACGACGTTTCGGCCAGAATAATTTTATTATGTTTTCTTTTTATTATTTTATTATTTCTCTTCTACGTGACTTTACCGAAAGAACCAAGAAGATGAATCCCTGCAGTCACGAAAGCTTTAAATCGAAACTTTAACCTCACCGTCTATTTTTCCTCCTCCCCCCCTCATATAAAACGAACGTCTCTCCTCCACGAGCTGCCCAACATTGCCATTCTTGTTCTTTCTAGATTTGAAGCTTTCGTGACTGCAAGGATTCATACTCTTAGGTTTTTTCGGTAAAGTCACGTAGGTAAAAAAATAATAAAAATTCATAAAAGTAAAATACAAATAAAATAAATATCACGACGTTTCGGAACCGTCACAGCACGATTGCTGTATCAAGTAAAGATAAATTCTAGTATATATACAAGGTCGGGTCTCTTAGAATTTCTCTTTACTTGATACAGCAATCGTGCTGTGACGGTTCCACCTGAAGACGGAAGCTTGTGTTGCCTCCAAAACGTCGTAATTTTTATTTTATTTTACTTTTATTAATTTAAATTTTTTACCTACGTGACTTTACCGAAAAAACCTAAGAGTATGAGTTCTTGTTCTTGTTGCTGGGGTTGCGCCGCCGCTCACCGTTCGTTGGGGCGCGACGTTCGACGGTCTCGCCCCGTGCCGCCGGGAACTTCTTAAGGACAGCGACGCCGGAGAAGCTCCCGGCAACGCGGGGTGGCCGAAACGTCGGACGTCGCGCGGAACGACGCGCGGCACGAACCCCGACCAGCGCGCGCTGGCAAATGCCCGCGCCGTGGCGAACACGCCGGCTGCAGCGAACACGCCGGCTGTTCCGTTCCAGAGCGGTGTTTCGCAAATTTTGCTGGCCCGTGGACCGCTGAGCCGATGTGAACATTTCCACGGACCAACCAGCCCAGCCCCCCCCCCCACCACCCCTAGTAATAAAACGCCTTCACTTCTCTCGAAATTCCAGAAATATATTTAAAAAATCGAATTACCGGAGCATTTTTTTTTTACGAAGCCGTAAGGTTTTTTTTTTTGGGGGGGGGGGGGCATTTAGATCTCAGAGTTGGGGTAGTTTACCTGACCTACATTTTAAATAAAATATTACGAGTCAAAAATATAAATGTCTGGAATAAAAGCTATAAACGCTGTCGTTATTGATCAGGCCAACCTGAATATGCATCACAGCCACGCGGGCCGCCCGGAGCATCGTCATGGACCGGCGGCGCTAGCGGGGACCTCACGCTGACAACCGCTGCTGAGAACCGCCACTCTAGAGCAGCGGTTCCCAACCAGTGGGCCGCAGACTCCTGGTGCCTCGCGAGGCTGTTACATGGAGGGGGGTAGGAGGTCTGCGTAAAAGAAAAATAATCACAACCCTCACCAATAAAATGTACAATTTCAAATAACTAGTCGTAGCATGTGGTAGTGGTGGTGGTCCGCGAAATGTTTGTGGTTCGAGAAAGATGTCAGCACGCTCGAGGCTGCGGTGGGGTGTGCACGCCGCATCGGTCCGCACCGCGTCGCGCGATACTTTGTTGTGTTCTGTGCTTCGGCGGGGACTTTTTGTTCAAATCTATTCTGCAACAGACTTACAGGAACAAATGAATACTTTCGGTTTCCCACGACCAAGTGCAAAAGGGTCATTCCTCCAACAGCGCTCAGCGTTTCCGCTGACAAGGGGGGGGTTATGGGGGGTAAAAGGGGGGATTTTTTTCCGCAGGCTTCGCGCGAAAGAGGGCCCCACGGTGAGCTTGCGGATTGTGGAATTAGGGCCGCCCCACGTGGCATCCTGCCCCGGGCCCCCAGGAACCTGTGGGGGGGGCGGCCATGGTCACGGTCCTGCGATGTTCCACGCTCCTGGCGTGGACGGTGCGCGCGTGTCAGATGCTGAACGTCAAACATCAAAGGTCAGGGGTTTCAGGGCAGTGAAGACAGAGGCAGAATGAGCTGTCAGAGAGCAGCAAGGGGCAGCAATTTTCAGCGGCCAGGCACGAATGCACGCACACAGGCTCACGGCGCTCAGGCTCACGCACGCGCGCACGGGAGGGGTAGCGAAACTTGGCCCTGAAGCCCTCAACATCGTGGGGGCTTCTCCCTGCGTTGGCTGTCACAGCGCGACAGGCAAATCACTCGGCCGCTTCACTGCCACGTGGTCGTCGAGTTCAACCCCGGATCTGCGTTCCGCCTTCCGGCTCCCACCATGGGGGAAGGGCCAGGCACCCTCCTCGCGATCGTCGTTGTCGTCACCGCCATCGTCGGCCACGATCGATCCCCCGCTGAAGGTTCCTCGCAAGCCCCACCCCCGCCACCACCACCGCCACCACCTCTCACGATCTCGCGGCGTTGCAATCCACCTAGCGACTGGACACGGGAGGATTTCACTGCTCCGTCTCCGCGGTGGATGCGCTCTCGGGCGCGTGCGTGCGCACTCCTTCGGCTGCCACTCCTGCCGTTCGTCTCCACCGCCGGCCGTCGTCTTCCCCGTCCAGCGGCGCGTCCTGCCCAAGCCGCGCCAACTTTACTGAACAGTCGATGTTGCAGCGTTTTGCTGTGTGTTACGTTCTTCTAATCCGAGTGCTCCTCTTCCTGTCATCCCAGCCCGAGTCGACACGTGCATCCCTCCACGCTTCCTCGTGCACTCTCAAGCTTCACAGCAGGAACAAGAAGAAGAAGAATTTGCCATTCACCCAGGGAAGCCTCGCCGAGTCTCAAGACCCATTCAGAGGAGGGTCTGGCTCTTTGCTGATGCTGAGATAAAAATAAAGAAATTAATCGGTAGATATGTACAGCTTTGTCTTTTTTGCTGCACGTGGGCAGAAACCAGAGTTCCCGGAAAAAAAACCCCCACACACGCAACGAGGTGAACCACTCAAACTCCTGCGATTCGAAGAAGTTGACAACCTTCTTGCTGTACTGTCCCCCCCCAACCCCCCCCCCCCATCCCACCGTCACGTTGTCCCTAAGCCACCAGTGGAGTCAGCCGCACGTCCCACGACGCGTTCCATTTCCCAGACGGAGCCTTCAGCCCTCGCTCGTCGTAAGCGATGCCGGGAATTACATTTCTCGCTGGATGTCTTTCAGGTCGATGGTATACTGGATGCAGTGTGCCGGGTGTTGAAATATTTCACGGCTCGCTGGTAGAATGCAGAAGAGTAGCCCCAGCCAGAGCAAGAGGGATACTGGACGTGGCATGCTGGGTCGCTGAGCCGGACAGGCCTGGTTGAGACGCCACGGAAAGTGCCTCTCATCAGCGTCGCGTGCAAGGATCCCGTTAATGCTCAGCACTACGATCCAATCAGTGTCGCCCGTTACGATCCAATCAGCGTCGCCCACTACGATCCAATCAGTGTCGCCCGCTACGATCCAATCAGCGTTGCTCGCTACGATCCAATCAGCGTCGCCCGTTATGATCCAATCAGCGTCGCCCGCTACGATCCAATCAGCGTCGCTCGCTGCTATCCAATCAGCGTCGCTCGCTATGATCCAATCAGCGTCGACCGTTACGATCCAATCAGCGTCGCTCGCTATGATCCAATCAGCGTCGCCCGTTACGATCCAATCAGCATCGCCCGCTACGATCCAATCAGCGTCGCTCGCTATGATCCAATCAGCGTCGCCCATTACGATCCTATCAGCATCGCCCGCTACGATCCAATCAGCGTCGCTCGCTATGATCCAATCAGCGTCGCCCGTTACGATCCAATCAGCGTCGCTCGTTACGATCCAATCAGCATCGCCCAGTGCAATCCAATCAGCGTCGCTCGACACAGCCATCGCTAATGGGCGCTCGCTACGATTCTACCCAACGTCCTCCGGCCCGTGACCTCATTGACGTCGCGTGTCCTTACGAACGGGCAGCAGAGTTGGGGGGGAAGGGTGGGAGGGGGACGACATCACAACGCCGGCGCCCGCCCGCCCACCCGCCCGCGTGGTGCCGCTACGACGCGGCGCTGTCGGAGCCCGGGGACTGGAGGAACTCGCGCAGCTCCCGGTCGATCTCGTCGTCTTCCACCTCGTTGGCGCTCAGCTGCGATGGCGACCCTGCCCGGGCAGACGCGGGGGTCGCACCGTCACGGGGTTTCTTAATTGTACGTATTGGCTTCTTATTTTATGACCGCGATGTTCGTCTGTTGGTCTTCCTCGCCAATTGCATTCAACGTTGTCCCGATCGTGGCGATCGCGCCGTGAAAACACGAGGAAAACAGCGCAATTGCGGGAAAATTTGAAACGATTACGAGGCGCGGGAAACCACAGACAAGCGGGAAGGCGGCTAGAACCGGGGCTAACAATTGCCCAAGCTTTGCGGTCCTATATTATGTGGGTGGAAACCCGAGTACACGGAGGACACCCAAGTGCGCGAGGGAGTGGGGGGTAATCGCCAATGCTCGCACAGGTGGAGTACACTTTGGTTCTTTCGATAAAGTCACGTAGAAAGAAATAATAAATTAAATAATTGCACACGACGTTTCGATTGGAACACAAGCAATCGTCATCAGGTACAAATGAAAGAGAAAACAAACCTAGTCAAATATAACGCGATACAACACAGAGATTATTGCTTGTGTTGCAATCGAAACGTCCTGTGCTATTATTTAATTTATTATTTTCTCTTCCCACTTGACTTTACCGAAAGAACCAGAGAGCAATTCCTGCAGTCACGAAAGCTCCCAATCAAGCTGGAGTGAATCCGCTTGCTGTGCTGCCAGGAGGTGGCAACTGCGATGCTCCGTGGGTGGTGAGCCGCAGATTCGTGTGGTCCACCAACCCCCGCACTTTGGAGGCGAGGGTTGGTGATCCCTCTCCACCCTTGGCTTATGGCCAGGGCACGGCACGTTGATCAATACGTTTATCTGTACGGGAATTTAGTGTTACACCTCTCACACTCATACCCATCCACCCACCCACCCAAACATACTCACCCATACCCACCCACCCATACCCACCCACACCCATACCCACCCATCCACCCAAACTCAGAGGTCAGGGGTTTCAAGGCAGTGGAGCAGGCAGAATGAGCTGTCAGAGAGCAGCAAGGGGCAGCGATTCAGCGGCCGGGCACGAATGCTCACGCACTCAGGCTCACGCACGCAGCCTCATGCACGCAGGCTCACGCACTCGGACTCACGCACTCAGGCTCACGCACTCGGGCTCACGCGCTCAGACTCAAGCACTCAGGCTCACGCACTCGGGCTCACGCACTCGGGCTCACGCGCTCAGACTCACGCACTCAGGCTCACGCACGCAGCCTCACGCACTCAGACTCACGCGCTCAGACTCACGCACTCAGACTCACGCATTCAGGCTCACGCACTCAGACTCACGCACTCAGGCTCACGCACTCAGGCTCACGCACTCAGACTCACGCACTCAGGCTCACGCACTCAGACTCACGCACTCAGACTCACACACTCAGACTCACACACTCAGGCTCACGCACGCAGCCTCACGCACTCAGACTCACGCGCTCAGACTCACGCACTCGGACTCACGCACTCAGACTCACGCACTCAGACTCACGCGCTCAGACTCACACACTCAGGCTCACGCACGCAGCCTCACGCACTCAGACTCACGCGCTCAGACTCAAGCACTCAGGCTCACGCACTCAGACTCACGCACTCAGGCTCACGCACTCAGACTCACGCACTCAGACTCACGCACTCAGACTCACGCACTCAGGTTCACGCACGCAGGCTCACGCACTCAGACTCACGCACTCAGACTCACGCACTCAGACTCACGCACTCAGACTCACGCACTCAGACTCACGCACTCAGACTCACGCACGCAGGCTCACGCACTCAGACTCACGCACTCAGGCTCACGCACTCAGACTCACGCACTCAGACTCACGCACTCAGGCTCACGCACTCAGGCTCACGCACTCAGGCTCACGCACTCAGACTCACGCACTCAGGTTCACGCACGCAGGCTCACGCACTCAGACTCACGCACTCAGACTCACGCACTCAGACTCACGCACTCAGACTCACGCACTCAGACTCACGCACTCAGTCTCACGCACTCAGACTCACGCACTCAGACTCACGCACTCAGACTCACGCACTCAGGTTCACGCACGCAGGCTCACGCACTCAGACTCACGCACTCAGTCTCACGCACTCAGTCTCACGCACTCAGACTCACGCACTCAGACTCACGCACTCAGACTCACGCACTCAGACTCACGCACTCAGTCTCACGCACTCAGACTCACGCACTCAGACTCACGCACTCAGACTCACGCACTCAGGTTCACGCACGCAGGCTCACGCACTCAGACTCACGCACTCAGACTCACGCACTCAGACTCACGCACTCAGACTCACGCACTCAGACTCACGCACTCAGACTCACGCACGCAGGCTCACGCACTCAGACTCACGCACTCAGACTCACGCACTCAGACTCACGCACTCAGTCTCACGCACTCAGACTCACGCACTCAGACTCACGCACTCGGACTCACGCACTCGGACTCACGCACTCAGTCTCACGCACTCAGTCTCACGCACTCAGTCTCACGCACTCAGACTCACGCACTCAGTCTCACGCACTCAGTCTCACGCACTCAGACTCACGCACTCAGGCTCACGCACTCGGACTCACGCACTCAGTCTCACGCACTCAGTCTCACGCACTCAGACTCACGCACTCAGACTCACGCACTCAGGCTCACGCACTCGGACTCACGCACTCAGACTCACGCACTCAGACTCACGCACTCAGGCTCACGCACTCAGGCTCACGCACTCAGACTCACGCACTCAGACTCACGCACTCGGACTCACGCACTCGGACTCACGCACTCGACACGCACTCAGACTCACGCACTCAGACTCACGCACTCAGACTCACGCACTCAGACTCACGCACTCAGTCTCACGCACTCAGGTTCACGCACTCGGGTTCACGCACTCGGGCTCACGCACTCAGGTTCACGCACTCGGACTCACGCACTCAGGCTCACGCACTCAGGTTCACGCACTCAGGTTCACGCACTCAGGCTCACGCACTCAGGCTCACGCACTCAGGTTCACGCACTCAGGTTCACGCACTCAGACTCACGCACTCAGGTTCACGCACTCAGACTCACGCACTCAGACTCACGCACTCAGTCTCACGCACTCAGTCTCACGCACTCAGACTCACGCACTCAGGTTCACGCACTCAGACTCACGCACTCAGACTCACGCACTCAGTCTCACGCACTCAGGCTCACGCACTCAGGCTCACGCACTCAGACTCACGCACTCAGTCTCACGCACTCAGACTCACGCACTCAGTCTCACGCACTCAGACTCACGCACTCAGGCTCACGCACTCAGTCTCACACACTCAGACTCACGCACTCAGGTTCACGCACTCAGACTCACACACTCAGACTCACGCACTCAGGCTCACGCACTCAGACTCACGCACTCAGGCTCACGCACTCAGACTCACGCACTCAGGCTCACGCACTCAGTCTCACACACTCAGACTCACGCACTCAGACTCACGCACTCAGGCTCACACACTCAGACTCACGCACTCAGGCTCACGCACTCAGACTCACGCACTCAGTCTCACGCACTCAGACTCACGCACTCAGGCTCACGCACTCAGTCTCACACACTCAGACTCACGCACTCAGGCTCACGCACTCAGTCTCACACACTCAGACTCACGCACTCAGGCTCACGCACTCAGACTCACACACTCAGATTCACGCACTCAGGTTCACGCACTCAGACTCACGCACTCAGTCTCACGCACTCAGACTCACGCACTCAGGCTCACGCACTCAGTCTCACGCACTCAGACTCACGCACTCAGGTTCACGCACTCAGGTTCACGCACTCAGGCTCACGCACTCAGGCTCACGCACTCAGGCTCACGCACTCAGACTCACGCACTCAGACTCACGCACTCAGACTCACGCACTCAGACTCACGCACTCAGGCTCACGCACTCAGGCTCACGCACTCAGACTCACGCACTCAGACTCACGCACTCAGACTCACGCACTCAGACTCACGCACTCAGACTCACGCACTCAGGCTCACGCACTCAGGCTCACGCACTCAGGCTCACGCACTCAGGCTCACGCACTCAGGCTCACGCACTCAGGCTCACGCACTCAGACTCACGCACTCAGACTCACGCACTCAAACTCACGCACTCAGTCTCACGCACTCAGACTCACGCACTCAGACTCACGCACTCAGACTCACGCACTCAGTCTCACGCACTCAGACTCACGCACTCGGGCTCACGCACTCAGGCTCACGCACTCAGACTCACGCACTCAGACTCACGCACTCAGGCTCACGCACTCAGGCTCACGCACTCAGACTCACGCACTCAGGTTCACGCACTCAGGCTCACGCACTCAGACTCACGCACGCAGGCTCACGCACTCAGACTCACGCACTCAGACTCACGCACTCAGACTCACGCACTCAGACTCACGCACTCAGACTCACGCACTCAGACTCACGCACACTCAGACTCACGCACTCAGACTCACGCACTCAGACTCACGCTCCTCAGGCTCACGCACTCAGACTCACGCACTCAGGCTCACGCACTCAGACTCACGCACTCAGGCTCACGCACTCAGGCTCATGCACTGAGCCTCACGCACTCACTCACGTACTCAAACTCACGCACTCAGACTCACGCACTCAGACTCACGCACTCAGACTCACGCACGCAGCATCACGCACTCAGGCTCACGCGCTCAGCCTCACGCACTCAGGCTCACGCACTCAGGCTCACGCACTCAGGCTCACGCACTCAGGCTCACGCACTCAGGCTCACGCACTCAGACTCACGCACTCAGGCTCACGCGCTCAGCCTCACGCACTCAGGCTCACGCACTCAGGCTCACGCACTCAGGCTCACGCACTCAGGCTCACGCACTCAGGCTCACACACTCAGACTCACGCACTCAGACTCACGCACTCAGGCTCACGCACTCAGACTCACGCACTCAGGCTCACGCACTCAGGCTCACGCACTCAGACTCACGCACTCAGGCTCACGCACTCAGACTCACGCACTCAGACTCACGCACTCAGACTCACGCACGCAGACTCACGCACGGGAGGGGTAGCAGAACTTGGCCCTGAAGCCCTCAACGTCGTGGGGGCTTCCCCTTGCGTTGGCTGTCACAGCGCGACAGGCAAATCACTCCGCCGCTTCACTGCCACGTCGTCGTTGCGGTCACTGACATCAATCCATACCCACCCACTCCCAATATACAGCCACCTATACCCACCTATATCCACCCCCACCCACCCCCACCCACCCCCACCCACCGAGCGAGGGAGTGAGAGGTGGTGGTGGTGGCGGCGGTGGTGGTGGTGGTTGGGGCACGAGCCTCGGGGGTGGCACCTCCTCGGGGCACGGCCGGGCCCCGGTGCCGGCAGCCGACATGGCGACCATCATCTTCGTCATCGTCGTCGTTGTCGTCTTCGCCTTGGGAGCCACGTCGCCCGCGGCCACCGCGGCGGGGGCGGCAACGAGGCCCGCGGCCGGGCCGTCGCCTGGCGGGCGGGCGAGGGGAGGCCACCGCTAACCCGGTCAAATCGAGCGAGCGAAACGCTCGGTGAAATGATTAACGCGACGAATGAAGCGATCGACTGCTTCCGAGAGAAAACGATCGGTAAATAAATAAAGGCAACAACCGGCGAAACAATGAAGAAACATTTCCGCGCGCTCGTGGATTATGCGGCCGCGTTCCAACGTGCGTTTGTCGCTGAATGAGCGATAATGACGTCACGTTTGAAGCTGCACGATGGGATGGCATCACGTGTAACGATGTCACGGCCTTCGGACGCGAAGGTGTTTTGGGGTCGCGTTCTCTCAACGCAGCCGGTTTCCTTTTCGGGGGAGTCCCGAATAGCAACTGACAACTTCACACCAAAATTGGGTTCACATTGGGTCGTATTTCCAAAAGTTATCACGACTCCATGTTGTAGGCAGA
Organism: Lethenteron reissneri; assembly: GCF_015708825.2. Lineage (NCBI taxonomy): Eukaryota > Metazoa > Chordata > Hyperoartia > Petromyzontiformes > Petromyzontidae > Lethenteron > Lethenteron reissneri. The sequence goes on along the minus strand of NC_083830.1, from coordinate 9,600,239 downwards.
TATTAGGAATAAAACACTATGTTTAACGAGCACATATTTTAACAATCGGATGGACAGAGATATGGACAAAGATTCCGCATTCTCCAGACACTCTGGGTGGCTTCCCACAGTCATGAATTAAAAAATCTTTAGTTGGCAAAGGAGGGAATTTACACGAGAGGTGCATGCTTGGAAACTACACCAACAGACAGAGAGAGGAACACAATGGTTCGCAGGACGTACGCATCAAACTGACCGCTACTAGACAACATATGAGCCGTTAGAAAAGTAAGCGGACTTGGGCTGGGACACATGGCAAGGAGGGATGATTTGCCAGTGGTGAAGACTGGCGATAGAGTGGCAGCCAAAGAAGGGAGCATTCTCAAGAGCGTGTCCGCCGTGGAGATGGAGCGATACAATCAGCTCGTTCGCAGGTGCTGGGCGGATTGAATGTGATATCGTGCGACTGTGAGAGACGGCGACGGCCTGAAGAGTCCTTCATCCAGCAGTGGATTGATCATGGCCGATGATAAATGTGGTGACAAGGCCTCACCATGGTTGGCCCCAGGCACCTGCGGCTCCTGCAAGATGGCGGACGTTGGCCTGGCCTGTTGGCTCCCTTCAGCCTTCTCCTTGCCTGAAGAAAGAAGTGTCAAAATGCGCGGTGACATAGCGGGGCTCCAACGCACGCAATCGTGAACACGCGGCCGAGCAAACACACACACACACGTCTAACATATCAAAGATTTCCTGTATAGCCTTAACAGACTTTTAGGGCAAGTGCTGTTTGCGAGCACATATGAAGGAAGGCTGCCCTGGCACACGAGGGGGTGGGTGGCCAGCACCACGCCCGACCGCCTTTGTCTCCCCAGTAGTGATGTTTGTACACCACAACAGGTACTCATTTGAGGCTGAGTCGACCTAGGGGAGGCCCAGGACCGGTTCAGATAATCGTCACTGGTGTTGGCCGTGAGCGGGAATTGAACCCGGGTCATTGGGTTCATAGCGCAGCGTGCTGACCACTACACTACCGCTCCCCACTACACACACACGCTCACACACATGGATGTGTTAAATGCTCACACGAGAAGTAATTCGAAAATCCGCCAAATAGGACGTTCACCACGGAGATGGAGCAATGAAATCAGCCCGTGTGCAGGCGGGTAGGTGGACCGTTACATGACACACGGCGGCGGCGGCTTGTAGGAGGCCTTCTTCAGGCAGCAGTGGATAGATCATGGCTGACGATGAAGATGACGATGATCGCGAGGAGGGCGGCCGCCCCTCCGCCGCGGTCGGAGCTGGAATGCGGAATTCAAATCTGGGTTGGACCCGACGGTGGCCACGTGGCGGTGGAGTGGCCCAGTGATTTGTCTTTTGCACTGTGATGGCCAACATCCTGAAACCTTCATCCAAAATCTCAACTATTTTATATTTTGCCAAGTAAGGCCCACTGAGCTACATGAACTGGCCATGAATGATAGCTCAACGAAGTGGCTTTACCACTTGGAAATGTACAGCTTATCATCGCGTGGAAATGTATAGCAGCCAAATACTCGAAACGCACTTTTCTAAATGCGGAGGGAAAGGCTGGAGGACCCAGAGAAAAATCCACGCAACCACGGGGAGAGAGAGAGACACGCAAACTCCAAATATACAGCAGCAGGCGTCAGGGTTGGGATCAAACCCACGACCTCCTGTACACCAGGCGAGGTAGTTAACATCTCACCACTGTGACATCCGGCCAGCAGTAGATTTATCATGGCTGATTATGGCTGATTATGAAACTAAATTATTACGTTCTGCCACTCTGAAACCTGCCGTGGATGCGATTCCGCTATGTACGTGTGTTGAACTTCTTTCGCGCCGTGTGTAGCCAGCAGTGCTAATCGGAAGCGTGACAGTGCGCGCAACGTCCTCTTACCAAACGGCTCAAGCAGCGAGAGTTCAAACGATGCAAAATCAACGGCGCTTGGGTGGCAGACTTTTCTGACGCCCGGGTCGGCCTTTATCTGCACGAAAGTAGTCAGAGCAAATAACCCGGGGTTAGTGCAGCGCCCCGCTCCTGTACCCAAGTCGGCAGGCCCACCATCCGATGAAAGGAAAAAAGGCGCAGCCCCGGGCAATTGCTCACTCGTGCCACCGCTGACGGAAGGGGCCCTTGCCCACCACAGCGGAGCTCTACAGATTGTATTTGGTGCTACTCTCCCACGGCGACGCGGTGCATTCTGCCAGCCAGCCGGTGGGCGTAGCCGCACTTGACCCCCACCACACGTGACCTGCCGACTGATTTGACTGTGGTGGTGGTGGTAGTGGCGGTGACCCCATTCGTGCTGCTGCTGCTGGGTGGACAGAGTTCCGTTGCTGGGGGGATTTTAAGAAACTTTGCCCCCCCTGCTTTGTTTTACCCAGCAGGCGCCGGGAGATCGAGTCGAGCCGGGCGACACCTCCGGATCGCAGGTCCAGTAAGCCGACCGTTGCCCCAGGGCAGGTCGGTCGAGTCGATTAACAGGGAGCCTCAACTGACCCCGGGTTAGATTCCCGGCCATGGCTGGCATCAACATCTGAAGCAATCTTCCCCTGGTTTGACGGGGACTCAACTTAGTAGCTGGTGCGGTGTGTAAACATCACCACTGGGGAGACAAAGGCGGCCGGGTGTGGTGACGGCCACCCAACCCCTCGTGTGCTGTGCTGGCCTTCATAGGTGCTGCGTGTGCGTACTGTGTACAGCAGCCTGTGTGGGCCATACGGGGGGGGGGGGGGGGGGGGAGGGTATGCGTGTTCTTGTCTTTGGTGGTGACAGCGAGCGGTGGCGTCTCACCTGCGTTTCTTCTGCCAGGGCAGCGACGATGACCTGTTCCACTTTCTCCTTCTGCTGCTGCTGCTTCTGTAACGGCAGCGTGGGAATCTGCGGGTGAAGGTGTCACTGGAGTAACCCAGCACGTGATTTTCTCTCGCTCTAGGAGGGAATAAAACCTGTGCTCGTTACAAATTCTAATTTGTTAGGAAATTATTTACATGCCAATGCAGCTTGACATCTCGGCGTTCTGTTGACTGCGCCAGCCAATGGAGCGGCATTAATAGGTGTCTTTATTTGACTTTTTCAACTGTTAAAATTATTTTTGTAACATGTAAACATTTACATTTAAATATTTTCTCAAATTTCTTATCACGATCCCGCCATCCGCGTTATGTCATGGGCCGGGAAAAAAAATCCATCAGCTTTTGTTACAGAGCAGCAAAACCCACGGTGCCAGAGAACAGCCCGCGGAAGTGGACACTGCAGAGCTCCCTCTGAAACCCCTTCAAGTGACCTCTCCACTCGGCGAGGGTAACTTTCGTCGCATGACAAGGAATCCGATTTTTTCTTTACTCACGGAGCAGAAACGTAGCCAAACTATGGGAAGAACTTCATTTAATTAAAGTGTTTGTTGTTGTTGCTGCGCAGTAATCGCCTGGACCGAGCCGATACCATCAACTCGTCGCGCTTGAGATCCGATGCCTACGTATTTACATCACGGACGGGTGACTGAAGCCCGGATTCCAACCCCGAGTCTTAGCGGTGCCGCCTCAGCGGCTCCGACCTCTGACCTCACCCAAGTGACCCCTTTCACAGCTGTTTTGACAACCGCAGCCTGCAGCGGTGGTGAGGGAGAGGGTGACCGGTTCGGTTGTCAAACGTTGGCCGGACGTTGCAGCGTTAACCGAGCCGGGTGTCGGGAATTTCCCACGTGTGTGCCGCGGTGACTTCCTGTTGTGAAAAAATTTCAAATGGGCGCTACGTGAGCGTTTTATTCATTAAAGCACCGTTCTTCGTCGCAAGGCCCTGGCGGCCCCTGGTGGCCTTTACTGCGGGCCTCTGATGTGCGGCCCCCAACGATACACAAAATAGAAAACACCCCCCATCATCATCATCATTGTGTTGCCAAACCCCAGCGGTTTCAAATGTGTGGCGGCCCTCACACTGATGATGTCCTTATCGGCGAAAGTGACCCCCCCCCACCCCCGCCTCTGAAAATGGGTGAAGAATACCGACCCAAACAGTGAACGAACGTGAAACCACAGCCCCGTATCGCTCCCTCCCTCTCTGCGGAGAAATCACGCAACCGAGTTTGTTCAGAAATGATCACTGCGGTGTAAAACTTTACTGCACGCGGTGCCTTTTGTTTTGAATTATCTCTTAACCAAAAAAAATTTGCATTCATTTTCGTTCCCATCGTAGCCGGCACCGGTGCGTGAGTCGTCAGCTGTGCGTGGCTGCCTTGATGGACGACGCTGGGGGGGGGGGGAGCAGATGAGCGAGGAGGCATCGTCTGCTGTCAAAAATAAGTTCAACAAATATTTTCAACAAATATTTACATATTTGTAAAAACAAATATTTACATATTTGTAAAAAAAAAAGTTAAACAATTATTTACATAGGTGCCTTTTGTTTTAATTATCTCTTAACCAAAAAAATTACATATTTTACATAATTGTTGAACTTTTTTTTTTTACATATTTGTTGAACTTCTTTCGCACCGTGCGTAGCCAACTGTGCTGAGCGGAGATGCAGGGTAAGAGACAACAAATCAAACACACAAACCAGCTCTAAAGAAATCAGTTTTCAATCTAAAAACATGCCGCATGTTTTAAATGGGACGCGCCACCATCATCATCATCATCAGCCATGCTCAATCCACTGCTGGATGAAGGCCTCCCCACGATTCTGCGATGTGGCAAGCCGTCCAGAGCCTGTTAAACTCAGCGAGCTGATTTCAATTGCTCCATCTCCTCCGCCGGACGTCCCTCTCCCCTTCGGCCACATTCCATTCCTTGACTGCCTCTTGACTTTTCGTCACGGTTTGAACTCCGTCCGTGTCAACCTGCGCAAGTTCTCTCACGCATGTGCTGCTCCCCCCCATGCCCCCCCTGCCCCCCTCTGTCCGCCAACGTAACTCCAAACACGAGCGGGCGTCGCGTGCCGTATCGGAACATTCCGAAGGGAACGCTTTGTCAAGGGGGCGGACAAATTGAGAGTGCCACCTTCTCAGTCAACATACCCACAGCTGACAATTAGGCGCGGTTTTACGTTCCGAAACACTGAAGGGCACTTACGCGGTTAATTAGAACGTCCCCGACAGCGAGCGGATGACGAACGACAGCCAATGTGTGCCGTCGCCCCATTAGGTGATGAGGGTTGAACTAAACTGAGGTCATTCTTGCAATTACGTCTAATTCAGATTAACGGGGCGGTGGTGATGCGGGCCGAGTCGGGCGGTCACGGGGTTTGCCACGGTGGCTAGGAGATGTTAACTACCTTGCCTGGTACGCAGGAAGTCGTGGGTTCGATCCTGACCCTGACGCCTGCTGCTGTATATTCGGAGTTTGCGTGTCTCTCTCTCATCATCATCATCACGGTGGCTAGGAGATGTTAACTACCTCGCCTGGTAAGCAGGAAGTCGTGGGTTCGATCCTGACCCTGACGCCTGCTGCTGTATCTTCGGAGTTTGCGTGTCTCTCTCTCATCATCATCACGGTGGCTAGGAGATGTTAACTACCTCGCCTGGTACGCAGGAAGTCGTGGGTTCGATCCTGACCCTGACGCCTGCTGCTGTATATTCGGAGTTTGCGTGTCTCTCTCTCTCTCATCATCATCACGGTGGCTAGGAGATGTTAACTACCTCGCCTGGTACGCAAGAAGTCGTGGGTTCGATCCTGACCCTGACGCCTGCTGTATATTCGGAGTTTGCGTGTCTCTCTCTCATCATCACGGTGGCTAGGAGATGTTAACTACCTTGCCTGGTATGCAGGAAGTCGTGGGTTCGATCCTGACCCTGACGCCTGCTGTATATTCGGAGTTTGCGTGTCTCTCCCTCATCATCATCACGCTGGCTAGATGTTAACTACCTTGCCTGGTATGCAGGAAGTCGTGGGTTCGATCCTGACCCTTACGCCTGCTGTATATTCGGAGTTTGCGTATCTCTCTCTCATCATCATCACGGTGGCTAGGAGATGTTAACTACCTCGCCTGGTACGCAAGAAGTCGTGGGTTTGATCTTGACCCTGACGCCTGCTGTATATTCGGAGTTTGCGTGTCTCTCTCTCATCATCATCACGGTGGCTAGGAGATGTTAACTACCTCGCCTGGTACGCAGGAAGTCGTGGGTTCGATCCTGACCCTGACGCCTGCTGTATATTCGGAGTTTGCGTGTCTCTCCCTCATCATCATCACGCTGGCTAGGAGATGTTAACTACCTCGCCTGGTACGCAAGAAGTCGTGGGTTTGATCTTGACCCTGACGCCTGCTGTATATTCGGAGTTTGCGTGTCTCTCTCTCATCATCATCACGGTGGCTAGGAGATGTTAACTACCTTGCCTGGTATGCAGGAAGTCGTGGGTTCGATCTTGACCCTGACGCCTGCTGTATATTCGGAGTTTGCGTGTCTCTCCCTCATCATCATCACGCTGGCTAGGAGATGTTAACTACCTTGCCTGGTATGCAGGAAGTCGTGGGTTCGATCCTGACTCTTACGCCTGCTGTATATTCGGAGTTTGCGTGTCTCTCTCTCATCATCATCACGGTGGCTAGGAGATGTTAACTACCTCACCTGGTACGCAGGAAGTCGTGGGTTCGATGCTGACCCTGACGCCTGCTGTATCTTCGGAGTTTGCGTGTCTCTCTCATCATCATCACGGTGGCTAGGAGATGTTAACTACCTTGCCTGGTACGCAGGAAGTCGTGGGTTCGATCCTGACCCTGACGCCTGCTGCTGTATATTCAGAGTTTGCGTGTCTCTTTCTCCCCGTGGTCGCGTGGATTTTTCACGTGGGCCCTCTGGTTTTTCCCTCCACATTTAAAACCAATGTCACTCGTCTCGAGTATTTGGCTGCTATAAATTTCCACGCGATGACAAGCCACTTCGTTCAGCTTTCATTTGTGACGGCCAGTTCGCTTCTGAAATAAGAGCTACATCGCTCACTGGGCCTCACCTGGTAAAATAAAGACACCTTAGTTAACATTATGGGACCTCCTTTGCCAGTATCAAAATATAAGAATAGGTTTTCCCCTCTCTGGCAATAAAACAGTTGTGTTAAGATGTTAAAACACCAAACTGAAACCTTTTGCAAGGAATCATGTCATTACACACACAACACACACACAGTACACACACACAGTACACACACGGTACACACATTACACATACACATTACACACAGTACACGCACACAGTACACACACAGTACAAACCGTATGCACACAGTACACGCAGAGCTCACAGAGTACACACACAGTACACACAGCACCCACACAGTACACAGAACGCACACAGTACACCCACACACAGTACACAGTATGCACACGGTACACAAGGTACACACATTACACACACAGCACACACACAGCACACACAGTACGCGCACAGCTCACAGAGTACACACACAGTACACAGAACGCACACAGTACACCCACACACAGTACACAGTATGCACACGGTACACAAGATACACACATTACACACACAGCACACACACAGCACACACAGTACGCGCACAGCTCACAGAGTACACACACAGTGCACACAGTACGCACACAGTACACCCACACACAGTACACAGTATGCACACGGTACACAAGGTACACACACACACAGTACACACAGCACACACAGCACACACGCAGTACACACACAGCACACACACAGTACACACAGCACACACAGTACGCGCACAGCGTACAGAGTACACACACAGTACACACAGCACGCACACAGTACACCCACACACAGTACACACACAGCACCCAACGCTGTCCCACGTCCGACCATGCAGCCGCATGTGGAGTGAATTCAAGGCGCGTAACATGATAGATTTTGCACAGAAATAAGTTAGCCACACACAAACACATATATACAGATAGTCCCCGAGTTACGATGGTCCGACTTACGATATTTCGATCTTACGATGGCGATAGCGATATGACAAAATGGTAAAATAATTTAAATTTCGAGTGGCAGGCAAACGCAGCAGTGTACGAGGTACGATGCTGTATGTTGGGACGCTGCCGGGATGTTCTGTACGCATCTCCCGCCTGGTGCGATGCAGATAGGATTGTTTCCTGAAAAAACTTTCTATGAAATTGCAGTTCATATAGGTCGGCTAAGAATTGACCTTGTTTTTTTCACTTTACATTTTACTGTGCAATACAGTATTGTAATGAATAAATACATACAGTATATAGTTTATACAGTACGGTACTATAAATTGCTCTGTTTTGCTAAATGATCACCATTCTTTAAGACTCCTGAGTAGGTAGGGCCATCTTCGACTTACGATCTTTTTGACTTACGATGGGGTCGTCGTAACGTATCTCCATCGTAAGTAGAAGACTGCCTGTAATCGTGAAATCGCACAAACCGAACCCGCGTAGAGCGAGGGAAACCTGTGCCAGGGACATGGGAAAGCGCAGTGCCTTTAGCGTGGGAGCTCAGAAGTAGTTCTGGGATCTCTCGTTCTGTGGGCCATTCTCGAAGACACGGGGTGGGTGCACTGCCCTGTGAGGGATCCGATTGGATGCTTTCACCTCACGGCATGGTGCCAGGAGCACAATCGGAATGAGCTTGAAGAGACGAACAAAATGAAACTACAAGGGTCAAAATAAAATCGTGTAAGTCTCCCCGACACTTACTGCCTACGGCCAATCCCATACTCGATACATCTCGGAAGCGAAGCAGGTTTTGAGCGCTTGGACTGGCGAAGGCCATGCATACACAGGTGTGTTAGGTTACTGTGGGGCTACATTGTCAGCAGAGGGCATGAGGTGCTGACCAGTACGTGGAGTGGGAGCACCCATATCGAACAGGGAGGGTCCTTGCCTATAACTATAAACTATTTTATTTTATTTGACCAGGTAAGGCCCACTGAGCTGTATATTTATTCTTCTTGGTTCTTTCGGTAAAGTCACGTAGAAGGGAAATAATAAAATAATAAAAATAAAACATAATAAAATACAATTCTCACGACGTTTCGGCCACAACGCAAGCAGCCGTCCTCAGGTGAAGAACAGGGCTGTCGGAAAGACAGCGTCATCTACTGAAAGAACCAAGAAGATGAATCCCTGCAGTTAAGACAGCTTTAAATCGAAATGTATATTTATTCTTCAGAAGCGACCTGGCTATCGCGAGTGATAGCTCAACGAAGTGGCTTATCACGTGGACATTTATAGCAACCAAATACTCTTAAACCAATAAACTGGCAGTTCAGCGACATTGATTCAAGCGATCCTGAGCCTGCTGACGAGGCAGTGGACGTCAAAGCCGGTCCTCAGTTTTCTTGTGCTGAGTCAATGCTCCTAGAAGTCATCTTCTTGGTTCTTTCGGTAAAGTCATGTAGAAGGAAAATAATAAAATACGTGACTTTACCGAAAGAACCAAGAAGATGAATCCCTGCAGCCACGAAAACTTTAAATCGAAATTTAAGCTCCTAGAATTATTCGCTCCCAGAAGGCCGTGGGACTGATGGGATGTGTAGAGAGAGAGAGATGCTGTGAAGGAGCTATATTATCCGCTTGTTAATTTTACGACGGTAAAGTTCTTCATAGGTTTTGTGAAGAATACTTTACGTCATGTTTCAGTATGCGGAGTGGACTGGCGAAATAACTGCGCGTGTTCATTGAAAAAAACAAATTTGCTACTCCCCGTTGTCCCACAATCCCTTGGGGTGGGGTCGTGACCTCGTGTAGCAGGCGCAGCGTGCGTGAGTGCTCCCCGCTGGTGAGGGCGTCGAGAAGATCATCCACCACACGCGCCGCGTACTCCCCACAGCCCTTGGCGAACTCCTGCAGACTGCACAAAGACAAAGATCCACCGTATAGCCTTGGACAGACTGTTGGGGCAAGTGCAGTTACTGCACCTCATGGGCCAGCACCACGCCTGGCCACATTTGTCGCCCCGATGCTGATGTTTACACACATCGCACCGGGTAATCATTTTAAGGCTGAGTCGACCCAGGAGCGGTCCCAGCACCGGTGCAGACATCCGTCACCGATCTCGGCAGTGACCGGGAGTCAGCTTGCCGGGTTCGTAGCGCAGTGCGCTAACCACTACGCTGCCGCTCCCCACTATACACCTGTAGGCTGTACATAGGCGCACGCATGCACACACGCACACACGCACACGTGTCACACATTCATTAGTTGATTGCGCACAGTCAGCGAAGGACCGTTGCGCCAAACCGCGTGACCTCTTGCGACAGCGTTTGCGTTGATTGCTCTTCGTGGCAGTACATCGACGTCTTAAGCGATTTGTTTGATCCACGGATCACCGGGGGGGGGAGGGCGGGCGACTATGTGGGCGACTATGGGGGCGACTATGGGGGCGGCACCATTCCTTTGACGGTCGCAGTCCACCTGGAACGTGAACCGCCGACTGGCACGCGGGCGTGCTCATCCGACCACGAGCCCGGCTCACCTTTGCCGCGCGGTACTCCAACGCGGGACCCCGCGGCCGCCGGCCTGGGCGAGGCCTCACCTGAGCGCGTACTGCACGGCGGCGTCGTCCCCGTAGGTGGAGTAGAGCAGCTGGGAGGAGGAGGCGGCGCCGTCGAGCAGGCCGGCGAGGGGGCCTTCGTAGGGCGGCGGCGGTGGCGGCGGCGGCACCGGTGGCTGCCCGCTGTAGGGGCCGTAGTTCAGGTACGTCACTGTCAGGGGGGGGGGGCGGAGAGGGGGGGGGGGGTTGAGTGGCTCCCACCGGGTAGGCGAGTCAGGTGGACACAGTGTGGAGGGGGGGTGCGTTAGGTAAATAAAAAAAGGTCGAGGTAAAGGCACGGCCCTGCAATTGCTCACTCGCGCCACCGCTGGGGTTGGCAAGTGCCTCCCCGCCGGATAGATGACAGCTATTTTAAACTGCCGAGGCAGCCGTGTGCATGGGGGGACCTTTGCATGAGAGAGACGGCGGTGGCTTGTGGAAGGCCTTCGTCAGGCAGCAGTGGATGGATCATGGCTGACGATGAAGGCGACGATGATCGCGAGGAGGGCGGAGTTCAAATCTGGGTTGAACCCGGCGGCGGCGGTGACGTGGCGGTGAAACGGCCGGGCGATTTGCCTATCACGCTGCGATAGCTAACATCCCTAAAACTAAACTCTTTGGTTCTTTCGGTAAAGTCACGCAGGTAAAAAAACAATAGATCACGACGTTTCGATCGCAACGCGAGCAATCGTCATCAGGTGGGACAACCACGGCAAGAAGAAACTGCTGAAGTAGGCGAGGGATCTGCCGTGGCACGAGGTTATATAGTGTAGTGTAGTGTGTAGTGTAGTGTATAGTGTAGTGTATAGTGTAGTGTATAGTAGTGTATAGTGTAGTGTATAGTGTAGTGTATAGTGTATAGTGTAGTGTATAGTGTAGTGTATAGTAGTGTATAGTGTAGTGTGTAGTGTAGTGTGTAGTGTAGTGTGTAGTGTAGTGTGTAGTGTAGTGTATAGTAGTGTATAGTGTAGTGTGTAGTAGTGTATAGTGTAGTGTATAGTGTAGTGTATAGTGTAGTGTGTAGTGTATAGTGTAGTGTATAGTAGTGTATAGTGTAGTGTATAGTGTAGTGTATAGTAGTGTATAGTAGTGTATAGTGTAGTGTATAGTGTATAGTGTAGTGTATAGTAGTGTATAGTGTAGTGTATAGTAGTGTATAGTGTAGTGTATAGTAGTGTATAGTGTAGTGTATAGTGTATAGTGTAGTGTATAGTGTATAGTGTAGTGTATAGTAGTGTATAGTGTAGTGTATAGTGTAGTGTATAGTAGTGTAGTGTATAGTAGTGTATAGTGTAGTGTATAGTAGTGTAGTGTATAGTAGTGTATAGTGTAGTGTGTAGTGTATAGTGTAGCGTATAGTGTAGTGTATAGTGTAGTGTATAGTGTAGTGTATAGTAGTATATAGTATAGTGTAGTGTATAGTGTAGTGTGTAGTGTATAGTGTAGTGTATAGTAGTGTATAGTGTGTAGTGTAGTGTATAGTGTAGTGTATGGTGTAGTGTAGTGTATAGTAGTGTATAGTGTAGTGTATAGTGTAGTGTATAGTGTAGTGTATAGTAGTGTATAGTGTAGTGTATAGTAGTGTATAGTGTAGTGTGTAGTGTATAGTGTAGTGTATAGTAGTGTATAGTGTGTAGTGTAGTGTGTAGTGTAGTGTATAGTAGTGTATAGTGTATAGTGTAGTGTGTAGTGTATAGTAGTGTATAGTGTAGTGTGTAGTGTATAGTGTAGTGTATAGTAGTGTATAGTGTGTAGTGTAGTGTGTAGTGTAGTGTGTAGTGTATAGTAGTGTATAGTGTAGTGTATAGTAGTATATAGTATAGTGTAGTGTATAGTGTAGTGTGTAGTGTATAGTGTAGTGTATAGTAGTGTATAGTGTGTAGTGTAGTGTATAGTGTAGTGTATGGTGTAGTGTAGTGTATAGTAGTGTATAGTGTAGTGTATAGTGTAGTGTATAGTGTAGTGTACTAGTAGAGCACTAGTGTGTAGTGTATAGTGTAGTGTATAGTAGTGTAGTGTATAGTGTAGTGTATAGTAGTGTAGTGTATAGTAGTGTATAGTAGTGTATAGTGTAGTGTATAGTAGTGTAGTGTATACTGTAGTGTACTAGTACAGCACGCCGGTGTGTTGCAGAGCAAAGCCACAACATTTACAATCTGAGTACGATGTTTCGCCAGTAATTACAACCAGCTTCATCAGGCGACAGCCAGATTTGTAGAGAAGTCTTACTGTTTCGTTCCTTATATAGAGGCGTAGATGTGTTGACCACCCTTCTGCGCTCTTGCACAATGATGGGGGTGGATTACTGAGGCAGCGTACATTATGCAACTACAATTCCTTATAGAGGAAACGCATAGTAATTAACTGCTTACTAACCTATTGTATAATTATAATACCCCCCCCCCTTCCTCCGCCTCTGATTTCTGCACCTGATTGGGTTCCGTGATGGCGTCGTGCTACTGCTGCTCGATTTAAGACCAGAAGCAGATGGATGGCTTCACTATTCTGGCAAATCGCCCGATGATGCTGGGTGTAATTACCAGCGAAACGCCGTATTCAATTTGTCAATGTTGTGGATTTGCTCTCCAACACACCGGTGGGCTAAAGTCGTAACTAATTGGCGCATTCTATGAGATCTCTTTTACCAGTGGCAAAATATAGTAGTAGGTTTTTACCCTTTTAAACTGGTACAAAACTGACACCTTTATTCAAGGCATCATGTTTTCCATAACCACAACACAAGTAGTCAAAAAAGCAAACAAAAAGAAGCTTATTTTTGTTTGCTTTTTTGACTACTTGTGTTGTGGTTATTGCAAACATGATGCCTTGAATAAAGGTGTCAGTTTTGTACCAGTTTAAAAGGGTAAAAATCTACTACTATAATTGGCGCATTGTTAACGTTGCAAACCCTATTGGCTGTGGCGGGCGATGAAGGGTTACGACACATTTAATCTTGCGCGATCAAACCCAATAACCTGTATTATGAGCATCATCATTGTTGGCCAAACATTCCAACATAGGACAGCAGAACTTGGGCAATTGGTGGCGCCTTTATGCTTGTCTATGGTTTTCCACGCCTCTGGTTCATTCTCTGTAAGGGGGTCAATGAAAATGTCACCGCCACCATCATGATCATCGCAGAGTCACGTTTCACACCTGGCCTGAGCTTTCCCCGTCGGTCGTCCCTGAAGCCGGGAGGCACCGGGATTCCTGGATGAATCTTTCCGACGAGAACGCCCATGTTCACCGGATACATCTCCTCCTCTTCACAGCCAAACACGCACGCACACACGTACACACACACGTACACATGCACACGTACACACGTACACACACACACACACGTACACACACACGTACACACACACATGTACACACACACACACAAGTACACACACACACGTACACACGCACGTACACATACACGCACACACACACATGTACATACGCACGTACACACACACGCACGGCAAATTACAACACGGGACAGGCCGCCACTGCTACTACAACCACCATAACCATCACTATAACCAACACCACTTCTACCACAACCACCATGACCATTACTGTTCCCACCACCATCACTACAACCACCACGGCAACTACCACCAGCACCACCACCACCACCACTGCCGCCAACACCACTCCAACCACCAGGACCACCGCTGGCTTCACGACGATCACCGCCTGGGCTAGGGGGTGTAGACAGACGCGAGCCCATTGTACGTCCGTACGTATGTTGAACTTCTTTCGCACCGTAGGCAGCCAACCGCGCCAATCGAAAGGTGCATCGTTTGGCACCGGCGCTCCGGGAGACGGAATCGGACCGGCTACCACTGGTTTGGAAGCCCGTGCGATAACCACTTCACGGTGGCGGTAGCGCTGTGGCCTGGCCGCGAGGCTCGGTCGGGGGGGGGGGGGGGGGGCAGGGAGGGACAAGGGCCCCCCACGAGGTCTCCGGGCGATGACGTTACCCTCGGTGTCCGGGTCCGAAGGGTTGACGACCGCCAGCGACGTGGAGCCACCGCAGTCCCGCCGGAGGAACCCGATCTGACACCCGCAGACCCCGGGCGCAGATCCGGGCAGGTTCGGGCAAACCCGGACAGATCGGGAGAGATCGGGAGAGATTCCAGGCAGATCCGGAAAGATCCGGGCAGATCCGGACAGAGATCCGGTGGCCACAGGGAGGAGTGGGAAGAGAGAGAGAAAAAGGAGAGTGAGCAGGAGGGGAAGGTGCAGAGAGTGGAGTGGGATATGACAATGACGCTGACGCTGACGCTATCTGTGTCTGGGAAGAGAGGAGAGATGGAAGGGGAGAAGGGGAGAGTGGAGGGAAAGGAGAGGGGAGAGAGAGCAGAGGGGAGAATGTAGAATGGAGAGGAGATTGGGGTGTGGATGGGAAAGAGTGTAGAGAGAGGAGGCAGAGATTGATGTCTTGGGGTGGCACAGGGGGCATTGAAGAGCAACTGCATGGAAGGTCCGAGTGGGTTGGGTGGACACACAGGAACGAGCGGGCTGGGTGGGACGAGCGGGCTGGGTGGGACGAGCAGGCTGGGTGGACACACAGGGATGAGTGGGGTGGGTGGGACGAGCGGGGTAGGTGGACACACAGGGACGAGCGGGCTGGGTGGACAAACAGGGATTAGCAGGCTGGGTGGGACGAGCGGGCTGGGTGGGTGGACACACAGGGACGAGTGGGCTGGGTGGGCACACAGGGACGAGCGGGCTGGGTGGGACGAGCGGGCTGGGTGGGACGAGCGGGCTGGGTGGGACGAGCGGGCTGGGTGGGACGAGCGGGCTGGGTGGGACGAAGGGCTGGGTGGCCACACAGGGGCGAGCGGGCTGGGTGGACGCACCTTGCTGCGGGGGCGGCCGTGCTGCAGGCGCTCGCGCGCCTCGTCGGCCGCGTGCTCGGCCAGCGCGGTGACGTCCTCCTCGCCCGTGCTGCTGCCCCCCCCCGTGCTGCTGCCCCCCGTGCTGCTGCCCGCGAGGCTGCACGCGCTCGACTCCGGCGTGTAGGCCGCCGCCACCGCCGCGGGGAAGCTGGGACGCGCGGGGTGTGGGGTGGGGGGGCAGCGGGCGGCGGAGGGCACGACAACACAAACGGCGCGATACGCTCACGCGACACACACACGCCGTGATACACCCGTGCTCTCAAATGAGATTGTGCGGGTCAGTGGCGGTGGTGGAGGGAGCACCATCATTGCCACCACCCCACTGCCAAAGATACAGACAAAGTTCCCCTGTGTAGCCTTAATAGATTGTTGGGGCAAATGCTGTGAGCGAGCAGCGATGAAGGCCGACACGGCACACGAGGGGGTGGTAGGCTAGCACCACGCCCAGCCGCCTTTGTCTCCCTAGTGCTACTCGTACGAGTCGACGTAGGGGAGGCCCAGGACCAGTTCAAATAACCGTGAGCGGGAGTCGAACCCGGGTTGCCGGGTTCATAGCGCAATCTGCTAACCGCTACACTACCGTTCCCGACCACCACCATTAACCACCATTGCCACCACCATTGCCATCACCAGCACTCCTACCTCCAATGCCATCACCGATGATAACGCCACCACCGTTATCATCACCATCACCACCACCGTCACGACCATTGCCATCGCAATTACCGCCACCACCACCATCATAACCATCATAACCACCACCGCCTCCCTGCCCCCGGCACCTCAGTGCGTCCCTGCCGGACTTGCGTGCTCGCCGGCCGGCCTCGGTGCGCTCGGCAGGCGAGAGGGAGCCGTGGTCGCTGTTGGCGCCGGCGCCACCACCGCCGCCGGGCAGCAACAACAGCAGCGGAGAGGAGGAGGAGCAGCCGCCACCCTCGCCGTAGATGGCGGCCTCCTGCGAGCGGTCCATGCTGTGCATGAACACCATGCTCCGCTTGAGCAGCACCAGCTTCTCCTGTGGTGCCCACAGATGGGGTTAGGGTTAGGGGTTAGGGGCGACGTGCAAGGAGTGGTGATAGGGAGAGGTTTGGGTTAGATGTTAGAGGTTATGGTTCGGAGTGGAGATAGTTTTGGGTTAGAGGTTAGAGGTTAGGAGTGGAGATAGGTTTGGGTCAGAGGTTAGGGGTTAGGAGTGGAGATAGGTTTGGGTTAGAGGTTAGGGGTTAGGAGTGGAGATAGGTTTGGGTCAGAGGTTAGGGGTTAGGAGTGGAGATAGGTTTGGGTTAGAGGTTAGAGGTTAGGAGTGGAGATAGGTTTGGGTCAGAGGTTAGGGGTTAGGAGTGGAGATAGGTTTGGGTTAGAGGTTAGGGGTTAGGAGTGGAGATAGAGTTGGGTTAGAGGTTAGAGGTTAGGAGTGGAGATAGGTTTGGGTTAGAGGTTAGGGGTTAGAAGTGGAGATAGAGTTTGGTTAGAGGTTAAGGGTTAGGAGTGGAGATAGATTTGGGTTAGAGGTTAGGGGTTAGGAGTGGAGATAGGTTTGGGTTAGAGGTTAGAGGTTAGGGGTTAGGAGTGGAGATAGAGTTTGGTTAGAGGTTAGAGGTTAAGGGTTAGGAGTGGAGATAGGTTTGGGTTAGAGGTTAGGGGTTAGGAGTGGAGATAGATTTGGGTTAGAGGTTAGAGGTTAGGGGTTAGGAGTAGAGATAGGTTTGGGTTAGAGGTTAGGGGTTAGGAGTGGAGATAGGTTTGGGTTAGAGGTTAGAGGTTAGGAGTGGAGATAGGTTTGGGTTAGAGGTTAGAGGTTAGGGGTTCGGAGTGGAGATAGATTTGGGTTAGAGGTTAGGGGTTAGGAGTGGAGATAGGTTTGGGTTAGAGGTTAGGAGTGGAGATAGGTTTGGGTTAGAGGTTAGGGGTTAAAGGTTAGGAGTGGAGATAGGTTAGAGGTTAGGGGTTAGGGGTTAGGAGTGGAGATAGGTTTGGGTTAGAGGTTAGGGGTTCGGAGTGGAGATAGGTTTGGGTTAGAGGTTAGGGGTTAGGAGTGGAGATAGAGTTGGGTTAGAGGTTAGAGGTTAGGGGTGGAGATAGAGTTGGGTTAGAGGTTAGAGGTGATGGTTAGGAGTGGAGATGTGGATAGAGTTGGGCTAGAGGTTAGGGTTCAGAATGGAGACAAGGAGATAAGGCTGGGTTAGGATTTGGGATGGACACAGGGAGCAAGGGATAGTCTTGGGGTTATAGATGGAGATCAAGTTGGGAAAATGGTTGGGGTTGACGATGGGTTTATAGCAGAGGCGGTGTGTTTAAATGGCACCTGAAGGTATCTAAGAGGCAACTCTGTGATATCCACTTCCGTGGACCGTTCTCTAACACAGGGCAACGCCACATGAGCTTCTGCAATAATTGCCGAATAAACGTAACTTGCTGTCATCACATGACACCGATTTATAATTGGGGAAAAACAAGGCGAACATTTATTTTAATAAATATTTTTTTACAAACCTTGCACATCATCTTGAATCCCGTGTGCAGGAGCTTTCTGGCTGCCTTGTAGTACACGGTCTCCGGGCGGTTGTAGGTCATCGCATTGTCACACATCAGCTTGAAGTCCCCCTGTGGTGTAAAAGAGCTGCGGTGAAGCACGGCGGGTGGTAGGGAAGGACGTGTGTTTACGACTTTCGGATTATCCGGAGCAAAAGTCGAAGAAAAAAAAGATCGGACCGAGATGCGACGGTTAGGGCGATTCAGAAATGAAAGATCCAGAAATGAAATTTGCTTCGGATTGACTGCGGGAGTGCGACGTCACGAGAAGCGGCGGCGTAACTTGCATCGCGCCACTTCCGCGCTTTCACCAACGAAGCTGAAGTCACGAGGCGACGTCACTTTTTTCAGCACGAAGACGTTACATTTAATAACGTAAATGATCTGAAGATCTTTTTTAGATTTAAAGCTTTCGTGACTGCAGGGATTCATCCTATTGGTTCTTTCGGTGAAGTCACGTAGAAGGGAAATAATACAATAATAAAAAATAATAAAATTCTCAGGACGTTTCGGCCACAACACAAGCAGCCGTCCTCAGGTGAAGAAACAGAGCTGTCCCTTCTACGTGACTTTACCGAAGCAGATCTGAAGACCCAAAACATTTGTCTTCAACGCCAGGGCATTCATCTCAGCACATTTTTTATTTTTATTTTAAAGAGCACCCCCAGCGGCAGCTGTCTCCGTGGGCACAACGTGACGGTGGCGCTGACCTTAAACTCGGTGAGCGACTGGTAGGCGTTGCGTTCGATCTTGTCCTTCATGCTGCTGAAGTCCATCGGGTGCTTGATGATCATGGAGTAGCCCGGAGCGATCATGTCCGTCACAGGCAGCGCGAAAAATCCGTGCGGGTCCCTCCTGGGGAAGGAAGGCAAACCACGAGAACGTCGCACGTGTGGCCCATCTACGGCGTGTAGTGCCGTAGATGGGCCACACTTACCGACAGTGGTGGACAGGGCCCATCTGCAGGTACCTCGGACCCTCAGGGGAGGGGCCACTGTGCAAGCCCAAGAGGGGAGGGGCTGCTGGGGGCTCAAGATCCCAGACAGCTAAGCCCCTTGGCGCCACCAACGGGGGGCTGCGAGGGATCTATGATCCCACGCAACCCCACCCCTCGATGGGCAAGGGGGATAAAAGGGCACCTCCCCAGCCGATCGGGGCCAGTCGCAGCTGAAGACCCAAGACCAGCCAGCTTAGGACCCTGGACCCCCTCGTCCCGCTTGTCCTTGTAAGGGCCGGGACGCTGTGCGGGCCAGTGGTGGGACTCTGGGACTCCCGGCTCTACGCCCTTGTAAGGGCGAGGTCCGAGGAAGCCAGAGTCGAGACCCGTACCTTGGCTGGGTCGGGTCAGGTAGCCTCCCGTGGGGTAATCGTAGCCGAAGGACCCGAGAGCGTAGCCAGTGTCAGGCACGCTAGAAGTAGGCTGTGTCAGTACTGTTGGAGTGGTGTGTTGTAATAAAGAAGTTACCTATGAAAAGTGTCTCCGGAACCCATTACACATGGAATCACATGCCGCTCATCCTTAACGTTTATAATTATCAAGGTCCACGCCTGTGTTGTATTTGTTTGCCTGTGAGATTGAAGCACTGCACGTACGCACGTTGAACTTCTTTTCGCGCCGTGTGTAGCCAACCATGATAATCAGAGGTGCAGGGGAAGGACAACAAACTATGGGTCTCTGTGTGAGTCTATGGGTCTCTGTGTGAGTCTATGGGTCTCTGTGTGAGTCTATGGGTCTCTGTGTGAATCTATGGGTCTCTGTGTGAGTCTATGGGTCTCTGTGTGAATATATGGGTCTCTGTGTGAATCTATGGGTCTCTGTGTGAATCTATGGGTCCCTGTGTGAATCTATGGGTCTCTGTGTGAGTTTATGTGTCTCTGTGTAAATCTATGGACCTCTGTGTGAATCTATGGGTCTCTGTGTGAGTCTATGTGTCTCTGTGTGAGTCTATAGGTCTCTGTGTGAGTCTATAGTTCTCTGTGTGAGTCTATGGGTCTCTGTGTAAGTATGGGTCTATGTATATTTCTACGTGTCTCTATGTGAGTCTATGTGTCTCTGTGTGAGTCTATGGATCCCTGTGTGATTCTATGGGTCTCTGTGTGAGTCTATGTGTCTCTGTGTGAGTCTATAAATGTTGAACTTCTTTCGCACCGTACGGAGCCAATGTTGCTAATCGGCGTTGCGGAGGATAGACAACTAACCATAAAAAAATCTGTTCTAAAGAAATTATTGTGTCAATCTGGACGATTTTAAAGTGCATAGCTACAGCGGATTCCTCATATCGGCAGGAAGAGCGTTCCAGACGGCCGCAGAAGCGCATCTGAAAGCTCGCGATGCAGTGACCCTCTCCGTTGGGTGGCTCGTAACAAAGGATCTTTCGACATTTACCGGTGGCTCAACGGAGTTGTGAAAATGCATTCCAGTCGATACCAACAGAGTCATATCGTAGACGGACAGGCGTGGAGAAGATAAGGGGGGGGGGGGGGGTCCTGAGCAGCCTGTCACTTGAACGAGATTCTCAGCTGCAACTGACAGTTCACTCTTCCATACGCACATTGAGTGGCACCCTAACATGCGGCGGAACGTCAGACATCGTGCTGGAAGCTTCTTCGGTTTATAAATTCACTTTCTGAATAAGTTCCCAGCAGGGCGGCCCACTTAGAGCCGACTTAAGGATGCCATTCATAATCAACGTTTCTGGGTTTAGATCGCGTTATTTATAAATGTGTCGTAACCCTCCACCACCCGACACGGCCAATCAGTAAAAAAAGTGTCACGTTGACAGAAGACAAATAGTTCACTGCTTTAGCCCACCGGTGTGTTGAAGAGTGACACCACAACATTTACAATTTGAGTACGACGTTTCGCTGGTAATTACATCCAGCATCATCGTGGTTTCACGCTTTGAGTAGCACGACGTTTCGCTGGTAATTGCATCCAGTATCATCGGGTAATTCGCCAGAATGGTGAGGCTCTGCTCTGTCTCTCGGTCTTATCAAGTCATCAGGTGCAACGATTTGATCATTAACTCATCAACTCATCAGGTGCAACGATTTGAGGCGGAAGGGGGGGGGGGATTATTGTAATTGTATACTAGATTAGTAATTATTGTAATTGTATACTAGATTAGTAATTATTGTAATTGTATACTAGATTAGTAATTATTGTAATTGTATACTAGATTAGTAATTATTGTAATTGTATACTAGATTAGATTAAGGATGCCACTTTGTACCCACAGGGACAGCTGCCACTGGGGGTGCCCTTTCAAAGGTGTTTGATATGAAATGTAATGCGAGCCGCTCTGAGACGCCCCCGGCGTATAGGTGCGCCATACCAAAAACAAGTAATGATTACATTTCGATTTAAAGCTTTCGTGACTGCAGGGATTCATCTTCTTGGTTCTTTCGGTAAAGTCACGTATAATGGAAATAATAAAATAATAAAAATAAAACATAAATATGCTAAATAATTTTGTCAAGGCGCCCTTCCCCCCTCCATCCCAGCTAAAATAGTCGCTCCAAGCCTGGAGTGTGTCATCCAGACGCTGTCTTTCCGACAGACCTGCTCTCCACCTGAGGACGGCTGCTTGCGTTGTGGCCGAAACGTTGTGAGAATAATTTTATAATGTTGTATTTTTATTATTTTATTACTTCCATTCTACGTGACTTTACCGAAAGAACCAAGAAGAAGTAACGATTATTGTGACCGCGCTGACAACGATGACGGCGATGAAGTCACCTTTGAAGCTGCTGCAAAAGGTGTTCAAGTAACAGCTGCAGCGGTGCGAGCTCCTGGCCTGGGGGAGGCATTGAGAGCGGAATGATAACGTAGAGCTGCCTGCCAGCAATTCAAATCCAATAGATGAATAAACAAGTAAACCCGTAAAAACAAAGTTTTTCACTATAAATCCTTTATATGCGTGGCGGCTAGAGTCCTCTCGTCCTCTGGCTTGAGATGGCTGCCACCTATGGGTCAGATGATTGTCTGTCAGTATTAAGCAATTGGTAATTAAATATTTAATTTGTTTTCCCTAAACAGTGTAAAATTTTGGGAATTTTTTTCACGAACATTAATTGTCTCACACAACGAGCCTGTGTGCAAAATGTCAGCTCGATTGGATCACGGGAAGTGGGTTAAAAAACGAGCGAAAGATTTGCACGGTCCTAAGCAAGCAAGCAAGCACGCAAGCAAGCACGCAAGCAAGCAAGCAAGCACGCAAGCAAGCAAGCGAACTTAATATAAAGGATTTAAAAACAACAATACTCCTAAATTCAGGCCGGAGGAAATTTGTTTGGACGGCCCAAAACGTTTGGTTGTTTATGATTGGTCCGAAAAGGGAAGTGACGTCTCTTCCCCCCTCCCAACCCCCCCCCCCCCTCAGAAAGTGGCGTCCACGTGGTATCGCACCACACGAGCACACTATGGAAACGCTCAGGAAGTCTCCCGCCAGAAAAAGTTCCGAAGTTGTCCTTAAAATATTCAATGATAGTAAATATGAAAGTGATCTCTAATCGACAACCGCAACGCAAAACAAAAAAATAAATCACAACCCAAAAAAAAAATGGCAATAATTTTGACACGAAAGAATAATATCCCCTCACTGTTAAGACTCTAGTACTTGAGGTTAAGTCCGGTGCATCAGGTTAACTGAGAAAACAGTCACTTTCTTAAGAGGTGAGGTGAGGCTATTTTTTACGACTATTTTCGTGTTATTGAGTGATTGAACTGATAATCGGTTTTACCGAGTAATCAAACCGACAGTGGGCTAATCAAACCGATAATCGGGCTAATCGCTTCAATAATCATCGGACATCCCGGCTGTGGCCCCCTTGTCCGACTCGTAGAGCATTCAAGTTGATAATCGAGTAATCAAAGCCGCGATAATCCGCAATCGATGTTTTAAAATGATGGGCGTCACGGTGGCGGGTGAGCGAGTGAGCGAGTGGGCGAGTGGGCGAGCGGGTGGACGCGGCGGTGCCTTGGTCCTTGTTGCGGCAGGCTCGCAGGGGTCGCTCCGGCACCGGCGGAGCCTTCACCTCCACCTTCTTGGGTGGAGAGAACTCCTCGTCCGCGTCGCTGCCGTTCTGCTCCTTCTCGCGATGCTTCTTCTTCTCCACCTAGATGACGCGGCGGGGTCATGCGGCGGGGTCGCGCGCAGCGGGGTCGTGCGTGGGGTCACAGGCGGGGTCACAGGCGGGGTCACAGGCGGGGTCACAGGTGGGGTCACAGGCGGAGTCACAGGCGGGGTCACAGGCGGAGTCACAGGCGGAGTCACAGGTGGGGTCACAGGCGGGGTCACAGGTGGGGTCACAGGCGGGGTCACAGATGGGGTCACACGCGGGGTCACAGACGGGGTCACACACGGGGTCACAGGCAGGGTCACAGACGGGGTCACAGGCGGGGTCACACGCAGGGTCACATGCAGGGTCACAGGCGGGGTCACAGGTGGGGTCACAGGCGGGGTCACAGATGGGGTCACACGCGGGGTCACAGACGGGGTCACACGTGGGGTCACAGGCAGGGTCACAGACGGGGTCACAGGCGGGGTCACAGGCAGGGTCACACGCGGGGTCACATGCAAGGTCACAGGTGGGGTCACAAGTCGGTTTCAAAAGACAAAGATCCCCCATGTGTAGCCTCACCAGGCTGTTGGGGCAAGTGCTGTTAGTGAGCAACTACGAAGGCCGGCACGGCACACGAGGGGATGGGTGGCCAGCACCACGCTTTGTCTCCCTAGTGGTTATGTTTACACACCGCACCAGGTAGTCATTTGAGGCTTTTTGTGTTTAGTTTGTTGTCCTTAGCCCACACCTCCGATTAGGGCGGTTGGCTACGTACGGTGGGAAAGAAGTTCAACATACATACATCTACTTAAGTGTTAAAGGCTCCTATACACTTCTAGATTGAGGCTGAGTCGACCTAGGGGAGGCCCAGGACCAATGCAGCTAATCGTCACTGGTGTTGGGCGTAAGCGGGAATCAAACTCGGGTTGCTGAGTTTGTAGCACAGCGCGCTAACCGCTACACTACCGCTCACATGCGGGGTCACACGCGGGGTCATACGCGGGGTCACACACGGGGTCACAGATGGGGCCATGTGAGGTCACACTCGTGGGCACACGGGGTCAGAGGAGGGATCAAGTGGGGGGTACATGGTCGGCGATCGTGCTTGCTTGGTGATTATAAAAGTAATCAGTCTCCAATGTCTTTGTTTTAGATGTCAAAACCATCTCTAAATCCGCTGCCAGGTGAAGGCCCCGCAGCATTAACCGGGGCGGCCGACAGGGCTGCGACCGCGAACCTCTGCAACGAGCGGCAAACGCGCTACCGCGCGGCCGTCCCACCGTCACGGCTTGCGCCCCCCCACACCTTCCTGCGCCGGCGCTCCTCATCACCGGGCCGGCGCTCCCTCTCCTTCTCCGATTTCTTCTTCTTTTTTTTCCGGCGCTCGCGGTGCCGCTCCGAGTCTGCGTTCCGATCCGGCTCGGCGTCCGGCTCCGGTTGCGGCCCGTCAGTCGAGCCAAGCGAAGGCGAGGGCCCGGTCTTGGCGACGGCTGTGACGGTTACGACGGCGGCGGCGGCGGCGGAGACTGGGGGCTCGTGCGTCCTGGCGGCGGTGGCGGTTGTGTTGGCGGCGTCGGTGGTCGCAGCGGTGGTCACGCTCGAGGCTGTTGTGGTTGTGGTGGCGGCGACGGTGGTGGAGGCAGTGGCGGGTGCGGCCGGCGAGCTGGTGGTCAGAGATGCCACCGTGGCGCCCACCACCTTGAGCACGAGGCGGAGCGGTTTGTCCGTCCGCTCTGCGGCCTCACACAGACCGGCTGGCAACAGAAACACGGCGCTCGCTCGCTCTCAATGGGGTCGTCATCATCGACTGTCCCGCTAAACACGTCAGGGTTGCCCAACGTCGGTTGCCGCTGGCCCACCGCGAAGCCCGACGTCCCGTCCAGATTCGGGGAAGATAGATGTTATTCTGCGTTGTGGTCTGGTAACCCGATCGCATCACGAGGCCGGTCGAGATGACTGGGCAACATCGCAGAGAGGGAACGCGACTGGTTCACGTGACGGCAACAATTTTTTCGAATAAAGTTTGTTTTGTTTTTGGGTTAGATCTCGGAAATATAAATGCGTCGTTAAATCCGCCACCACTGGGCACAACCAATTAGTAATGTTTGTCACGTTCTTTGGGTCTTTCGGTAAAGTCACGTAGAAAGGTTCAAAGAAAATAACAAAAAAGAAAATAACATTTTTTCTTTTAACCTATCTACGCGACTTTACCGAAAGACCCAAAGAATATGAATTCCTGCAGTCACAAAAGCTTTAAGTCAAGATTTAATGTTAGCCACATAAACAAAACGTGTCAATTAGTGACTACAGCACTTCAGCACACCGGTGTGTTGGAGAGTAAACCCACAATATTCACAATTTTTACTCAAATTGTAATTGTGAATACAATGGTCACGAAAGCCTACGTGTCAAACTGGCTTGATTCAAAAGTGGTACTTCTAGGTAGAGGTTGTACCTCTACAACAGTGACCATCAGCCCACACCAGCAGCCCACATCACCCTGTTCAATGCCCCTGTAGATGGAATCGAACAAGCAAAAGTATATTATTCCTCTAAACTAAAACAACTAAAATCTTGATTTGAAGCTTTCGTGACTGCAGGAATCCATACTCTTTGGTTCTTTCGGTAAAATCACGTGGGTAGAAAATAAAAATAAATCACGACGTTTCGATCGCAACACAAGCGACATAGTCAGCAGGTGAACTTCTGACATAGTCAGCAGTTCACTCCTGCTGTATCTGTTCCACCTGATGGCGGCCACTTGTGTAGCGATCGAAACGTCGTTATTTATTTTATTTTATACCTACGTGACTTTACCGAAAGAACCAAAGAGTATAAAACAACTAAACTATTTTGATTTGATTATTAACGTTTTTGGGTTTAGATCGCGTTATTTATAAATGCGTCGTAACCCTCCACCACCTGACACGGCCAATCAGTAAAAAAGTGTCACGTTGACAAAAGACAAATAGTTCACTGCTTTAGCCCACGCGAAAGCCTACGGGTTAAACTATTTTGATTTGACCAGGTATAAGGCCCATTGAGCTATGTAGCTCTTTCACAGAAGCGACCTGGCTTCAACAAAGTACAGCTCAACTAAGTGGCGTATCACGTGGACATGTATAGCAGCAGCCGAATACTCTTAACGCACGTTTCTAATTGTGGAGGGAAAAAAGTGGAGGACCTGGAGAAAAATCCACGTAACCACGGGGATAAAATGCAAACTCCAAATATACAGCAGCAGGCGTCAGGGTCGAGGATCGAACCGACGACCTCCTGCATACCAGGCGAGGTAGTTAACATATCCTAGCCAGCTTAAGACTTCAATCCCCGGTTCACTGTTGAATCACGTGGTGGGCCCCATAGCTCCACTCCACCTTGGACATTTTCACCGCAACATTTCGGCAGTTACGCACACGGCAAGATACGGTACAAGACTTCTACAGTACTGGGAATCTCTGGACTGCAAACCGGTGGGACGTGCACAATCATGAATGCGACTCAGAATCTGAGTCTTTACTTATACTGGATGAGGAATCCGATGAGCTATGAAACTCTTTTCCCACGGGTTTCTAGTAGACGCACGGGGTCAGAACGTTCCAACAACAATTAAAAAAAATTCTAGATTTGAAGCTTTCGTGACTGCAAGGATTCATACTCTTAGTTCTTTCGGTAAAGTCACGTAGGTAAAAAATGAAATTAAAATTAATGAAAATAAAACAATAAAATCACGACGTTTCGGAGGCAACACAAGTCTCCGTCATCAGGTGGGACCGTCACAGCCAGATGCAGCAAATCTGGCTGTGACCGTCCCACCTGATGACGGAGACTTGTGTTGCCTCCAAAACGTCGTGATTTTATTGTTTTATTTTTTATTAATTTTAAATAATAATAAAAAAAACACAATAGGAGTGCAAAGTATAGGAAAGGTAAAAAAAATAACTTTACATAACAAAAATATACAAATAAAATTAAATTATTGCTTTTAAATCTTACCAGGTAAAGGTTGACTGAGCTACTAGCTTCTTTTTCAGAAGCGGCCTGGCCACAAACGATAGCTCAACGAAGTGGGAATTCACGCCAGGTGAGCCGACACGGGCTACACGTGTCTCATGGGAAGATCAATCGACCGCTGTCCCGCGGTGCTGTGATGTAACAATCCATGTAACACCAGCGGCACGCCAGCTGAATTCATTGCTTCATGTCCACGGCGGTATATGGATATGCAAAGGATTGCTGTAGTACAATGTAATCATCGTCTGTTTTGAGATTCAGTAGAGAGCTGTGTTTTAAAATGCCCACTATAATGGCGAGTATCATCATCATCATGCCAGTTCCAATCACAAATAATTGTCATCATTATGAAAACCATCACCATGATTTCATTCATCACATATTGATAACTTTGATAACTCTGTTGACAAATCATGCCATCACCAGCATTATCATCATCATCACAACATCCACTATGACCAAAATCGCAATAATCATTCCGCTGATAACCATCCATATACGATGACCATCATTCCCTATGCTTGACGATGTCGTGCTGATGATGGATCGTAATAACATTTCGAATCAAAATCATCTCAAACACTTATCTCCATCACAATGATTCATCACCACCGTCATGTTGACAATAACCCACGTGATGATGCTTAGAACCTCGTCGCGCTGATGATCCGATAATAAATATTACAACAATCACCACCTCAATCCCAATGATAATTAACTACCCTCATCACCGCTGTCATGTTGACAATCATCCACGTGATCGTGCTACTACTGATGGCATGCTATTGATGATGATGACACCATCACATCACCACCACCACCACCAGCCACGTGAACCCACAAAGAGATGAAATCATCACAATCCATACCTTTGTAGTCGCGTCTCTCCGATTTGTGTTTCTTGTGTTTTTTACCCATAACTGCCGATGCTGCTGCTGCTATTGTCAATGTCTTCGCTTTGCTGCTGCTGCTACTGCTATTATTGTCATCATCACCACCGCCACCACCACCACCACCGCACTCACTGCCATTAAAATTCACATCTCCTACCGCTCGAAAACCCCGCTCCGAATTGCCTTCGGGCTCCGGTGAACGGGGCAAAGGTTTTCTCAGGCGCGTCGGGAGACTATCGAGACGGAGGGGAGCCGCGTGGGCCTTGAGGGAAGGAGCCCTCCTCCTCTCTCATCCCACCCGCGGCATTGTTTGGCAATAACACTCAGCGATGTGTGTGCGCGGTGTGCGATGCGCGGCGTGCCTGCGAAGCGAATTCTTTTGCGACGCTCCAATTGCGCATGGGCCGTCGTGCGCCCCGCGAAGGCAGAGTCGCGTCTCTCCGCCAGAGGGCAGCAGAAGGCAACAGCAATGGGGGGGGGGCAGCAGTAGGCAATAGCAATGGGGGGGGGGGGGGGGGGCCGCAGAAAGCAATAATAATGGGGGGGGGGGGCAGCAGAAGGCAATAGCAATGGGGGGGGGGGGGGGTGGGCAGCAGTAGGCAATAGCAATGGGGGGGGGGGGGTGGGCAGCAGTAGGCAACAGCAATGGGGGGGCAGCAGAAGGCAATAGCAATGGGGGGGGATGGGCAGCAGTAGGCAATAACAATTGGGGGGGAGGGCAGCAGTAGGCAACAGCAATGGGGGGGCAGCAGAAGGCAAGAGCAATGGGGGGGATGGGCAGCAGTAGGCAATAACAATTGGGGGGGAGGGCAGCAGTAGGCAACAGCAATGGGGGGGCAGCAGAAGGCAATAGCAATGGGGGGGATGGGCAGCAGTAGGCAATAACAATTGGGGGGGGGGCAGCAGTAGGCAATAGCAATGGGGGGGCAGCAGTAGGCAATAGCAATGGGGGGGGGGGGGGTGGGCAGCAGTAGGCAACAGCAATGGGGGGGGGGGGGTGGGCAGCAGTAGGCAACAGCAATGGGGGGGGGGGGGGGGGGTGGGCAGCAGTAGGCAACAGCAATGGGGGGGGGGGGGGTGGGCAGCAGTAGGCAACAGCAATGAGGGGGGGTGGGCAGCAGTAGGCAACAGCAATGGGGGGGGGGGGGCAGCAGTAGGCAATAGCAATGGGGGGGGGGGGGGTGGGCAGCAGTAGGCAACAGCAATGAGGGGGGGGGTGGGCAGCAGTAGGCAACAGCAATGGGGGGGGGGGTGGGCAGCAGTAGGCAACAGCAATGGGGGGGGGGGGTGGGCAGCAGTAGGCAATAGCAATGGGGGGTGGGTGGGCAGCAGTAGGCAACAGCAATGGGGGGTGGGTGGGCAGCAGTAGGCAACAGCAATGGGGGGGGGGGGTGGGCAGCAGTAGGCAACAGCAATGGGGGGGGGGTGGGCAGCAGTAGGCAATAGCAATGGGGGGTGGGTGGGCAGCAGTAGGCAACAGCAATGGGGGGGGGGGGTGGGTAGCAGTAGGCAACAGCAATGGGGGGGGGGAAGGACAGTAAGCACAATAATAAGGGGGGGGGCAGCAGTAGGCAATAGCAATGGGGGGGGGGGCAGCAGTAGGCTATAGTAATAGGGGCGGCAGGAGTAGGCAATGCAATAGGGGCGGGGGGGGGGTAGCAAGGGGGGCAGCAGTCGATAATAACAATGGGGGGGCAGCAGGGGGCAATTGTCCGACAAGGGGCAGCGTGGGTGACGTCATAACCCGAGTCTTTTTTTTAAGGGGGGAGAAATGACGCAATCAGCTGCAACAACAACAACAAACAGCAAAAGTGATTTGAGAATTTAAATAATAAAGAATAAAACATAATCAAATAATTCTCACGACGTTTCGGCCACAACGCAAGTAGCCGT
Organism: Lethenteron reissneri; assembly: GCF_015708825.2. Taxonomy (NCBI): domain Eukaryota; kingdom Metazoa; phylum Chordata; class Hyperoartia; order Petromyzontiformes; family Petromyzontidae; genus Lethenteron; species Lethenteron reissneri. The sequence continues at coordinate 9,570,464 of NC_083830.1, read as the reverse complement.
CCTCAGGTGGAGAACAGGTCTGTCGAGGAGACAGTCTGTCTCCTCGACAGACTTTACCGAAAGAACCAAGAAGATTAATCCCTGCAGTCACGAAAGCTTTAAATCGAAATTTAAGTGATTTGAGAAGTTTAAAACGAACTTGGGTGATTGCGTCACGCGCTGCGTTGTTGGCGGTGCACGCACAAGCACAATTAACAATTAGCGAAACGAGTTACTCAACAGACGCGTCAATAATAGCGCTGCGTTTTAAACAATGTCCCTTCAAATTTCGATTTAAAGCTTTCGTGACTGCAGGGATTCATCTTCTTGGTTCTTTCGGTAAAGTCACGTAGAAGGGAAATAATAAAAAAATAAAACATAATAAAATAATTCTCACGACGTTTCGGCCACAACGCAAGCAGCCGTCCTCAGGTGAAGAACAGGTCTGTCGGAAAGACAGCGTCTGAATGAACACCACCAATGTCCCTTCAAACTCGCGCCACATTAAGAAGTGCTTTGAAGATGGGACACTGCCCGAAACGTCGATTATTGTTTCCTCCCCCTCCCCCCTTTAAAGGTCGCAGTGCTATTGCCGTGACGTCATGCGTGCGCGTGTACTGCAAATTGTTCTGTGACTGTTACGTCATCGTACGTTTCTCGTTTGATTACGTCATTTATTTTACAGATTCTGTAACTGAGATGTGACGTCGTGCAAACGCACGCGTATCTAAGGAGACGTCATCAGTTTCAAAGAAAAGTGAGATGGTGATGTCATGTCAGCATCATTGTCTGGTCCCATTGTTTACATTTAACCTGTACCTGAGATGTGACGTCATGCAAGAACACGTGTGCAAACCGATCTGTTTACAAATGCTATCTTATACATTAGATATGACGTCATTCTTTAGCGCACAAGTAGTGCAATGACGTCACGGATGTATTTGGGATGAGCGAGCACGCGCATGGAGCACATGACGTAATCCGCGAAGAAATAACCGGCCCAAATATCAGAATGTTCTAGATTTGAAGCTTTCGTGACTGCAAGGATTCATACTCTTAGGTTTTTTCGGTAAAGTCACGTAGGTAAAAATAAAAAATAAAAATAATAGAAATGATAATAGAAATAAAATAATAAATCACGACGTTTCGGAGGCAACACAAGCTTCCTTCATCAGGTGTAAAAAGGCACAGCTAAATACCTACAGTTATTTTGCTCTATTATTATTTCGATTATTTTTTATTATTTATTTTTATTTTTACCTACGTGACTTTTACCGCTTACGACCGTGCAAATCTTTCGGTCGTTTTTTACCCACTTCCCGTGATCCAATCGAGCTGACATTTTGCACACAGACTCGTTGTGCGTGACAATTAATTTTCGTGAATTTTTTTTCTTCAAAATTTTACACTGTTTAGGAACAAAAAATTATATGTAATTACCAATTGCTTAATGGTGCCAATCAATCATCTGACACATAGGTGGCAGCCATCTCAAGCCAGAGGACTCTAGCCGCCACGCATATAAAGGATTTAGAGTGAAAAACTTTGTTTTTACAGGTTAATTTTGTATGCTATCGGCATACCCCATTTTCATTGATTTTACCCGAAATTACCTCTGTCACTTATGATTGCAAGTTGTTGCGAGTCAGTGACTGCTTTAGTGTTAAAATATGGTGCTTTATTTTTTAGGATAGTGTGTTTATAATATAATTTTACGTAGATATCCACATTTATTTAATATTTTTCTTCTGCAGTTTTTATTGAAAATGAAATATTTGATATCTCAAAAATGTGATAGACAAAAACTGATGTCAGATTTGGAATCAGCACCACAAATTACCTTAAAAGCGTTGGAATACCTTATGCCAGAAAAAGTGTGTTGACCAGTGTTACCGTCACTTTCTGTAAAGGAACGTCATTTGAAGCGACTTTGCCGAATAAACTATTAAATGCCCTTCGACCTGCGTTCGTGTAAAAATCCACCCACTCATGAATATTAATGAGGGGGGGGGGTGCCTCATGCGGAGTGACGTCACGCGGAGGGCCTCATGTGGAATGACGTCACGCGGAGAGTACTCGTGTGGAGTGACGTCACGCAGGGGTGGGCCTCATGTGGAGTGACGTCACGCAGGGGTGGGCCTCATGTGGAGTGACGTCACGTGGGGGTGGGCCTCGTGTGGAGTGACGTCACGCGCGGGACACATTCTTGGCTTTTATTTTTTCGGTAATGGCACGTATGTGAAAATAAAATAAAATTTTAATAAATTAAATTAAAACACGACTTTTCTTATTATAGTAGTTAAATAGCGGCTGCACCAGTGACTATTCAACTTCTAAAGGGAATTTTTTTTGCAGGTTAATTATTTTAATGCGTAAAGTTAAATTAAGGTTCCCCATCAAACAAGTTAAATAGTTAATATTAATGAACGTATGAAACATTGTATTAATATTATGACGTAAATAGCGACTGGAACGGTGACCAATCACAGAGTTTCCCTTCGGTAACTCGCGCGCCGCAGTTGCCATGGTAACGGTCGAATTTGGCGGCAAAGTTGAAAGTAAAATAAAGTTAAAAGTGAAAAGTTTTAACGGAGACAAAACGCACAAACACCAGGAACTCGGTGAGAATCAAACGCTCAATTATAACAACAACAACATTGCTAGAGGTATCTTGTTCGCTGCGTTGATTAAGTGCGATGTGTAAACTTTGAATGCGTTCTGATCGCTGGTAAAGTAAAAACAACGCCGCACTAGGCCTTGGTTTGGGCCTAGCGAAGGCTTCGCTGATTACAGCGTAAACACTCTATAAACGTGTTAATTGCTTACATGTTGTCGTTTATTGTACGTATGCAGACCAATCGATGCCACAGCAGCTTGTGTTAAAACTAATGAATGCGTCCGCGTTGATAAACGTTAGTTTTTAGTATGTCGGCGATAGCGTGGGCTTTTAAACGGGATAGCAGAGTTGCGGTGATAACGTTTAATAAATGTACGAACATACACACAGCAGCTGGTGTTTATACCGCTAACGCGATGTGTGTTGCTTCAGTGTTTAAGTACTGTATAGTTTTCAAGTACCGTATAGGCTTATAGCCAAGTGGCTGATTGAAGTAAGCGGTTTAAGTTATTTTCTTCAATGCGACTTGTGTTTGACCCCATTCGATGTATTTCATAAAGCGATGTTCTTTACACGACACAAGTAAATTTCGATTTAAAGTTTTCGTGACTGCAGGGAATCATCTTCTTGGTTCTTTCGGTAATATATATATATGCTCCAAGCATATATATATATATATGCTCCTGAGGACGGCTGCTTGCGTTGTGGCCGAAACGTCGTGAGAATTATTTTGTTATGTTTTATTTGTATTATTTTACTACTTCCCTTCTACGTGACTTTACCGAAAGAACCAATAAGATGAATCCCTGCAGTCACGAAAGCTTTAAATCGAAACGAAACAAGTAATTTATTATACCCCCTTAGTTTACAATCCATCGTTGGACGAAGGCTATTTGACCATACTTCACCACGCTGGTAAGTGCGGGTTGGTGAACGACATCACCACCCCCACAACCCCAGCTAAACTTTGTGTTGTAATGTGTCAATTATAGATTTGAAGCTTTCGTGACTGCAAGGATTCATACTCTTAGGTTTTTTTTCGGTAAAGTCACGCAGGTAAAAATAAATAATAGAAATAATAATAGAAATAAAAATAAAATTATAAATCACGACGTTTCGGAGGCAACACAAGTCTCCGTCATCAGGTGGGACCGTCGCAGCGAAAAAACCTAAGCGTAATGTGTCAACTTCTTGGTTCTTTCGGTAAAGTCACGTAGAAGGGAAGTAATAAAATAATAAAAATAAAACATAATAATACAATTCTCACGACGTTTCGGCCACAAAGCAAGCAGCCGTCCTCAGGTGAAAACCAGGTCTGTCGAGGCGACAGCGTAATGTGTCAATTTTATAGATTAAAATCGGCAGCAAATGTAGAAAATTCGCTTGGAGCGATTTGATCGCCGCGGATTTGGAGCAACGAGGGATTAGTTGATGTGCACGAACGAGTGGGTTACGGCACGGCAGGGCTGAGCAATGGCCAACAGCGTGGGGAGGGCTTCATCCAGCAGTAGATAAAATTCAGACTCGTGATGATGATGCATCGTATAGGCGGCGCGTGTGGGGAGCGGTGGTGTAGTGGTTAGCGCGTTGCGTTACGAACCCGGCCACCCGAGTTCGATTTCCGCTCACGGACAACACCGGTGACGATTATCTGAACCGGTTCTGGGCATTCCCCAGGTCGACTCGGCCACAATTGAGTACCCGGTGCGGTGTGTAAACATCGCCACTGGGGAGACAAAGGCGGCATGGCGTGGTGCTGGCTACCCACCCTCTCGCGTGCCGTGCCGGCTTTCATAGGTGCTCGCTAACAGCGTTTGCTCCAACAGTCTGTTGAGGCGAAACGGGAGATCTTTATATGTCAAAGGGCACCTAGCCTGGCACAAGAGCCCTGGTGTGACGTCTCCGCCATATACAGCAGTTGTATTGTATAGTGTGGAGTAATGAGATGCGGACATATGCCGGAGTGAGACGTTTACTGACTGATCATGAAGGAAGGACGACTTTGGGAGACCTGTTTCATGCTGTACTTTTAGTAATGGGACCCTTTTGCTAAGCACGTAATCAAACGCAGACGTTATCAAAGCATATTTGCGTTTTTTTTACCACAAGTATGTGTGGTAGCGCAGATATGATACCTTGTAATTGGTGTCTACTTGGTATTTGAATATCTTAACAGCTGACTTGAAACTTTCGTGACTGCAGGAATTCATATTCTATGGTTCTTTCGGTAAAGCCACGTAGACGGGAAAATTATAATCAAATAATACAAATGAAAATAAAGTGAATACAAAATAATAAAAACATCACGACGTTTCGATCGCAACACAAGCGGTCGATGACCACCGCTTGTGTTGCGCTGGAAACGTGATTTTTTGTTCACTTTATTTTAATTATTTTGTTGTGATTATTTTTTCTATCTTGTGACTTTATCTAAAGAACCATATAATGCCTTTACAGCTGTATAGTATTTACAGCAGATCGTGGTAAATCCTTGTTTTGTCATTAAATTCTGCCCCTTTTATTTATTCTACTTTTGTAATGACCCACGTCACTCGTGCAAATTGAGACTATCCCTGGTCTCTTGGGTTCTTAACTGGTTAAACAAATACACTTAACTTCAACTTCATCAAGCAGTGGATAAAAGACCGTGGTTGATGAGAATGATTGTTCATAATATAGGTTTTTGGGTCAGATCGCGTTATTTATAAATGTGTCGTAACCCTCCACCACCCGACACGGCCAAACAGTAAAAAAATGTGTCACGTTTTCAAAGGACAAAATAATTCACTTTATATTAAAATCGACACATTTATAAATAACGCGATCTGACCCAAAAACTTATATTATGAATAATATTGGTCGCGAAAGCCTACATGTTAAATTGATAATGATTGTATTTTGATCACGGTTGTAATTGCAGCAAAAGGGAGTTGAGCCATCCTGCGTTTTTCTGGAGCTGTCGACCCTCAAATCACAGCAATGGAGGTGGGAACCAAGGACTTGAAGGATGCTCTTCCAAGACACCATCCCATTGTGCATGTGGAGGTCATCCAGAAATCCGACAGGTACAAAAACAAAGACCCCCCCCCCCCCCGTATAGCCATAACAGACTGCTGGACAAGTAATTTTAGCCAGTACCTATGACGGCCGGCACAGCAACGAGGGGGTGGCTTTCCAACACCAGTGTTGATGTTTACACACAGCACCAGGTACTCATTTGAGGTTGAGTTGACCTAGGGGAGGCCCGTGACCGGTCCAGATGTCCATCACTGGTGTTGGCCGTGAGCGGTAATCGAACTCGGGTGGCCGGGTTCGTAGCGCAGCGCGCTAAACTGCTACACCACACGCACACACGTACATAAAGCACTCGACGTGAGGTTTTGAGTCTTGGTATCTCCGCTGATATTTACGCCTCGATTATATCGACAGCACGGCAAAGATGGAGGTCGTGGTGTCACACGTGATGGAGCTGCTGAAGAGGCACCCGCTAGTGCTGTCTGACATGTCTTGGGACTCGTTTGAAGACAGCTTCCTCCAAACCCACGTCCGGTCGGTGTCCATCACGGACTTGGACCTGGAGTTCAATGACCAACAGGTCACACTTTTTCCCTTCCGTCTTCTTTCTTGTTGTGTTTTTTTATTCTTATCTTTTGTCATATACGATCCAGTCATGGTTCGGGATGGGGACAAGGTGACGCACGGGGGTCAGGTGAGGGCCACTGTTTTCAAATCATTCCGAGTATTTTTTTGTTTGTTTCAAGTCGGAGGGATTTTCTGCTCAAGTGAACATTGAGGCATTGGTGCGCGCAACCGTTTACGGGCCTGAGCCCGTGTGTGGAAATTTCACAGTCTTGTGACAAGGGGGGCAAATCGCCCAGAATGCAGCTGATAATTGTTTGTTAACCAAATTACTGGATACACTTAACTTGGGTTATCTGTGTGCAGATTATCTGGGTTATGGATAAACCGGGCTTGTTACAAAAGGAAGATAAATACAAAAGTGTGTACGACGTTCATTTGTGTATTTTATGCACGTGCTGCTTCTATCACTTGCTGCTTCTAACTCGTGACTCGTTGACCGATGATTTTAAGAAACAAAAATAACAGACAACACTTTTTACGTCTTCTCCACCATCCTACGTACATAATACGATTTTAAAACCTAATTCACATTGATTATGTACGTTTTTGCAGCCACTTTGCAATCCAAATGCGCTTTCCTGGGTTGGACATTTCTCCTCTCATGCTTTCGCCACACACTACCATGGGCATCTTCAGGAGTTGTCTTGGCTCCTGAAGATGTTCTGCTTCATCAATGTTTTTGTTTTACCTAGGTCATCCTATCTCCGCCTCCCCCAGATCATATAGAGTCCACTGTGTGTTTACCCGCCTCCTCCCACCCCCCCCACCCCCCCCGTGTGCGCGCTATGCAGATGGTGGAGCTACTGCAAACACCTGTGGAGGTGCACGTGATCCAGCTGAATGACGAGGGGCCATCCATGGAGGAGCTGAACCAGGGTGACGAGAATCTCCCTGCAGCCCACCACTGGATCCTGCCTTCAAGTACACAGCCCTGACCCTAGCACAGTGACACTAGCCCAGACACTAACCTTTACACTGTAAGGTTAACATCCACACCTCAACACTAGCCATGGGGTTATTGCACTAACATGTAAACCTGACGATAATCCAACATTGACCAGCAGTGGATTTTGCCAAGAAGGATGTGCTTACTTTTTGGTTCTTTCGGTAAAGTCACGTAGAAAGAACCAAAAAGTATGATCATTGTTTTTTTACCCTTCTATCTGGCAACAAAACTGACACCTTTTTTACAAGGAGTCATGTTTGCATAGACCACAATACCTGCAGTCATAATGCAAACAAAAAACACAACTCTGATAATGTATGCACTGTCCTTGAAGTTGATTGGTCCACACCCGAGACAGCTTTCCTTAGAGCCTAGTCTCACATGGGTTTGACCAGATGACGCCAAAAGGCGCACAACTCAAAGACAATGCACCATCAGAGTATGAGAGCTCGGGGTAAGAATTTACACCATTGGAACCTAATTTTCCAGTAAAAAATATAATTGGTTTTCTACCCTTCTATCTGGCAACAAAATTGACACCTTTTTTACAAGGAGTCATGTTTGCATAGACCACAATACCTGCAGCCATAAGGTTCCAATGGTGAACCAAAACGTAATTCCTGCAGTCACGAAAGCTCCAAATCAAGGATGTGCTTGTACATGTACCAGGCAGGTGGGTTCACGTCACGTGTTTTTGTTGTGTAGCCGAATTCCATGGACTTTGGGAAAGTCTGGTCTACGATTCCGAGATTAAACTGCAGGTGAGCGAACGTTGCACCCTTGACACAAAATTGCAGAGAGTCTTCTTTTTTTAAACAGTTATGAAAAAAGTGATTGTTAAACCACAACTTGCCCTTTCGTCACAGCTGCTCAATTACGTGATGACGACACTGCTGTTCTCGGACAAGAACGTGAACAGCAACGTCATCTCCTGGAATCGCGTGGTCCTCCTGCACGGTTCGTTTTTGGGATTAGTTTTTTTTCTAACCAACGTTGAAAGCGTTAATTCATTAGCTCTGTCCGTCTGTCTGTAATGGGGGGGGGAGGGTCAGCATAGCTTTCGTAACGATCCAATATAAACGACATTTGAGTATAAAGTTACGTTGCTATTGCTAATTACCTATGACGTCGGTTTGTAATGTAACGTTATAACCGATTAAATACTTCCTGGGACAGACAGATTATGGAAAGCATTACAGAATTCAAGCCTTGTCTTTTTAAAATCAGGATCGGGCATGGAATTGTGTGCCCCCGATGCAGGAAAGCGGTGTGATGCCCCAATATTATTACTCGAGCATTCTCGGCCGTAGCTTTAAATGTTTACCTTTGAAACTGATCAAAGCTGTTAATGCTGAGATCTGATAGGTCACACATCTTGTTTTCTTGTCTGTCCGTTTCATCTACGCTAAGTCCGCTATTTACCTTAAGGATGCGTCCCTGAAAAATCCGACTTTAGGCGAAACAACCTAAATCGAAACCTATTTCACCACTGACTTAATTAAGTAAGTTAAGGATACATTCCTTGGGGTTATCTTTTTTGGTCAAAATTTCAGAAAAATTTGCAAAAACATAACCAAAGATGATACCCCAAATGTTTAAATTAATAATATACGTTAATACAGAGTACTCACCAGAGATGGTGGCTGAGATTGCATTTAGAGGCCTGGTGTAGAGTGAAGGGGAGTTTAGTTACAGTGCCAAGCAGTTGTAGACACTGAGGCGTGATCACCCGCCCAGGGGCGCCATGGCGTCGCGCGTCGTAACGTATACAGCCCCAGCTATTGCGTTCTTTCTTTTCAAATTTTCAAGACAGCTTTGTGGTAAATGGAGGCATTTTAAATTAAATTGCGTGCCCTAATTCGTTGGCGATGTGATAGTGAAAAATAGTAAATAGGAGCGAGGACTTGATGCAAAATGATTTTCCCCGTCTTGTGCTGTTACAGGACCTCCGGGCACGGGAAAGACGTCCCTGTGTAAAGCCCTGGCACAGAAGCTCTGTATAAGGCTGTCGAAAAGGTAAGATTCTCCCATAAGGCCGCGCCCTTAATCTCACCTGAGCATCTGTTTTATGTCATCCTTATCCCGCACCTCCGCTTAGCACGGGTGGCTATGTACCGTGCGTGAGAAGTTCAACCATACCTACGTTCATAGATGAACAGTGATTCACTTCCACCCCCAACACTTGGATGGATCCCACAATTAAGGGTCACTATGTAATGTTTTGCCAACACGTACTGACGAGCGTGGTCACGTCTGGTGACGCCACTACGAGCAACGTGGCGGGCACAAGTGGCCTTCGTTTAGCAGTGGATTGAAAAGAGCTGTAAATTGTTTTTGATGCAACTTTATCCAATTATCGCATTGGTTTTTTTTGGCTGATTTGTACTGTCTCGTCTGTAATTTGTATTTGTTACCGTCTCCTTCGTTACATCTCATTCTACCGAGCTCGCCTGTCGTGTTTTGATTTGTCTCGTTACTACACATTGTCTCGCTCACTACATATCATTGCGTCTTATTTATTGTTTCATTTGTTCTGAACGTTAGCAAGCTTTGTTGCATGTTCATAATCAACGTTTTTGGGTTTAGATTGCGTTATTTATAAATGTGTCGTAACCCTCCACCACCCGACACGGCCAATCAGTAAAAAAGTGTCACGTTGACAAAAGACAAATAGTTCACTGCTTTAGCCCACCGGTGTGTTGAAGCGTGAAACCACAACATTTACACTTTTTTACTGATTGGCCGTGTTGGGTGGTGGAGGGTTACGACACATTTATAAATAACGCGATCTAAACCCAAAAACGTTGATTATGAATAATATTGGTCATGAAAGCCTACGTGTTAAACTTTGTTTTATGTGTTGCGAGTGTATAAATCACTTTTAATTCCCTGCTTTGTCCTCCAGGTATCGATACGGGCAGCTGATTGAGATTAACAGCCACAGCCTCTTCTCTAAATGGTTCTCGGAGGTGAGTGTCTCATCGCCTGTTGCACGATGAATTGTTTTTTGGGACGTCTCTCCTCATCCCTGTATTCTTCTTCTAGTAAAATGCTGCGAGGTGGCATCACATGTAGTAATGTCATTGGCAGAAGAGGGCAGACCCTCGCTTATTTTTAGTGTTGGGTTAACGCTTTTAACGCTGGCTCTTTGTCTCCAAGTTTTGAACCGCACAATCCATTTGGCCAGTTTTATCTTGGGTACGTCCTTTGCAGCAACGCAATTTATCCTCAAGCTTTGTTCATATTGGATCACCTTTGCAAGAGTTGGTGCCTCACTGTCACAGACAACTTCGGTTGAAAATGTAAACACCTGTGTGTGTCTTTAACCGTTAGCGGGCGAGTAATTGTGTGTTACTGCTGCGTTGCCGTTTCGCAGAGTGGCAAGTTGGTGATGAAGATGTTTCAGAAGATCCAGGAGAGCATCGACGACCAGGAGGCCCTTGTCTGCGTGCTCATTGATGAGGTTTGTTGGCAGTACAGGATACATTTATGCTGCAGTAGCAACTTGCTTATGTCTTCTTGGTTCTTTCGGTAAAGTCACGTAGAAGGGAAATAATAAAATAATAAAAATAAAACATAATAAAATAATTCTCACGACGTTTAGCTCATCGGATTCCTTCAGCGTCTGACGCTGTCTTTCCGACAGACCTGTTCTTCAGCGTCATTGAGACGCTGTCTTTCCGACAGACCTGTTCTTCACCTGAGGACGGCTGCTTGCGTTGTGGCTGAAACGTCGTGAGAATTATTTTATTAGGTTTTATTTTTATTATTTTATTATTTCCCTTCTACGTGACTTTACCGAAAGAACCAAGAAGATGAATCCCTGCAGTCACGAAAGCTTTAAATCGAAATTTAACTTGCTTATGGACAAGATCACGTCACCCCGATCCCCAGATGCCTCTGTTGGCTCCCAATTCAATTGCACATCAACTGCAATAGGGTTCTTCAACTCGTGGCCTGCTGACCACCAGTTGTGGGCCTCAAAGGCTCTTTGAGTGGCCCACTAGGCTATGGCACACCAAAAGGTATGGTTTATAGAAATAAACAATTTGCGTGTGGTCAGATTATTTTGCTGCTATAAATGTCCACGTGATAAGCCACTTGGTTGAGCCGTCATTTGTGGCCAGGTCGCTTCTGAAAATTAAGTTAATACTTCAGTGGGCTTTAGCTGGTAAGATACAAAATAGTTTCGTTTGATTTGTATATCTTTAAGTGATTTTTTTTACATTTTCTGTACTCGGCACTCCTGTCGTGTTCTTGTATTGTTTGTTGTTTGAACGTTCTGACTTGCCCCGACTGGATATCTGTGAAAAAAGAGCTTCATAGCTCATCGGATTCCTTCAGTATAATATTCTGGTTCTTACACGTATAATGAAACGTCTACAAAGCACAAGTAAAAAGGGTGGAACGGGAGGGACCGAGCAAGGGAAGGAAAGAAAAGAAGCCACAAAGGGGTTCCGAAGGCACAAGGTTGAAATGGGAGGTTTTTACAGGAGACTTGAAAGCGGAGAGAGAAGACCAGGCAGAGTTGACCAGGGAAAGGAGTTCCAGAGAGTGGGGGCTTCGTAGCTAAAAGAGATGCAGTGTCACGAGAAGGATAAACATGGGAGATGGAGATGAGAGAGCTGTTGACGAGGATTGCAGATTCACGAGATGAAGCAAACTCCGGCCATCTCGATTACTGCCCCTCTTAACATCACGAATAGCTCGTGGCAGAATTGATCTTTTTTTTTTAAATGTGTTATGGGTTCGTGTCAACCCCACAGCCACTCAAGCAGGGGTTGGCAACCAAAGTAACAAGAAGAGCAATTTCTTTCGAATTTTGTAATAAACTCAATACAGTAAAACCTTGGATTGCGAGCATAATTCGTTCCGGAAACGTGCTTGTAATCCAAAGCACTCGTATATCAAAGCGAATTTCCCCTTAGGAAATCATGGAAACTCAGACGATTAGTTCCACAACCCAAAAATATTCATGTAAAAATGATTAATACAAAATAACTTTTTTATATTTTTATTATTGAAATTTTATATAAAGTAATCAAATGTATTAATTACATTTAATCGTGGCTGGTGTGAGGGAGACGAGAGAGAGGAGGAGGGGGCCATTGTTGCAGTACAGTTACTAAAGAACAGTCACTACACTTGGACACAAAATAACAAAAATGCTTCTACGCACACACACACGTGGTCACAACACTACAGTAAACAGTCTACGCTCGCACGGATGTTGACTATACGAGTGAGGCACGCCGACTGAGACCGAGCATGGGAGACGATTACCCACAATCCCGCAGCGAGAGAGAGAATAACCATCGGCCCAGTTGTGATCACGTGACGCTGGCCAGACAAAACGTATACGTACAACTCGTATTGCAAGACCTCGCTCGTTTATCAAGTTAAAATTAATCAAAAAATGTTGCTCGTCTTGCAAAACACTCGCAGACCAAGTTACTCGCCACGTGGACACGAGACGGTGGTCCTTGATAACTAACGTCACGAAGCAGTCCTTACGGAGCCGCCGCGTGTTGCCGAACCCCTGTGCCAGAGGCACTCTCAGTCCCCCAAACGAACTTTCCCGCTGCGTTTGCGCTGAAGGTGGAGAGCTTGACGGCGTCGCGCTCCGCGTCGCACTCGGGAACGGAGCCGTCGGACGCAATCCGCGTGGTGAACGCGCTCCTCACCCAGATCGACCAGATCAAGCGGTGAGACAGAATCGAGCGGTACACACACTGGGAACAGTCAACAGTGAAAATGGCTTCTTTAGAATCACTCTGGTTCTTTCGGCTTCTTTAGAATCACTCTCTGGTTCTTTAGAATCGTCATCAGCAGCAGCATCATTATCAGTGCAATTAGCAACATCAACATCACCAATATTGGCAACAATAGCAGCAGCAGCATAATTTTCACGATGAACAGCAGCAGCATAAGTGCGTCTTTGGATGTGCCTGTCTCGGTGTGTGTCTAAGTGCATGCACTTGACCCAACAGCCTGTGTAGGCTATACGGGGGATTTTTGTCTTGGTTGTATTTTATCGTCTAAGTTTGTGTGTATGCCAGAGTGTGCCGTGCCAGCCTTAATAGGTGCGTGCTCACCGTACTTGCCCCAAAAATTGTGGAGGCTACACGCTACACGAGGGATCTTTTGCCTTTTGTGTGCGGCTAGGTACTCCAATGTGATCATCCTGACAACGTCAAACATCACGGGGAAAATCGACGCAGCCTTCGTCGATCGTGCCGACATCAAGCAGTACATCGGGCCCCCCTCGGTCTTGGCCATCTACCAGATCTTCCTGTCTTGCCTCGTGGAGCTCATGAAGGTACGAGCAGCCAGCATCGTGCACCCGAGTGCAATCGTCACCCTAAATCTGCTTAATGCTTCCGCAACTGAATTGTCCGATGGAAAGCTTTTTTTGAAAGTTGTCTGAAAAAAAAACTTCCGTTACAGGAGATGCATTTTCTTTAACGTCGGTTGATATTCACGCGGGTTTGTGTTCTGATTTCTCTTTGCTTGATGGTTCTACTGAATATGTACATATTGCTATTGTTGGTCAGCCTAGCAAGAAAGCACGACTCCCATCATGCCATGCATACATGTCATGCATACATGTCATGTGACCATCACATTGCACGTACAATGCTCTTGGCCATGTCTTGACCACCAACTGAAAAGATGGCCGAGAACGTGGTTATTATTTAGACCACTAACACAGAAAGAGTTGAAAGTGTGGCCGTCTCAAGCAGCAGTGATACAGAACTGAAAATTGGTTTTGTCCCCATTAGGACTCATCAGTGCAGTAGAGTAATTTAAGTTCAATGCCGTTACCTTGCACGCCCGCAAGCATCATCAGCAGTTGCTCAGATGAAACTGCGATTAGCGGAGACTCTTCCATCGGGGTCAGAAGGACCACGGAAATCTGGCGATGCCTGAACCGCTTCCGTGCGGGTGTCGGCTGCTACAAAGCACATCTCGGTAACGTGGCAGCCATCTTGACCAAGCCCAGAACACGACCTGCATCTGCGCTAAAGAGCAGACGATGCAGACGATGCTTCGCCCATCTTCTGCAGTGTCGTTTGCTGGAGGAGCCACGGCTGATGATTCAAGCCCCATTACTCACCTTGCGTGGACATGTGCCGCCACCCACACGCGCTTGTCAGCGACATAACCTGGGTGCGATGGACACAAAATGAGCGGATGTCTGCTGTTGCCTCGAATAATCGAGAGTTGACTGTCGATGAATAAGCTGACCGGATCGAGGCTTGATCATGTGTGAGAGTGCAGAAGGGCATCATCCGTACACACCAACTGCTGAGCTTCCGGCAGCTGGAGATGATGAAATTTGCCGAAACAGACATGTCGCAGCCCAGCCTGTACCTCCACACCATCGCTAAGTGAGTTCAGCTCGCACCTCCTCCCAAGTCCTCAATTTGGGGGTGGCTAAGCATGCATAGGACATACTCTTAGTTCTTTCGGTAAAGTTACGTAGGTAAAAAATGAAATAAAAATTAATTAAAAATAAAAACAATAAAATCACGACGTTCGGAGGCAACACAAGCTTCCGTCTTCAGGTGAAACTGACGGAAGCTTGTGTTGCCTCCGAAACGTCGTGATTTTACTTTTTTTATTTTTAATTAATTTAATTTTTTACCTACGTGACTTTACCGAAAGAACTTAGAGTATGAATCCTTGCAGTCACGAAAGCTTCAAATCTAGAATGCATAGGACACACAGTGTAACCAAGGCCCCACCCCGCAGTGACAGCTGGCCCTGTGTAGCACAAGATGTACGCAGGACTGGCCTGTAAATACACATTAGTCTTTCAGTAGGAAGCAATTTTATTTTGCCGTTGTTCCTAATTCGGACGTTTGGCGAAATAAGGTAAAATTTCGCACATTTGGACCATTACCCCAGTATACAAGGCCTATTCTTTTTAAAAATGACATCACGCGATGTCTAACAGATTGTGAAAGACAGCTACGTATCTTTTGCTAATAGACGGGCAGTAATGAGCAGAACGGCCGCTGGGCTCAAAACACGATCCTCTGCAGTACGCGTTAAACACGCTACCACCACCACGCAGCTATGAGGTTCTTTTAGATGAACTGAAGTCCGTTGATTAGGCATGTAACGATGCGTCGATTAATCAGTTCTGATGATCGTGATAGGGGGAGGGTGTCTCAATACGGAAAGAGACATGTAATGAAAAGTCCATGTCGCTGTGATGAAACTGTTTGCGTTGTTTTTTATTTTCCTTCGTCAAACGGCAAAATGAAGAAAGAGCGAGGGCCTGAGTGGAAGGGTCCTGCGGAAACTCCCCTTCATCGCCCACGCGCTCTACGTTAAGGTTCGGAGCTTGATCGCACATCTTCTGCGCTAATTTCACACACACAGATCACACGCCCTTGGCTATGGCTCGCGCCAACGGGCACGTTTCATACGGCGTGTCCTCAGAATAACGCGGGCAGATGCACCGTCTCGTGCACAATAGGTTTCGTGGGACATATTCGGGAGATGAAAGTCGTAATTGCGAAGCTCAGTTTGATACTGGACAGGATTGCACATTGAAGTTTTCGCTTGTGATTTCAGGAATTTTTTTTGTTTTTTTACCTTCATTGCATTTATACGATGCAAAAAGAATCTAAAAACGCGACAAGCAGTGTAATTGGGGTGAATGACACTTTCTAGGGATGTGGTCGTCCTATGATGGATAGACTTGTATCCCGCCCCTCCCCCCCGCCAGAGGAATTTCCGCCACTGCCTCAGGTGATGAGCACCACCTCAATGCTCATCTAAGCAATAATTCGGTGACTTTGGTTTTGTAAATAGTGTCAATGTAAAGTGTCAATTTTGTTCAGAAACAATACAACTTTTATTTATTTTACCAGGTAAAGCCCACCGAGCTCTCGGCTCTTTTTCATGAGCGACCTGGCCACAAATGGTAGCCCAACCAAGTGGCTCGTCATCACGTGGAAATTTTACGGCAGGCGAATACTCTAAGCGCGTGTTTCTAAATGCGGAGAGTATTAAAACTGGTGGACTCGGAGAAAAATCCAGTAGAAAAGGGGGCAACCCACCATGCAAACTGGCCTGGTATTTTGAGGGCGCACTGCAGTTTGAAGGGGTTAAAACGCTGAAACACTTGACATGTCTTGAAAACAACTCGATTGTCCCTGCAGGAATCCACTACACTGTCATGCTTCCTGGAGGCGTTGTCGCAGGCCGTCGATCGTCAGTTCACCGAGCGCGCCAATCTCGCCTAGCGGACTCGGAATTCCGGCCACAAATTACGGGAACCGTGAATGACACTTGCCGCATTTGGGAGGTAGCTGCGGGGGTGTCCAGTTACCACGTGAAGACGTCTTGTTTTTTTCTCGTGTTGTCATTTAAAATCTGTAACAATGTTATTAATTTAATCTTTTATTTTTTCTTTAAGGGTTTGTCCAGTGCAATAATGGACATTTGTTTAAATGCTTTTATAAAATGCAATTAAAACTTGTGCACCAAAGTTTAGGTGTCCGATTGCTTAAGTTTACCTTCAGTCTTGATTTGAAGCCTTCGTGAATGGAGGAATCCATACTCTTTGGTTCTTTCGGTAAAGTCACGTAGAGTAGAAAATAAATCACGACG
>NC_083830.1:9382372-9546015 GCF_015708825.2 Lethenteron reissneri | reverse complement strand
AACGCTTTGTGTGCGAGGAACGGTCCACAGAGACGGATATCACAGAGCTACCTCTGAGATCCTTTCAAGCGACTTCTGGTCCACACAGTCGTAGAATGCAGCACTTTCCCACCCGCCCTGCCACCACAATTAATGTTCATCGCATTACAGTCAAACCAACATTTTAAATCCTTCATGCTTAAAGTTAGTCTAAGTAAGGGATTTTTTTTGCGTGCAGTCATTAGCAAAATGGCTGAAACCACGAACTGACTACACTCAGGACCTGGTTTCATCACATGCGGCTGAAACCTGGCTTCGAACTCGGGTTCTCAGCGATGGCCGGTTCAACGTTTTGACCTCTTAGCCACCCGCGCCACCTCAACTGAATCCCACATTGTATCACCACCAGCCCTGTGGAGCCACCTTTGTTGTTTTTGCTGCTATGAAAATTGGTTCATTTGTCCTCTGCCGTCTCTGTAATTGAAATGGATCGACTTGTTTGTGTGGGCTCGGCGAGGCATTGTGGGTCGAGGCAGTGGGGGGGGGGCCTTTTCAGTATTTGTGCATGGCATGTGACACCACATTCCGTGGTGCATTCCATTGCCCCCAGTCTCCTCCTGGCTCATTGGGCAGAACGTCTTTCAGCAGTGTCTCAACGCAATGTCCCGCAGCCTTAGGACCTTCACCCCATCCCTCTTCCCCGCCCACCAAGCGTGAACAAAAACAAAGTTACAAAGTGCGGGTCTTCATCATGGCCTTGACAGCCTTATCAGGTTCGCTGCCGACCTCAAAGTTACAAGGAAAATAATAAGTAGTTACTCGGGTAGGAACCATTGTTTTAGTTGTGATGTTTATAGTTTCCTGGTTGATCAACGCTGTCACCTTATCGCCCATTTAACTTCGGTTGTCCTGTGGGAGGGGGGGAGGTGGGGTGAGTACTTGCCAAAGAAACGTTGCCTCTTCACAGCTGCCCAAGGGTCATCCATGAAGATGAGCATTGGCCCATTGCTCGCTGTAGATCGACTTAGCCGGTGTTGACCACCGTGAATAATGGTCAAATGAGAACCCTGCGGTGGTGACTCATGGGTCGGCAGATGGACACAGGCACCTAAATTGATGTATTTACGACGTAGCCATCTGTGGCTTTTCAAGGCAACTAAATTTCAGCTTGTAAAACATCTATACGTGTGTGTGAATTCAACAGTATTAATATTTAACATTCTTAAAATATCCCACTTTGGAAAAGCGTACATAAGCACAATTAAGTAAACGGTGACCTTGTGGGCCCGGTAAGCGAGTTCATGTTGTTTAGTCACGTCGCTCTACGACCTATCTTATAAATCACTGCAGGTAAGGAGGCATCCGTTTCGTCGCCAAAAGAAAAAATATTCATCGCTTTGACAATGAGCCTTCAGAGCCAGTGTTGGGCCGCTCGTGTTTTGTTTCACGTAGGAAAACCCTAGACCTGTTTTTAACTTCTCAGAGTCTTATCAGCAGGGTGTTACCGAGACCTTTCGTAGAATGCCGCAGTGGAGGCTGATGTTATTGGCTGGAGCCATACGTACAGCTCTGTACCCCCCCAAAAGTCTTGTTCAACAGCTCACAGCACGTCTGAACGAGAGTATTCAAAGCTGCCTCCGCGGATTGTAGGCAATACGTGTTTCCGAGACGGCGCTTGATGATGTCCCTTCCCTGCAGGGAGAACCTCGTGTGGTGTAAGTTAACACCTCTTGCACTCAACAATAGCAGGGTACACCCCCATTATGTGTACACTCTTGACTACAGTTCAGTGTCAAAGTCAATGCCCCATTATTACTTCTTAAACCATTTTAAAACAGGTGTTAAGATGTTAAAGCACCAAACTGAAACCTTTGCGAGGAATCATGTCTGCATTAACCACATGTACTTGTTTGAGACGAGGCTCTAAAGAAAGCTGTCTCTGGTGTGGACCAATCAGTTTCGAAGACAATGCACATACTTTTTCGATTTAAAGCTTTCGTGACTGCAGGGATTCATCTTCTTGTTTCTTTCGGTAAAGTCACGTAGAAGGGAAGTAATAAAATAATAAAAATAAAACATAATAAAACAATTCTCACGACGTTTCGGCTACAACGCAAGCAGCCGTCTTCAGGTGAAGGAAGACGGCTGCTTGCGTTGTAGCCGAAACGTCGTGAGAATTGTTTATTATGTTTTATTTTTATTATTTTATTACTTCCCTTCTACGTGACTTTACCGAAAGAAACAAGAAAATGCACATACTGTCAGAGCATGTTTTTTTGTTTGCATATTCACCACAAGTTTACGTGGCTAATGCAGACATTCTTGCAAAGGTTTCAGTTTGGTGTTTTAACATCTTAAACAACTGTTTTATTGCCAGAAAGGGGAAAACCTTATTATCATAATTTAATACTGGCAAAGGAGGTCTCATGACGTTTCAAAACAGTTGCCGAGCACAGGGCCCAGAGGCCGAAAACACCAAGCGGCCAGCAACAATCAGCACTATCAAAGTTGTAATCGATAAAGAGTTAGCACGTTCTTGATTTGATCAAGAAAAATTGACGACAGGAGGAAATTACAAAGTGACAGCAGAAGAAGCAGACGGAGAGAAGTGGTCAGGAGCCGCAGCGGTGGCGGTGGAACTCGGTGCCGATGAGACGAGACAGTCGGGTCCGTTAGAGTCCTCAACATGGGTTGGCGAATCAAGTTCATGGGAACCTTGTTGCCAGTTGTCATGCGCGCACGCTCTGATGCTGTCGTGTGAGTGTGTGCGTGAGCCCGTGTTTACGCTATTCCCGTTTTAAAATAGCTCCAAATCGACGGCGACTGCTTCTACAGCTCCACATTGTGCAGCTTGATTATTTTTCAATTTTCCCACGAAGCCCGAGGAAGCATTTTCCCAGACCGTTAGCACTCTGCGCTGTTTTCTCTCATCGCGATGGAATGCGTCCCCACCGCCGAGCGTGGCTTGTCGCTGTAGAAATCCCCAGAAGCCGTATCGTAAAGTGCACAAGGTGAAGTCTGTAAAGCGCAGACATGTTTTATGGATCAGCAACAGAACCACTTTGGGATATGGCACTCCTATCAATAATCATCATCACTTCTGCATTGTGGTTTAGTAGGCGGGCATCCTTGCAAGTTTGTTAGTAAACTTTGCCACTTTCGTGGATGTCTACTGGCCATAGAATCGTCCTTACCCTCCCCCCATGGGCCAGGCTTATTGCCATGCTAGACAGAATCCCCTGTACACACGTGTCAATCAAGAGTCGCCTGCTCAAACGAGAATCGGGTTGATGCTCGCCCTCCAATGGCGGCGTGGAGCCTGTGGCGGTCATTCCGAATGGGGTGACTGCTTGTTGACTGCTGTTTTAAATTTAGGGGCTCAGTGCATTTTTTCATCACCCTTAGCTTCTATATTTTTTTCAGAAGCGACTTGCCCACAAATGGTGCTCACGAAGTGGTTTACCGGGTGGAAATTTGTCAAATATTCTACTGGAAATGCACGTTGATTCTAAATGTGGCGGGGGAAAAACCAGAGGACCCGGAGAAAAATGTACGCGGCCACAGGGAGAGAAACATGCAAACTCCAAATATACAGGCGTCAGGGTTGAGATCGAACTCGGGACCTTCTGCATACCAGGCGAGGGAGTTAACATCTCGCCACCGCGGTCAAGGCCAACATCAGTGGCATTTATCAGCTTTGTGAAAAGAATGCGAAACGGCCAGATTGACCAAGGGCTCGGGAAGGCCTTCATCTAGCCATGGATTTACAAAGACCTCGACATATCCGTGTTAATACCTGAAGGTGTGTCCTAAGAACAAAAGGGCAACATTTGTGCAGCGTACGCGGTCAAAACATCCCTAAGCAGGACACCGGCATTTTGACAGATACGAGACTGAGAGAAACCATTCTTAAACCCGTGCGTTCTGGAAGGAAATATGTTGTGATGCCAAAACAACACGCCCCTCACACAATAGAGCCTCAGGCATAATTTAATGTAAATGTCACAACCACAAAAAAAACCATAGCAGTAGTTACGTCAGTGTCTGCCTCGGCTCGATGAGCAATGGGGTTGGGGGGGGGGCACTTGGGTCAATTCCTGCACCTCCGATTTCGCACGGTTGGCTACGTATGGTGCGAAAGAAGTTCATCATACATTTGATCATCGATTATCAAGCGCGCGGTTATCCGGCTTCCACCACCCTGAAGGTTGAAACCAGTCTGGCGATCGGCAGCATGTTCCCGTGACAAAAAAGTATATAAAATACACTACATTATACACTGCATGCAACTTAAACAAAAAAACACTGTACTTTTATATATCGACCCATGCAGAGTCTTGGTGATCGGAGTGGGTAAGTACGGTACAGTAAATACAGTAACTTTTAAAAATAGGATATTTATTTTTGTCTTTGTATGTTCATGCCAATTTATAGAGTAAACTAATTTAAAACACTAATAAAGCATAACTACAACATTTAATACAAGCATGTGCAAAAATAAGCAATTTTAAATTATTATTAGTTATTATCCGGAATTTTAAAAAATCTGGCGGATAATAGATGATCTACTGTCCATACATACATTGGCAGCCCTCGGCCAGATGGAGATTCTACATTTCTATGACGGGGCCATTCTCCCCCATAAAAAAAATGTTGGCTTTTCGCAAGGCGGTACTTAGTTTATAAACTTTTTGAGGGACGATGTGCGAGTGAACGAGCTCCGCACTCGCCGTGCACAGAGCGCTTTTGCCACAAGGCCACTCGGTCAGATGAGCAACTGTACGTGTATCGTCCTCTTGTCGATCCACTGCTGGATGGGGACATCGCCACATGGTGTTGGTTGTGGGGGGTTGTATGACTAAACTTTACCACGCTGGTCAGTGAGGGTTGGTGAAGGATGGGGAGGAGCATAGACATCCAGTACAACAATGGATTTCCTGCACACTGCCCGCGACTGCTCACCACGTAGTGTTGAGCCGGGTGCTTGCCCATCCCAGCACTATCCAGGCTCAAACTCTTCTTAGCCTCTGAGGTCTGATGAGATTGAGCACATTCCGGGTGATTTAGTCACAGAATGAGTAATTATGTTGCTGCGGGTTTAACGCTGCTTTATTACGCTTCCCTGTACGGTGCAGTACTGTATTATCAACTCAGTACAACCGCAAATGTGTCGTTAGTGTTAATCGTGGCAGACTCGTACATAGTCCTATTTGTAGCAGTGTGACCAGTTTCAGAACAATTTTTCCTCTTTTAAAAATGTCACATCGAATTGGGTCAACCGTAAAGGGGCTTTAACCAAACATAGCTTTGCTATGCCTGAGGCCCCAAGTGTTTAACCCCAGCTCATCAACCACCACGGTCCCATAGTGCCAAACAGCTCCTATAGGCTGCAAGAAAAGCCTTAAAACCCTAGGATAGACGCGACATTGTTGTTGATTTCACCGCACGTCATGTGGTGCTCTTTCCGCACGGGTGCCGTGGTGGTGACTGCGGCCCGTGGTTACCGCATCCAGTCCTCGTGCAACACAACACACGCACGGCCCTTCTGTCAATCCACTGCTGGATGAGCGCCTCCCCAACGGTCTAACAACATGGGGGTCGTTAGACCATACTTCACCATCAGAGGCCGCAATCGGGTACCCGATAATCATACCCGGCCGGGTACGGTACCCGTTTGCGACCCTGGTGCGGCCGGGTACGGGTAAGGGTAGGCCGTGAGTCACTGGTGAGTAACCGTTTGTCACTCATTTTCCAACGTCTTGTCTCTTCTCACAATTCAAGTTCCTAGAATCAACCCACCCGCGCCTGCAACATGGCGTCATCCCAGAGGTCGCAATCGGGTACTCGATACCCGTACCCTACCCGATACCCAGCTACCCGTACCCGGCCGGGTATCGGGTAGGGTACGGGTACCCGTTTGTGACCCTGGTGCGGCCAGGTACGGGTACGGGTAAGGAATCAAAACCCGTTTGCGACCTCTGTTCACCACTCCGTTCAGTGCAGATTTGGCGAAGAGGAGGGGCATAGACGTGGGGGCATAGAAGTGGTTTGTACTGCCTCTGCTGTCCACAATATAGTCCTATGGCAACCTGTCGTGCATGGTGGTCCCTCATCCAAGCACTATTGAGGCTGACGCCTACTTGGGTAATGACGTCATTTCGGAGGGGAGGCGCACACTTGCCGTGGTGACGGCGTGAAATGACAGTAACTGCCAAAGCAGAACTCGAGCACAATTGGTATTTAAATATGAAAAAAGGATAAGGAGAAAATATCCATCGTTAGAGAATTGAACATTTCTGGTCATTAAGCAAACCGATGGTGGCGGTCAGTATTCAAACCCGCGTTGGGCTTTCTCTTAGATCTGTTCAGCCTAAAATGAGTACCGATTGCAATGCGGGCATGAACGTCGTATACCTGTAATTCTCCACCTTGTGGTCCACAGACGATCGTTGGTGGGCCGCAAGGCCGTGGGATGTGGGCTGCAGAACTATTGAGGATACGATGTTTTTCACAAAAGGCCAACATTTGTTACCGCATGGTGGTTCCACAACATAGATTTTGAGGGTTGACGGTGGTTCGCACAGGTCGAGAAAGGTTTTGGAGCCAATGGGGAGCAGCGGCGAAGTGGTTAGCGTGCCACGCTACGAACCCGGCGACCCAGGTTCGATTCCCGCTCACGGCCAACACCAGTGATAATTATTTGAACCGGTCCTGGGCCTCCCCTAGGTCGACTGAGCCTCAAATGGGTACCTGGTGCAGTGTGTAAATATGGCCAGTTGGGAAACAAAAACGGCCCGGCGTGGTGCTGGCCAACCGCCCCCTCATGTGCCACAGTGCCGCCTTCATAGATGATCGCTGACAGCACTTACCCTAACAGTCTGTTATAGGCGATACGGGGGATTTTTGTCTTTGGTGCCCTTGACAGAGACAATCGGGATGGAAAGGTGGCCGGGTATGCGTTGCGTTTGTAAGAGCTGCCTCGTCGTGCGTTTCACTTGCAGCCCCTTGCCGCGACGTTCCGTGAGGCCAAATCTCTGCGCGTCTCTTGCAGGTGGAGCAGTCCAAGGTGGTGCTCAAGGAGGGCGGCGTGCAGCTCACGCTCACCATAGTGGACACGCCAGGCTTTGGCGACGCGGTGGACAACAGCAGCTGGTACCGTTAACGCACAGAGCCACGGACAAAACACGGTAGTTGTGCGGCTTGTGCAATGCGAAGCCACGCTCATTACTTTAAAAAATAATGTATTGTGGTAAACCCACAAGCCTGATACAATGCACCAATGGTTTCTGGGAAGAGAGGGACAGAATGACCGCGTGGACCGCTCATTTATTTTTAAAACCTTTTTCCTCAAGCTTCATCTTATTGATATTGCTGCCACGCCATAAGATGAGGGGTCCATTTCCCATACCTCTGATTAGTACGGCTGGAAACGTACGTTCCGAAAGAAGTTCATACGTACATGTACGTATATTTGGAACTCTTTTAGAACAATGCAAACCATCGTGTCAGACAACGGCCCATGGAAGCAGATACCACAGAGCTACCATTGAGATCCCTTCAAGTGACCTATGTTCCAACAGTAGGGGACAGCACTTTTATACCTGCCCTGCTACTGAGAGTTATGTTCATTACGTGACAGTAAAACTGATCTTTTAAATTCTCAGCGCTGCGCTGAATGATATTCATGAGGTTGGCGGACCTTTCCTTTAACTTGCTTGCTCGCACAACCTCGCCTGTCTGCACACAGACGCATGATTCAATTCCCTCTCGGTATTTTACTGATGTGGGTTCAGCATGCTTACCCTGATGTATGGCAATTGGTCCTCATGGAATGCCAATTAGTAGGTAGTGGGGCTTGTGTTTGTTTCTCAGTTTGCTTGCATTCATAATCGGTGCACACACACGGCCACACGCAAGAAAAAAGATCCCCCGTGTATCCTGGAACAGACTGTTGGGGCAAGTGCTGTTAGCGAGTAGCACCTATGAAGGCCGGCACGGCACATGAAGGGGTTGGTAGCCAGCACCACGCCGGACTGCCTTTGCCTCCCGAGTACTTAAGGGATGCCCAGGGGATGCCCAGGACCGGTTAAGATATTTGTCACCGATGTTGACCGTGGGGCGAGAATCGAATTCGGGTCGCCGGGTTTGTAGTGCTGACCGCTACACTACCACTCTCCATACGCATGCACGTGCACACGCACATGCAATTACAATCGCCATTCGCCACTAAGTGGCGGTGACGTCACCATGACGCTTGTGCCAGGCTATGTGCACGTTGAGGCCACGTGATGTGTCGGACGCCCTCTGGCAGGAGGTCACGGGGCAGACCCAGGTGCCACGGGTCGACTGACTAAGATGACTAGCTGATGCACCACCTGTGCCCCCTACTGTGCCAACTTGCTGTGTTTTAGCCACCCGGCACTCCGCTCGTTGTGCTGAGCATCGCTCCTCCGCCCTCCGTTGTTGCTGGAGGGCGACTGCCTCCAACTGCCCAGTAGCGTCCTTCACGAGCCTCCTCCACAGAGGCCGATCTTGACACCGCTGGTACCAGTCATCGGCAAGTCCACTCAGCTCCACATCATCCTGTATTACATAACTCCATCGCTTCTCTAGCCCATGCCGTGCCCGTTTAGCCCTCTCGATCCGGCCGAACAAAAGCTGTTTAGGCATGCGGTGGCTGGGCATGCGGGCTACATGACCCAGCCAACGCAGCCTTCCCTGCCGGAGGTGCTCACCGATGGGACTTTGCCCAGATCTTTTAAGGATTTGTGAGCTCCTCACACAATTCAGCCTGGTTAAACCCAGGATGGATCATAGGCAGGCCAGCCTAAATGTTTCTAACCGGCGAAAGTGTTCCATTAGGGGGGTCCACGTTTCGCAAGCGTAGAGAAGGGAGAGAATGACCGTGGCTGAGAAGACCTGAAGCTTCGTGCGGAGCAACAGACCCGGTAGCTTCCACACAGCGTTACGCAACCGATGAAAAGATAATGCTGCTCGACTGATTCGGAGTGAGGCCTCTGCTGTCAAACCGGAGCCGGTCCAGGTATGGGAAACTCTCCACTCTCTCCACAACTGCCCTATCACTAATTGGGAGTTGTGGGTGTGGAGTATCCGATGGTACAACATACCCCAGGTGCTTAGTTTTGGTGGGGCTGATGGTAAGTCCCCACCTCTTAGTGGCAAGCTCCAGGTTCAGCAGCAGCGCCTCCAACTCCTCCTCTGAGTGAGCAGCAATTACCAGATAATCGGCATACATAACATGGTTGAGCAATAGGGAGCCATCCTTTGACCTACGTGGTCGAAATAGATGTTAAATAATGTGGGAGCCAGAGGACATCCCTGTCACACCCCAAGGTGTACAGGGAATGGCTCTGACTCCCGGCCACGTAGTTTTACCCGGGCCCGCTCACCATCATGAAGGTCTTTAATGATCGTGAACAGTGGGTCAGGGACTCCGAAAGCACGAAGAACAACTCAGAGCCCAGGCCTACTGATGGTATCATAGGCCTTGACCAGGTCAATAAAGCAGAGATGTAGGTTTTGTTGGCATTCCCTACATCTCTGCTGTAGCAGACGGACAGAAAATATGGCATCTGTGCAGGACCCGCCCTTTCCTGAAACCGCATTGGGGATCCGCAAGCCTCTCCTCAGCGTGCCTAGCAAGGCGATGTTGAATAATCCTTGCCAGGACCTTTCCCGGCACACTGAGGAGTGAGATGCCCCTGTAGTTGTTACAGTCTGTGCAGTCCCCCTTCTTAAAGAGAGTGACCACCAGGGCATCCTTCCAATCCTGCGGAACCCGTCCAGTGGTCCAGACTGTTGTTATGATGTCATGTAGGGTAGTCTGTGCACAAATGCCTCTCTCCCTCAGCATTTCACTTGGGAGATCATCTCTGCCCAATGCCTTTTCTGGTCTGAGGCTCTGGATCGCCTTCAGTACTTCCTTAACAGATGGCACCTCAGCCAGCCACTCGCACAGGGTGACTTCTTCCAGTATTTGAGGCACCGCAGCCTCAGCAGGGTCATCCCCACTTTGTCCCACGATGTTTTCCAGGCTGAGGGATTTCCCCTCCCCCAGGACCTCGCAGAAATGCTCAAAAAATCTGCAAACCTGTTCCTGGGGGTCGGAGATTGGATCACTGTTATTTCCCCTAATGATGGTAATAGGTGTGGCGCTGCAGGTTACTTTTTTATGGAATTAAATAGCGATTTGTGATTGCGGGCCATTGAGGCAGACTCCATCTCCTCAGCGACCCGTGACCACCAACCATCCTTGCAGTGCCCCACGGCTCTCCAAATCTCCGAGCGAAGGCTGCGGTAAGCCTCCTCATTCTCTGACATAGGATGCTGTTGACGATGAGAGTGGGCCTCAACATCAGGTGGAGTGGGGGACTATGCCAACCCCAGCCGCAAGCGTTGATGAAATTCTATCCTTGCAACTTTTCATCAGCTAGCTGAGACCATGCCACAATGGGTTTGAATGGGGTCCTGGGTGTACACCTACCATCGGAGTGGAAGAATGGCAGGTGCATCTTACAGATGACAAGTCGATGGTCAGTGGGCAGATCCAGCTCCACGGTAGGTCCTGGTGTTAAGGACCTGGGCCCGCATCCGCTGTTCCGTCACTATGTAGTCCAGCAAATGTTCTTGCTTGGACCCGGCATATATCCATGATGTTGTGTGGATGCGCCGATGTCGGGACTGCGTGTTAGTAATTACAAGCCCATGGGCTACACAAACATCGAGCAGCCTCCGTCCGTTGTTATTGAGCTGATCTGGCCCATGCCTTCCAATTACTCCAGACCAGGTGATAGCATCATGACCAACTCGGGCATTAAAGTCACCCAACAAGAGGACAATTTAGCCAGCACCTGTGACAGGAGGTCATAGAAGGCATCGGACTCATTGACCTTGCCTGTTGAGGAAGTACTGAAGGCAATCCAGATATTTGTCACCGATGTTGGCCGTGGGCGAGAATCGAATTCGGGTCGCCGGGTTCGTAGTGCTGACCGCTACACGACTGCTC
Organism: Lethenteron reissneri; assembly: GCF_015708825.2. NCBI lineage: Eukaryota > Metazoa > Chordata > Hyperoartia > Petromyzontiformes > Petromyzontidae > Lethenteron > Lethenteron reissneri. The sequence continues at coordinate 9,535,010 of NC_083830.1, read as the reverse complement.
TCCATACATACACACGCACGCGCGCACGCACATGTGCATGCAAACACACATGCGCACACCCTCGCACTAAAACAACAGCGCGGTCGCAGTGGTTTTGCACTCCTACAACCCAGCGCTTGGGAGGCGGATCGCACTCGGGAGATCACGTGCGGCAGACACCCAGCTGCTTGGCCTTTACGATGCGGTAGGGTAAGTAGGTTGCATACCGACTTCGTACAGTTTGTGTTATGCTTGCATAAGTACAGAGTGTTTCGTGGGAGGTACTCGGGTTTCCATCGGCACGTAGAATGCTGGAACGAAAATCACGCTATGCAGGATGGGCTCAAGAAGTGTTCATACTCTTAGGTTTTTTCGGTAAAGTCACGTAGGTACAAAAATAAATAATAAAAATTTATAATACAAATAATAGAATAAATAATAGAAAAAAAAAATCACGACGTTTCGGAGGCAACACAAGCTTCCGTCTTCAGCTTCAAATCTAGAATCAAGAAGTGTTGACTAATTTAGGACCTACAATGGGTCAATGTTATCAGTTTTATTATCATACGATACAGGGTGTCCATAAAAGTATCATTTGCTCATTAAGAATTCTAATCGGACAGTAGCTTGAGCTAGACCAGTAAAATTCCACACACAAACACGCTTGAGAGTGAAGATTCCGTCACATGAGTTCAACATACATACATTCCCCTACACCTCCACGGCATTGGTGACGCACGTCCTGTCGAGATTCCAGACAGTCCCCAGGTGTTTGCCAACATCTTGGTTCCGATTGTTGAGAATGCTTTTGTAATATATTCGTATTTTCACTTTTCCAAACTGCCTGTAATCGTAGCATTCGACAATGGCACATTGTGGGGCCGCTTGCTCGCGGTTTTGCCACCTGTGCCACGAGTATCGCCCAGTTCCAGCGAAAGACAAACACCTCATTAGTACAGGTAGTCCTCTACTTACGATGCAGATGCGTTACGACGACCCCATCGTAAGTCAAAAATATCGTAAGTCGAAGATGGCCTAGCCTACCCAGGAGTCTTAAAGAATGGTGATAATTTAGCAAAACAGAGCAATTTACAGTACCGTACTGTATAAACTATATACTGTATGTATTAATTACAATACTGTATTGCAAAGTCAAATGTAAAGTAAAAAAACAAGGTAAATTCTTAGCCTACCTATATGAACTGCAATTTAATAGAAAGTTTTTTTTTAGGAAACAATCCCATCTGCTATAAAAAGCAACGTACAGTATCGTACCTCGTACGCTGCTGCGTTTGCCTGCCGGGCGAAATTTTTAATATTTTACAATTTGGTCGTATCGCCATCGTAAGATCGAAATATCGTAAGTCGGACCATCGTAACTCGGACTACCTGTACTTTGACACTGCGTCCAACGGTGTTCCTGCATTCGGAGGGGGAGAGGGAGACTACTAACCAGCGAATCTTTATCAATGCAATTCCGTATTTTATGAATCGCTCTGCGATCCTGGCTGCGACCTGCCAAGCAATCTAGAATTATCGTTTCAGAAAATGCCTTTACATAGTTTAACACGTAGCAAGCTTTCGCTACCAATATCATCCATAATCCAGATTTTTTGGGTTAGATCGCATAAATATATAGATGTGTTGTGAAACCCGCCACCACCCGACAGTCAATTAGTAAGGTTTGTCACATAAACAGAACGTGCCAATTCGTTACTGGTACAGCACACCGGTGTGTTGGAGAGCAAAGCCACAACAATCTGAGTACGACGTTTTGCCAGTAATTGAAGCTGGTTGTAATTACTGGCGAAACGTCGTACTCAGATGGTAAATGTTGTGGCTTGGCTCTCTAACCGGTGTGCTGTCCTAGTAACGAATTGGCCACGTTCTGTTTACGTGACAAACCTTACTAATTGGCTGTGTCGGGTGGTGGCAGGTTTAACGACACATATTTACGCGATCTAATCCAATAAACTTGTATTATGGATCTTCTTCTTCCTAGCGTTGTTCCCGCTGTGGCGCAGGGTCCGCTTTTCGGCATTGTCTTCTCCATTTGGCTCGGTCCAGGGCATCTTCAGGGGATGCGTTGACCGTCTTCATGTCTTCCTTTATTCGGTCCATCCATCGCTTCTTCGGACGTCCGCGTGGACGGCGGCCCTCTGACTCAATACGCACGGCAGTCTTGGCCACTGATGACTCTTCACTTCGCATCACATGGCCGTACCACCGAAGCCTTGCCTCAAGCATAAACTTGTATTATGGATGACTTTACATAATTAGCGTAATTTAATCGTGTTAAGTCCTTTTTTTGCCAATGAGCAGCTGGGTAACAGGAGCTCTCAACCAGTTATCCGTTTCGGGTGTTTCGAGATATTAGGCTTGAGCGTTGCCACTCTCTGTGCACTCTTGTGAATGTTGTCACAGAGTTCTCTTTAGTGCACGGAGTTGCAGCAGGGAGCAGTTGCTGATAGCATCCCCACGCTCAAGTTACCGAACAGCTGTAGCGGGAATCGAACTGTGTCGACCCTGTACATAAACTAGACAGATGGATGAGCGTGGTGACCGCTAATCCACCCAGCTGTGTCATCACAGTGGGAGCGAGACACGTGGCTACAGCCATATTGAACGTGCACTTTTGTCTCGCCCCTTTCGTTCGTCAATCTTGCTTTACGAGACTAGTCCCAAAGTTTATCATTGAAAGTATGTATGTGTGCTGAAAGTCTTTCTCACAGTACGTAGCCATCCATGCTAATTGGAGGTGCGAATACACAGTCCCAAAGGTTTGCTTGAACCTCCGACGTGCATGTGGTGCAGACTTGTTTGTGTAGCACAGTAATGTTGGTGATGAGCTCTGCCGCATCACTGCATGTCTTGGTCTTACACCCACCAACCACTCACCTGACACTCACCACTCAATCACCAGACGCTCATGAGGCGGAGGTGGGGGGGGGCTTGTGTTCGGCGTAGGTCGTTTGACCTTCAGCAGTGACTGATTGACACCTGGGAGCATTCCGATTGGTCAGTGATGACAGGCAGACACAAAACGGACAGTAGCAGCATGCCTGCCCGGGCATCGTGCCGGTCACACCCATCTGCTTGTGTGCGCCGTGGTTGCCTTATTAGGTGCTCGCTAATGGCCCCATCAGTCAGTAAGACAATAGGGGTATCTTTGTCTACCTGTGTGTGTGTGAGCAGCTGGCAGTCCATCATCGACTACATCGACAGCAAATGTGAGGACTACCTCAATGCGGAGGCTCGGGTCAACCGGAGACTCATGCCTGACAGCCGCGTGCACTGCTGCCTCTACTTCATCTTCCCTTCCGGCCATGGGTACGTGTGTGTTAAAGCATGTGTGTGCGTGCGTCCACGCATGTGCGTGTTCACGTATGTGCGTGTTCACGTACGTGCGTGCGAGCGTCCACGTGTGTGGACGCTCACTCGCACGTACGTGCACATGGACGTACGCGTGCGTGAGTGCGGTTGGTTGTTGTGGTAGCGTGTGTAGTGGTTAACGAACGGCGCGACGAACTAAAGTCGTTGATTACCGGCTCGGGTAATGACATTGTGGATAAATAAATTGTCCCATTGATATAACTGCTCATCCTGAGCTATTCATGCTTTGATACTTGCTTTGCCTTTGTACCATTGGCCTTTTGGCATTCTCTGGTCTCACACTGGTACAGAGAAAAGGCCAAAAAGAAGGCTGTCTCTGTAGTCCAGTCGGTTTCAAAGGCGATGCATATGTAATATATTATAACTCGCTTCACGACCCGGCTTCGCCCAAGACTTGGATTCTTGTCTTGGATTCGTACACGGCCTACGCGGAGGGTTGGGGGGGAGGGGTGCGTGACGTCAGCAGGCACACTGCGTAACACTGCCGCATGTGGGTGACATCACAGATGTGACGTGCAAAATATTATATACATTATTGTGCTCCCCCAAAATACAAAAGTCTATTTTTAGACTTTTTGATTGGTGAACAGTCTGGAAGCTACCCACATGCCAAATTTCAAGAATTTTGCATGTTGGGACGTATACTAAACATTTCGAACAGACACACATATTCACAAATTTCCCTTTTATTTTTATAGATCAGAGAATGTTGGTTTACATGTTTTGCCACAACGCAAGCCTTGACAGACCTGGTTTCACCTGAGGACGGCTGCTTGCGTTGTGGCCGAAACGTCGTGAGAATTATTTTATTATGTTTTATTTTTATTTTATTACTTCCCTTCTACGTGACTTTACCGAAAGAACCAAGAAGATGAATCCCTGAAGTCACGAAAGCTTTAAATCGAAATTATATTACTATGTATGTATGTTGAACTTATTTCGCACCGTACGTAGCCAACTGCTATAATCGAAGGTGCGGTATAATAGTAGTGGGTACAGTGGTTAACCCATTGCTCTACGAATCTAGAAGCCTCGGTTCGATTCCTGACTGCGGCTTGCCGGCACCGACTCGCGTGAAGGCTGGTGGGTGTGTGCACCGTGCCCCTCTTCCCTTCCCATGCCATCTGGCTGCCTCTGCATTTGAACTTTTGGCGGAAGAATCGGAGGGATTTTCACGAGTACTTTATTGAGGATTTGCAAACTGGCGTTTGAGGAAAGTGTGGTGGAGTAGCTCTTGACTGTTGGGTTCAAACACAAAAGTCAAAACTTATCCCTGTTCCCAACGAGTGTGGGGGGCGGGTGCTCATCTCTGTGTAGGCAGCCTTAACAAGTGGTGGAAATTCCACATTCTTGAGGACAGGTTATGAGTATCTCCATAGGACAGCCGCTGTTGAGTTCCTCTGTATGTGTGTGGAACTTCTTTCGCACCGTAGATAGCCAACCGTGCCAATCGGAGGTGCGGGGGAAGGACAACAAACTAAACACTAAAAGCAGTTTTAAAACACTGCTTGCTTGTGGTTGCTTGTGGATCAAAAGTCCTCTCTCCACAAGAGTGAGCGAATACTGCTGCGTGTGTTACAAGTTTAAGTTATTGTTTTTACTACTAATTTGTTGACCCCGTAATGGATGATGGCCCGAGTCCACCTTCTGACCAGTATTTAAACCTGCCAGTTTGTTGCTAAGTGCTCCTGCTACAGTGCCACCCTGCTGATGGGTAGACGCGTGTGTTTAGACTTAGGGTTGTATTTACTTAAACTTACGTGGATTGGAGGGAGGGGGAGGTCCTTGGTCCTCTTGAAAAACCTCAATGATTGAATCTGGCTGCTAATCCCAGCGACCATGGGACCACTTATTAAGAAACCCAGCCCTTTTTGCTTGGATCCAGGAAACAGGATTTCATGCCAATTACATTTCTCGAAAGGTGACATCATCGGGAAATGTGTGCGTCCCGCTGGAGGATGTTGATTTTATTTAAGTGACGTGTTTATCCTGTCTGGCTAGTTACTGTAAAAGCAGTCTATGTAAAGTGAAGCGGGCCATGCAGCCTCATTCAAGCATTACAGACAACACATTGTCGAAATAACTCTTGCTGACGAGCGAAGATCAACATTCTAGATACAATGCACATTTCGGTAACAACATCTAAATGTTTTCTTCTTGGTTCTTTCGGTAAGTCACGTAGAAGGGAAGTAATAACATAATAAAAATAAAACATAATAAAATAATTCTCACGACGTTTCGGCCACAACGCAAGCAGCCGTCTTTTGAAGACCTGACTTTACCGAAAGAACCAAGAAGATGAATCCCTGCAGTCACGAAAGCTTTAAATCGAAAGATCTAAATGTACAAAGACAACTCATTTGATATGACCCCATCAAACACTGTTGATGCATTTCACCGGTGCTATCATGCACCTCGATCTTGATGACCCGCTCCTACTGGGCATCTGTGAACAGGAGTTTCATAGCTCATCGACAAGCCTCCAGTCTAAATAAATATTCTTATTCGATGCATAAAACGACCCCAGTGATTCCTTGGGGTTGAACCGCAAGCCCTCTTATTGCTCGCAACAAGAAGGCTTCAAGAAGCAAAGTGCCTGTGTGTCCCCATTAGCTTCATGAAGATTTAGTGGCCAATACTTAAGTGTTATGCGTCTTGTAATTCTCTCCCCGCTCAGACACGCAGTAATATAGGGTGGTACATGTTGCTGTTCGTGGCCGAGGACGAGTGCTTGGTCCATTTCACCATTGGATAACTCCTGTTGACTTCCTGCAGGAGGCAGGGCTTTTGTTAAACAGGACGATTTGTCCACAGCTCTGGCTGTCGCCTGATGAGGCAGGTTGAAATTACCGGTGAAAAGTCGTTAACTGGAATTGTAAATGTTGTGGGTTTTACTCTCCAATGCACTAGTCACGAATTGGCATGTTTTTACGTGACAAACCTTACGGGTGGTGGTGGGTTTAACGGCACAATTTATATTTACGCGATTTAGCCCAAAAACCCCTCTGGTTTTGTTATCCCCAAAGGGATTATGGGGGCCTGAGTTCTGTTCTTTTTTCGATTTCTAAAGCGCCTTTCGCCACCGACATTAGTTGAACTCGTGAGGATTTACGTATCGAGTCGAGCACCCTGTGACCACAGTGCCGTACGACCACCGAACCTTTAATTGGTCGTGAGAAAAACCCAACACGGCTTGGGAGTCGTGGGGCATGGGTGTATTTGCCGTCAGCCATCTCTCATGGAGGCTGTGAATTCCTGAAAAACCGACCCACCCCCCACCACCAGCGAAAACGAAATAAAACTGCAGGCGTCACGTGGCTAAAGTTTACCCAGATTAAAGAGGGAGATTGAATGTCGGGCACACACACGTGCCCATGGAGAGCATTTCGTGTGTGTGCCGTTGTGAAAGGGTCGTGCAGTGGTTTGCGCGTTGCGCTACGAACATGGCCACCAGAGATCAGTGGTGAATAATCCGAAGCAGTCCTGGGCCTCCCCGAGCTTGACTGCCTTAGATAAGTACCCTTGTGCACTCTGTAAACATCAGCACTGGGGAGACAAAGGTGACCGAGCGTGGTGTTGACCACCCGCCCCCCTCATGTGCCATGTTGGCCTGCATGGGTGCATGCTAACAGCACTTTCATAGTCTGCGAAAGCCTATACGGGGGATCTTTGCTTTTGTGTACTGATAACAATGCAACAGTGCACGCTGAGATATGCAATTGTACATGTTACTTTTGTTGGATTGGACGATAGTTACTTCTGTGCTGTATTCTCGACTATATTGTACAACAGCAGCTGTTCACTATTAAGTGACGTCACCACGGTGCTTGTGCCAGGCTAGGAGCACTTCATGAAGCCTTAACAGTGCTCACTGATGGTACTTGCCCCAACAGCCTGTTAGAGACTATGGAAGGGCGTGGGCGGGATCTCTTTTGCCTTTCTTTTTCGTGTTGGGAAGAGAGGCGCGGAACGGGCCGTTGAAGATGCACAGTTGCGCGAAATGCCGTTCGTATTCCCTAGACGGTGGGCCGGCTGGAAGTGCTTTTGCATTGCTGGGTCTAATACCAAGCGCGGTGGAATTTCCTGTCGCTGGGGGGGGGGGGGGCGGTGGTACCGTCGTGTTTCTGCACTTACAGTAGCCCGCGCGGCGGGTAATACACGCGCACGATACGCAGTCGATTTGCTACGCCTGGTTGAAAACTTCACGGGCTTAGCAGGCGAACTAATTGCGGTGATAGCGAGCGGCAAGTGTCAACGACTAGTCCTCGAAGGGTTAGCTGCATACACAGGTGGATTTGACGCGGCAAACCTTGTAGCTGTGGACAGGCATTGCTGACCACTGGACCGCATTACTCCTGTCGTTTACAATTTCGGCAAAAAGTTGCAGGAACAACGAAGTCGAGGCAAAACTTATTCATTCTCAGACACGGAGGGTAGTGCCCTTCTCCACTCATATCCCAGCTCCAGTTGTGGTCATTCCACATTCCCATGGTGCAAACCATGGTCTCCATTGGTTCAACCACGTTATTTTATTATCTGTATTATCATCCAAGGGAGATAATGTGCATGGACCAACCACTCACCGGGAATTTAAACGGCAACCCACGGCTTGTTATTAGGGCACTCTGCCACAGTGCAACGCAGGCAGATGAAAACCACAAATAGTTTCAGCCCTTTCTAAATCCACTACTGGATGAATACCTTTTCGGTCATTGGGCGTTGTTGAACGATTACTTCATGCTTATTGGTGGGTTAGTGAAGAGGGGGTGGGGTATTAACCGTGGCTCAGAATCAACCTCTGGTGGCCACACTGAAAGCACAGTGTGCTCGCCACTTAAATACTAACCACATAAAATAACATTAGACGAACAACACGCACAGCTGTGCTGCTCACAAACGGCAAGCAGGCACAAATCCCATCATCATGCCTTGCACACGTCATGTGACCGCCACATTTCATGCACAATGCTCTCCGCCTGCACTTATTTCACACTTGCGATGGGTTTTTCCACCATTTGCAGAAAGTGTTGAACTTGAAGAATGAGTTTTAATTTACTTTTATAATAAATAAAAAAACGTCTAAGTCAGATGCATGTGGTTGTTAGACTAAAGCGTTTAGTACAGTAATACCTTGATTTGCTTCTTACGGTTTTACATCGTTTTGCAAATTCGTCGTCGCTTTAATGCCACCACCGACAGCATCGTCCGTCCTTTCTCGTATCCGTCGCCTCTCAGCCTTCGTCTCCACCTTCCCTGTAAATTGTTTTGATTCACGTCATTTCCATATTAGTCTTTGCACATTTCAGGAACGCATCCCCAACATAAACCGGGGTATTTTCTCCACGTGGTCACGTGAATTTTTCTCCGGGTGTTCCAGTTTTTCCCACCACATTTTGAATCGTGCGTTTAGAGCATTTGCCTGCTTTACATTTCCACGTGATAGGCCGCTTAGTTATTATTTGTGGCCAGGTCGCTTCTGAAAAAGAGCCATATATCTCAAGTGATTAAAATAACATTAATTTATTTCTCTAGCAGCGAGCGTAGTGGTGGTGATGCTGTTGTGTTGCAGAATGCTTGGGCCAAGGCAACATGGGCCCCCTTGCAATAACAATCTTTTGTTTTGTTTAAAGCATGCACTGAGCTATTATGACAGCTACATTAATCTGCCACTGACTTGGCGGCGTGGCATTGCCCAACTTGGCAGCAATGGCCTGAGTTGTACACGCGCCCACGTAGCCGTCTTCCGCAGCGTACGTTCGCCGCTCTGCTGTTTATTACATGAAAAGGAATTTTTTTAGAGAACAATTAAACACTCGCCTTGTGTGACATCGGTTTCCTGGAATGATATGCAGGCAGTGTTTATTTGATTACAAATAAACTCGGCAGTTTATACGTCCGATCGTACAGCTGACTTGGGACATATTTTAAGTTGCTCCGCTTATTTTTTTCGTGCGTGGGGGGAAAAAATATTTATTATCATAACCATTAGTTCTTATGGTGGCTTATGTTACTGCTTCTGATATAGTGGGGTCATTGAAATGTATGTGATTATCGCTAAAGTGGCATGATCTGGGAAAACTCACAGCTATGTTTTCCGGTTTCGTTGGATCGAAACGTTGGCGACCCTGAACCAGAAGGTGGAAAAATCACAATCTCCATGCTGTGATCAAAGTTGACGTCGCACTTCGCTGTACTAATTTATTCGACCGCAGAAGGATGATGGAACTGATTTGACCTTTGATAATTGTTTGAACGGGAACACCTTTCCGATGGTGAGATGACCAGTTCTCACACAAACCATCTGGTCCAACAACACGGTTAAGCCCTGTACGGATGCGGCCGTGTAGTTGGCACACTGAGCTGGAAATCCCTCAGTGTGGTAGTTGAAATTAGCTTTTGGGGACCGCCTTGTATTTGCTGCATTTTATCAGTAGGCCGTGACGGGGTCTTCTCTTGTGAATCACGTGACAGGTTCATTAATGTCCTCTGGTGTACAGCAACCTGTTCACATCATTACAACGCTGTACAGAAATTACTGGGCTGCCTGTAGTAAGAATAGATCCGTTTACTGTGTTATTATAACTGGCTCAGCGGTGAACTGACTTAACATCTCTCTTCCGTGTTGAAGCAGCGCGTTCATGATTATCTTCTGGAAGACGGCTCTCCATTGTGTATACTAATCTCCAGATTATAACACGCACTTTTTTTAATTAACCCAGAGTTTTTTTCGTTTTTTACTTTTCCTGGAGCGTCTCATTATCCGGAGAATACGGTAAAAAAAACTGTAGGACGGGGAAGCAATGTGCCCAAATGTTTGACCAAAAAAAACACGAAGCAAGCCAACGTTCACGCAAGAACAAAACGTCTCGCGCAGAAAAACCTTTTCGAGCTGCGTTTCCTGGCAGGAAGGGAGAGGCACGTGCAAGGGTGAGGACGGAAGGAAGAGCAAGGCCAGTGCGCTTTATGCGGGGGGGCACATTTGGGGAATCGTGCTTCTACTGTTGTCGCCACTCCTTCCAAGTTGCACGGATGCCCTGGGGATCTGGCAGGAGGGGTTAAACGTCTCTTTATGCGTTTGTAGATGTACTTTCTGTGAGTTTCCCCCTCTAACGTACGTATGTGTGTATGTGTGATCATAGCCGTCTGTTTTGTGTCGTCAATGTTTATTAAATAGTTTATGGGTGGATGAAGATGAGGAGCGTGAGCTTAGTGGTTTGCACATCAAGCGTTTAACCCTTTCCCGTTTCAAGAAGTCTGCAAGTTGCAAGGTGGCTGTCCTATTCACCGCTGAATCTCGGAACGCGTAAGCGGTTCAGCGTTAATTTCAATTAGAGAGGCATAGTGCCACTGTTTTTAAAGACATTGTACTCATCGCAGAAAACTGTGGCGGCACGACCGCACTCTACGATAGCTGGATACAAACTCTGCCACATGGCCTTGTGGGAGCCTCGGTACCGATAAAGTTATTGTATTTTTTCTAAAAACTGATGACGTAGACGCACGTCATCGGATTGGGAAAGGGTTAACCTCTTGACAGATCCAGTTCCAGCCACGGCTAACATCAGTGGCGAGTGATATCGGAGACTTTGCTGGGGCCACACCCTAAACCGGCCATTGGTGACCAGTCAAACAACCCCCCCACATGACCTTTATCCTGCAATGGGTCAACAAAGGGATATACAAATGAATAACGGGATATTAAAAAAGTGTGCCTAAAAGAATCGGTATAAAGAGTTTTATTCTTAACTACAAAATGAGAATGTAGGCCATCGCTGTGGTGCAAATATTTGACCACTCTTGCTAATTTTGTCGCGGGCACTGTATTGTCCACTTTAGAGACAGTTTTTGATCCTCACTACTTCCTGATCACTTGGCCCCACCCAGTTGTCTTAATTACTACCGTTCATTCCCAGTGTGCATCATCCCTGAATGGTTGGTTAGATAGAGACCACTTTGTTGGGGGAGTATCATCACGGTCCATGGGTAGATAGTCCCGTAGGTGTCCACCGCACATTTCGTAACTTGTTTCCACTTTCCTCTGTCTAGTGCCAATATGCTAAAGTCGTGGCAACGTATTTCTTGCACCAATCTCTTGTATAATTGTCAAGCCACACTCTGTTAGGTCTTACTCTCTTTCCGGTGCCTTCCATCCTTCCAAACAACACACTTTTAATTTTCCTGTTGTCCATCCTATATATGCGTCCAAATATGTAGGGAGGAGTATTATGGCTCCTACTATTTCGGGGCAGCAGTGATGCAGTGGCTTTCATGCTGCGCGATGAAAAGTGACTGGAATTTCTGTAATCGAGTCACAGATCAACACGTCCCCATGTGCACTTGAGCACAGATACGCTGTGACTTGACTTTTATAAATAGCGCTGATCTGCTGCGTTGCGTCAGTCCTTACGCCCAGGCATTTTCCGCTTTTGTACTTTATATCTTGAGCCACTCGGAACCACATTCGTACCAACATGCCCTGTCGCCCCCTAGAGGGAGAGGTGTTGGATAGTTTACACCGTGGCCTCGTGTTGCGAAGATTAATCCAATGAGATGTTGAATAAAAAAAAATTGGTTTGGAATTTCAAAATACATTTATATCCCACTCACAATGATAGCGGGGATAGACTGGTGGCGCCGTGGTTAGCGCACTGCGCTATGAACCCGTTTACCCGAGTTCGAGGAGTGTGCTCACGTCCTGTGAAGAGGCGATACGGTGGCTAGGAGATGTTGACTCCCTCGCCTGGTATGGAGGAGGTCGTGAGTTCGATCTCGACCCTGACGCCTGCCGCTGTATATTTGGAGTTTTTTTGCATGTCTCTCCCCATGGTCATGTGGATTTTTTTCCAGGTCCTCCCGGTTTCCCTCCACAATTAGAAACATGAGTTTAGAGTATTTGGCTACGATAAATTTCCACGCGTTAAGCGACTTCGTTGAGCTATTGTTTGTGGCCAGGCTGCTCAGTGGGCCTTATCTGGTAACATAAAAAATAGTTAACTTTATCTTGACTTAAAGCTTTCGTGGCTGCAGGAATTCATATTCTTTGGGGCCTTTCGGTAAAGTCACGTAGATAGGTTCAAAGAAAATATCTACGTGACTTTACCGAAAGACCCAAAGAATATAGTTAACTTTTAGTTTAGTTTTTCGATTCCCAGCCACGGCGAACATCAGTTGTGAGTGATATCTGAACCGTTCCTTGGTACCTCAGGTATCTCAGCTTGGCAATTTTGACATCACACAAGGCACTCACAAATCTAGGCGCAGAGGTATTTTAAAGCAACCTCTGTTCCCAACACATCGTGTTCACGATGTACTGTGTACACGTATGACCTCAAGATGTAAAGAAGAGGGAAAGTACAGAATGCCATTTAATATTGGCAATTAGTTCGCCTGCCTGCGGCTCGTGATGTCGGTTTAGCTCCATAAAGGTGCTTGTCCCAGATGTAGGCAAACAAGCCTACGCAAGCACGTTTGTTCCTCGTGTGAATAAATGTTCCACGGGTGCGCGAGGAGTGTTTACAGCCTGTGAAGTGTGCGTGCCCAAGGCACTGCAGTGGCCTTGGGATTAAGAAAAAATACAGCATTTGTGAGCATCAGTGGCTTGTAAATCCCATTTTAAATGATAATGATCATTTTAATAATCGTATCTTTTCTATACACTGCTAGACGAAGATCTGTACGCGCACCGATGCTATTGCTGTGATGTATCTCATTCCTCTGGATGAGCTAGTCTCCAGGCTGCTTCTGTTGTGGTGCTCCTCCTTGGGTGTGTTCTCTCCTTCGACTGCCATTACATCCCCAGTCTCATCCTTCCCTGCTCACAATGTGTCAGTCAGTGGGATGCCTGCTTTGCATTTGTTATTCGGATTCATGAGCTCCCCTTGTCAAGCTGCGTAATTCCGACCATCCGTCTGTCGGTGCTTCTTTGCCCATTTTCTGAGCCGTTCCATTTTCTTTGTCGGTGTGTCCAAGTTTCTGATACATACGCCGTAGCTTGCATCAGGGATCGATCAAAGCCACCCGAATCAAAGCCACTTGCACAGCCTGGAGTGAGTTTTTACTTGGGCAACATCGGAGTAAGACTTTAGGCGTAGTGGGCACTTGTAGGTTCTTGACGTGGACTTCACAGCGAGCATAAACCATCACGTGAACTCCGGTCATCATCTTCGCAGCGGTGGCTTTTGGCTAGCCATCGAACAAAGACGGTCACCACATCGCGTGCTTTCAGATGTGCATTTCACACGTAGGCTTTCGTGATTGTAGAAATCGTGGGTTTACTATCCAACACACCAGTGTGCTCAAATAGTAACGAATTGGCATGTTTTGTTTACGTGACAAACCTTATTGGCTGTGCCGGGTGGTGGCGGGTTTAATAAAACATTTATATTTACACAATCTAACCCAAAAACCTCCGTTTCAAATGTGCTTCTGGGCCTGTCTGGAATGCTCTTCCTTGAAATATTAGGGAGCCACTGGAGCTCTGAACTTTTCAATCAAGATTGAATACTCCGTTCTTTAGAACTGCTTTTGTGTTTGGTTTGTTTTCCTTCCTCCGTACCTATGATCAGCGCGGTTGGCTACGTACAGTGCGAAAGATGTTCAACATATATATACGTGCATACAACGAGCTGTGCACTTTGGCAACGACTGCCAGGAAATGCCAAGAGTGCGGCGATGGAAGTCAGTATGCCCACTCGGTGCTGATCGGCTGCCAAGCCACTAGACCATTTAATGTTGAGAACTGCGAGAGGTAATTTGTCCAGACTTTTGTTTATTCGTAAATCCGCAATAAAGCCCTGTTTTTCATCACACTCCAACGGTCCTATTTTGCTTTCAGGATTTTTCACGGCGTTAAACATTTTTTTTTCATAATTTGCAGAAACTGGTGTAGCACATTTATAGCAGCTGAAGTCGTAATTGTAAAGAAACCAGCCCATCTGCTGTTTCTAAATGGATCGCTACGTCGCATTGCCGTGCGAGATGGCGATGGTTTTGTGGGGGGATGTGGAGGCATTTATCCAGCAGTGGATTAATGAGGTTGATCTGTTGGAATGGGCGCTCGCAAGCAATTCACCTTCCATGTATTCGCCTCTGCCGTGTGCAGGCTGAAGCCCCTGGATATTGAGTTCATGAAGCGACTGCATGACAAGGTGAACATCATCCCGCTCATCGCCAAGGCGGACTCGCTCACAACCGAGGAGTGCCAGCAGTTCAAGAAGACGGTGAGGATTGGCCGTCAGGCACGGGGCACCGCCGAGACATTTTGGTTCGAATTCCGGCTCTCGGCCACCCACGGAAGCTTTCTTTGACATCACAATGTGTAACCCCCAGCACGGATGCGGAGTGTGTATATTTACGTATGTTGAACTTCTTTTGCACCGTACATAGCCAACCGTGCTAATCGGAGATGTCTTTGGGGTTTATCGCTGATATTGGGATTAATCAGGAAAATTTGAAAAATCTGGCCTCTATGATGTTTTGCACGGTGCAATAAAATGGTTAATTTCGGATGGATCTAGAAAGCCTGAAGTAATGTAACTAATATGACATCAACTCCGTGCTGTACCTGCCAGTATGGTGCCACACTTGGCATCAAGTAATATCAACTCTGCTTCATGGAAAAGTTCCAAAATCGCTCTTTAAAAATTTTCCGAACGTGTTTAAATCAGAAACTGATGACTCGTGTTTGTTTCCAGTTATTTTTCTGCGGCCGCCGCCAGCTTTGTTCCGAATGTCTCGATCGTCATGCCTTGCCTGGCGCACCAGACATTTACGATAGTAAAAAAAAATTAAACTACACAGGGCTGTATTTGCCATACAAATATGCACTTGAGGTTCACATTTAAACAAGTGTGTGGAAGGCACTCGCCTCGTATGTACAGCTCTGAGCCGGTGGTGTAAATTCCACATTTCTCTGACAGGGTCAAGTCATTATAACACGTGGGCTTTCGCGACCAATATCCATAGTAGAGGTTTTTTGGGTTAAATCTTACCCAAAAAACTTCTACTATCAAGTCATTATTTTGGTCATCTGTTGTCTTCCTGCTAGTTGCTATTAAAACTAAAACTTGTTTTAATAGGAAGTGTCACACTGTGTCATATTTTAACAAATGAATGCCCTACATTTTGTGAAAGAAAATCAGATTTAGGAAGATGTGTGAAGAATCTGATATGATGTTAATCGTACTCTCGTTATGCTGGGGGGTGTTTGTTTTTATTTTTGTTTGCAGATCATGAAAGAAATTGTGGAACACAAAATCAAAATCTACGAGTTTCCCGATGTGGAAGATGACGACGAGAAGCTGGCCAAGAAAGTGAAGGTATTTATCCACGCTTGTCGCTTTTTAACCTCGTGTTTGAGTCGTCGTTTAATAAGCAGGTGAGAGAGGGGGCCTGTGGCAGATCCAGGGTCGGGGGGGGGTGGCGATGGGGAGATTACCCCCACCATTGAGACCCTGGAAATTGGTATTTTATTCACAATCACCAGAGAAGATCATTCAATGTTGCATGTAATGAAATTGTTTGAAATTCGGAGACTGCACCCCACCCCTCCACCCTCCCCCTACCTATATCCACCTCTTGAGAGAGGGCATGTGGTGTGGGTAGCGGTAGTGTAGCGTTTAGCACGCCGTGCTACAACCCCGCCGACCTGAGTCCCGCTCACTGGGGAGACAAAGGCGGCCGGGCGTGATGTTGGCCATTCATCCCCTAGTGCGCCGTGCCGGCTTTTATAGGTGCTCGCTAACAGCACTTTCCCCATCAGTCTGTGAAGGCTATACGGGAGATATTTCCCTTTGTCTCTCGCCAAGCCAATCATCGTTCATTTCCCACAAAGTGGTGGCAATTGTATTGAACCAACAGGGATGAGTCACACGGTCTCTCGCCACAGCGTCGCCCGGCCGGACGAGGCAGCCGGAGTAATTTTCACGAACAGTATTATCGCCCGTTGCTCGATTCCTAAATAATATATGCGCACACTTATTTTTCCTTCCTTGTCCGACCTGCTAAATGTTTAACACTCGGGTGCACTAATCATCAACCAGTACATCAGTGCTGCATGAGATACTTATTTTTTTCAAGGATAAAAAACTTAACGCACCCTTAATTCCTTGAAAGTGTTGAATATTTTAACGCACCGCCGACGGGGTGGAGCGTTCGCCGCCCCGGGCCGTTGCGTGCTCGCCCCCCCAACCTTTACGCAGACGCCGCTCGCCCCCGTCCACGCGATCACTGAGTTTGTGACCCCACACCTTTCCCGTTCCATCCCCACGGTCACAGCCAGTATGCAAATGATATGTGAATGAGGCTGCATGGCCTTGGCCCCTACTTTGTTCTCTGCCCATGCCCATCCTGCCACCCTAATGCCCATGACTACTTTCCCAAACCGGCTGTGGCCTGGCGTTTAGAAGGAAGAAATATAGGCGAGCTTCGGGAGGTGGTGGTCTAAGTATGTACGTATTTATGTTGAGCTTCGTCCGCACCGTACGTAGCCAACCGTGCTTATCGGGGGTGCGGGTGGGAAGGGCAACAAACTAAACGCAAACAGCAGCTCTAAAGAAATACAAGTGGGTTGTTTTAGAAACTTTGTCTTAAATAAAGTTTCGTGGAAGGAGAAAGGTTGCAGTGGTTCGCACTTTGCCCTTTGAACCCGGCAACCAAAGTAAAATTTCCAGCCATGGCTAACATTGCTCGCTCATGATATGAGGCGAAACGAACCGGTCTTGGCCACTCTATTCACCAACCCACACCGGCTAGCCTGGTGAAACACGGTAAAACACACCCCCAGGATGGACACAGCATAAGGGATGCCTTAATCGAGCAGTGGATTGAAAAAGGGCTTGTGTTAAGGGAAGATTGTTATCGACATTGTAGAGAGATAAGCAACACGGTTTGTCATTTAAGATAAGTGAGGTCACAGCATGAACGTCTTGTTATCGTTGACACCGTGATGTTAGGATTGGTTCCCGGATCGGCCCTGGTACAAGTGGGGTTAACTCATTGTACCAGGGCACATTTATTAACTCTTTAACAAATGTGCCTTCCGCGTACTCTTGGCCCGCTTGCACAGTTGTACACTCTCATAAGAGGCCGCCGCAGGGACGAACAGAACCCGACGTGATCCCGGCACGCCCCAGAGCGGTCGGAGGCAAAGCTCGCTTATGCAATTTAACCGACGCCCCTGTCGATTACGGCAGGACAACATCCCGCTGGCGGTGGTGGGGAGCAACACGGTGCTGGAGGTGAACGGGAAGCGCGTGCGGGGCCGCCAGTACCCGTGGGGCGTCGTGGAAGGTACGGTGTGTGGGGATGCGCGCGTGCGTGCGTACACGGGAACGCGTGCGTGCGTGTGTGGGCGTGTCGGCAGAGCATCAAACATGCACGTCGGTCGTGACCCCTGGATTTGTGCGACGGTTGCCAGAGTTACAGCTGCGCCGAATTGCGAAAAATATAACCTCCGATGGGGGGGGGGGGGGTGGGGGGATAAAAATAAGAATGGGCTTCACCCTTTCTGGGAATAAAACAGGTGCTAAGATATATAGATACCGATTACAGAGATAATAAAAAAACAACAACCTCTGTTTGCCAGTGCAGTGGCGAGTGTGCAGGCAGTGCAACCACACCAGGAAGCACTGGCCGGGGAGGCACAACTGCTGGAGCCACCAAGATGGGGAATTGTGCGGGGGGGGGGAGGGTGGGCGGTGGGGTGTGGGGACATTTTATTTCGTACACCAGAGGTCCATGCCGACCTCGCTCTACGCCACCGAACCGGTTTGTGCGCAGTGACCGACGTTGACCAATTGGGGGATTAGTCTCTCGGGTCGGTCGGCGGTCAGCAGTGTCGCCAATAAAGGTGCAGTCTTGGACATTGCCCTAAACCTCGCCATGAACCCATAATGTACTCATCGTGAAGCTGGCCAGGATTGTGTATATGCCGTTCTCTGCTGTGCCTTTATTCCTGAACAGTGGAGAGTGCGGATCATTGCGACTTCACACTCCTGCGCAACATGCTGATTAGGTAAGTCTTGGCGATGCAGTGTAGATATTACCCTTGTGTTTAATAAACAAATCTAGATTATTGTTCTCTCTTACAGGAGGGTCCTGCACTGAAATATATTTGGCTTTCATTATAAGGAGCGCATTGCGTGTAGCAGGAAGCTATGGTTCCTATAGAAAACCAGAAT
This sequence comes from Lethenteron reissneri, assembly GCF_015708825.2. Taxonomy (NCBI): domain Eukaryota; kingdom Metazoa; phylum Chordata; class Hyperoartia; order Petromyzontiformes; family Petromyzontidae; genus Lethenteron; species Lethenteron reissneri. The sequence goes on along the minus strand of NC_083830.1, from coordinate 9,516,459 downwards.
ATGTATTTATGCTGGAGGAATCCGATGAGCTATAAAGCTCTTTTTCATCTCCATTGGCGGCAATGAGCCAGTGATGGAATTTCCACGTTCCCATGGCAGAGGCCAATTTCTCCAAAGTTAAACCACTGCAAAATGTTAATCGCGTGACAATCACCGCCTAACGCTTGCCGAGGTTTAGGCTCGCAACGATAAGAATCTCTCACCATGATGAACCGAGACGATGTCGCGTGGTGTATTTTGTCTTGTTTGCAATGACTTGTGTTGCATTTGTATTACGTCCTCTCGTTTATACTGTTTGCGTAATTGTGTATAGTCTTAAATTTGGAGCTTTCGTGACTGCAGGAATTACTCTTTGGTTCTTTCGGTAAAGTCACGTATAAAGATAAAATAATAATTATTTAATTTATTATTTTATCTTTATACGTGACTTTACCGAAAGAATCAAAGAGTGTGTATAGTCTGTTCTGAGTGACGTTGAGCGTGACGCTTGTTCGCTGTGGCGGCTGCCGGTTTGTCGCGCCTCATTGTTTGCCATCCCACACCCGACCGCGTCCCTGCCACTAGGACGCACATGCAGGACCTCAAGGACGTGACCAACAACGTCCACTACGAGAACTTCCGCAGCCGCAAGTTGGCCGCGCTCGCCTGCAACGGCGTCGACAACAACCGCTCCAAGGGGCAGCTCAGCAAGTGGGTGCTCTCGCGTCGCGTTGCCGGCCCCTGCCCCTCCGTGTTGCCCTGCTTACTCAGTGTCTCTCTTCGCCCACCGCCAACTCACTCTCACTCGCCCTCGTCTCACCCAACTGCTGCACCACCGCTCCGCCCAAATTGCTCAACAGCCTCACAACGACCTGCCGATCATCCTCGCCTTCACCTTCGATGTCGTCACCTTCACTACCCATTCCCTCGCCTCATCTGCTGTTTCATCCCACCTGTCCTTTGGTCTTACCTACCCTCCAAGGCTCACCTGACCCGCTTCAGATAGTCACCTGCTACAGTCTTACGACATCTTTACAATTATTTTAAATGCGGCGATCTGCGCGATGCATTTGTTGACGGTTATTTTCTCTCTCAGTGGCCGCATGTTGTTCCGACAAGAGTCACAAGAGTATTTAATGCACGGCATGCTGCTATACCTTGCTGAAAAATAACCCCCCCTCCCCTCCCATTGACAAGCAGCAGCGTTTTAATGTGCATTGAATAATATAATCGTTGATTGAATCGTGTGTTTAACAATGGGGTCATTCCATACCGGATCAGTCCAGTAGATATTTGACCAAACCTGATTTCGAATAATTATTTCCAGAAGACAATGTCTCATCTGTTCCAGAGCTATGGCGGTGAGATGTTATAACTACCTCGCCTGGTATGCAGGAGGTCGTGGGTTCGATCCCGACCCAACTCCATTATATTTGGAGTTTGCATGTTCTCCTCATGGTCGTGTTAATTTTTCTCCGGGTCCTCCGGTTTTTCTCTCTACATTTAGAAACATGCTATCTAAAGAGCTGGTAAAATAAAAATATATATAGTTTTATGAGAGGGCCCGCGCACAGCTGACGATTTAAACACAATTGCTGAGCTGTGCAAGGGACCTCTGGCCCACACGTGGTCATCATTGGGTCTGCCCTGCGTTGATACGATGGGCATGACGTGGTGGTGATGATGACGATGAGCGAGCAATACCGATCAAACGTCGCGTAAAATGCCACCATAATCTTTGCTTGATTTCGCCATGGAATTAACCCGACGGGGTGATGTTTCCGACGGCTTTGAGAATGCAGAACGTGCAAGCAGCGCTGTTTGCCACGAACAGCCGAACGTCGCAACAACTAACCTAGCTCGTTTCGTATAACGGCGCGTGGGTTATTAATGTGACTTGTGTGTTTGGAGTTTAACCACAACAAGCATTGTGTGTCACCTTTTGTGTTTTATAGAGGGGAAGGCATTGCAGGAATGTAAGTGTGAAATGTATTTTTTTTTTAATGCCACTGACACCGTTTAACACTGGATTTCTTACAAATTAACCTTCTTGGGAAACCACAAGGAATCATTATCTCTCCTAATGTGTGGTACCTTTCAAGAGTTATGGTAATGACAGGCTAAACGTGTTGCCGACGTTTGGAACAAAAACTAAACGCACGATCTCCCCTTTTGGCTGTGCAAGACCGTACGAGCAAGTGCTGGCAGAGAGTATCTCAGGCTGCTGGCATGGCATAAAAGAGAAATACTCTAGCCAGCACTATGCCCAGTCACTCACGTCTTGACTCCGCCTTTTTGCCGATGTCTACAGACCCTACCGGGTACTCGTTTAAGGCTGAGTTTACCCAAAGGAAGCCCTGGCCAGGTTCAGTTACCACTTGCCAGCGATGTGCCAGAGCAGCGCCCAAGGGCCATGGCGCTGGCACCCTGTGTCTTTCGTGATTACCGTAATTTTGAAAGGTCACTCCAGGAACTGCATGTGATGTTAAAACTTCACCTAACATTACCACGACTAACATTAACCCCTGGGAGGACTCGGGTCACGGTTTTAGCGCTCGGAGACTCAAACAGATGTAGCCAAGTGCATCTCGGTTTAAAGCAGGCTTTGGTGTTCTTTACAAATGGGCACTGGGGAAAACCAGACGAATAAGGTCCCAGTTAATGTGAAGTCGAATGGAACATTTTTCCAACACAGAAACATGAAACATTAAGTCAATTAATTTGTCCTTTGAAAACGTGACACATTTTTTACTGTTTGGCCGTGTCGGGTGGTGGAGGGTTACAACACATTTATAAATAACGCGATCTGACCCAAAAACCTATATTATGAATTTTCCCAGCTGTTGTACATGGATCCTGAAAGCCAGAAGTGGATTGAGAATGCCTCATAACGATGGAGAAGTTGCGTCCCAATTAGCTGAATGAACGAGGCAGGGGGTGGTGGTCATAAAAATAAAGTTTAATGAGACTGTGTGAAGTTTGTGCACGTCTTAAACAATAATGAAGAGCCAAAGACCTCAGCTCCCCATTCCCTGTTAGTCAGAGGTTTGAATATACTTCACCATGCCGGTTTGGTGTAGAGCATGGGGGGAGGCCCAGGACAAGTTCATATATCACTCGCCACTGATGTTAACCATGGCCGGGAATTGGAACTTACCTCGCCGGAGTCGTACCGCAATGCGCTAACTGCCGTGCCACCGCTCCACCGCCCTTGTTCTATTAATTGCACCAAATCGCCGCACATTGATATTATCGTTGACTCTACTGAAAAGCAAAATTGAAAAAACTAATTGAGAACTCATTTCTTTATAACTGCATTTTATGTTTAATTTGTTGTCTTCCCCCCGCACCTCCAAGTAGCACAGTTGGCTACGTACAGTGCGAAAGAAATTAAAGATACATGAATATATGCAAAATAAATGGGTTCACATTTGACCGTCGCGCTTTTAAACGTTCCATGGCGGGAACGTTTTCACCGCTTCCTCTTGTGTACAGTCCCTGGGGTTTTTCTCTTCCAGTGTGATTTCCTGGACTGGTAATCAATGATTTTGTCCTCCTGAAGGACTCAAATGTTTTTTTCTTATTCCGTCTTTCTCTCCACCTCGTGAGACTTCACTACGACGGCTGCAATCAAAGACGACGTGCTTTGTTTGATTGCACCTACTCTTGTGTGCCGCCACCACTTTTGTGGCTTTGAGTGTGTGTTGCCTGTGTGCGGCTGGCTTGGAGTGTGCTTGGCGGTGTGTGTGTGTGGAGGGGGTGGCGGTTAGCGCGCTGCGCTATGAACTCTGCGACCCAAGTTCAATTCCCGCTCAACAAACAATAAGAGTGGCGAATATGTGAACCCGTCCTGGGCCCTCCCCCCAGGTTGGCACGGCCTCAAATGAGTACCTGGTGCGGTGTGTAAATACTGCCACGAGGGAGACAAAGGCGGTCGGGCGTTGTACTGGGCACCCACCCCCTCGTGTGCCGTGCCGGCCTTTATCGGTGCTCGCTAACAACTCTTTCCCCAACAGTCTGTGAAGGCTATACGGGACATATTTCCCTTTGTCTTTGTTTGTGTTAGGATTCAAGTGTATGTGATCATGTTCATTTGCTTTCAAATGTCGATCACATTCGACTGTATAAATAACCCCGATCAACAACAATCGAACCTGCAATATATATAAAATGTCGTGCAAATTCTATTAAATAAATCTAATTAAATAGGCAAGGGTCCCTTGTCTTATGGACATTGGGCAGTTCACCAGCATTGGTTCTCGCAGTCCTGACTGCTGATGAGACACTGAGTATGGAAACTTGCCCAGAGCTTGCTTGTATTGAACCAATGCTGCTGATACGATGCTCTCCACGAAGGCCGTGCGGCCGAAGAGTTTTGTAAAAAATGCTCGTGTGTGTTTTTTTATGCGGGAAGACACGGGAAGGAGTTATTATTTATGTTGCTGTCAACATTCTGATCGACGACGCTTCGTGATTAATTTGTGTACTCGGTTAAGATTAATAATCGATTATTAAATAGCCAATTAATCATCAGCCACTTCAAAACTGGTGCACTCTGAGCAACAGGCCTCCAAAACGCGGGAAGCAAATATCCCCTTACGTAGAATGAGTTCTGGGCTGTCCAACGAGAAGTAAAAAAATGTCTTAACAACAACAACAAATAGTTAAAGTTACAGTTGGACACACGCTCATATTGTACCTGCCGTGTTACTCCCATACCTTCCAAGACACTGTGATTGCAGTGAGATCACTCGCGTCCAGATACGTCTTTTGTCATCTCTAACGAAGCTTCCAACCAATGTGGAACGGCCCTCCACGCGGCCTCAGTGCATGTCTGTAACATGAGACCCGCTCGTTTTTTTGGGCTGTCTGCCTTTAAGGGCCAGTCTTGTCCATTTGGAAACCACCCCCATGGCTACAGCTAGTGGTGGCCAGAGTGCCTGCTGGTGTACGAGCGTTTGTACACGTGTGTGTACGTGTGTGTGTGTACGTGTGTGTGTGTGTGTACGTGTGTGTGTGTGGGGAGCGGCAGTGTAGCAGTTAGCGCGCTGCGCTACAAACCCGAAGACCCGAGTTCGATTCCTGCTCACGGTCAACACCCAGTGATGAATATCTGAACCTCCCCTAGGTCGACTCTGGCCTCAATTAACTACCTGGTGTGATGTGTAAACATCGGCACTAGAGAGAAAAAAGGCAGTCGGGCGTGGTGCTGGCCACCCGCCTCCTTCGTGTGCCTTCATAGATCGCTAAGAGCACTTGCCCCAACAGTCTGTTAAAAGCTATAGTGGGGGGGGGTCTTAGTCTTTGTGTGAGGGTGACATGCGCAGATCGTGCACCCTTGCGCCGCGTACGTTATCGCTGGACCTCTCTGGGCGCTTGCAGGAGCCCCATGGCCCAGATGGAGGAGGAGAAGCACGAACACAAACTCCGGATGCATAAGATGGAGAAGGAAATGGAGCAGGTGTTCCTCATGAAGGTCAAGGAGAAGCAGCAGAAGCTCATGGACTCGGAGCAGGAGGTAACACACCGGATAATGGCACTTGTTGTATCCGTGTGTGCGTGTGCGCGTGTGTGCGCGCTTGTGTTGGTACGTGTGCACACTCGAAATGAAGGACGTGGGCAGGTGCTCCAAATCGAGGGCAGACACATTTATTGTGGTTAATAGCAATCTTGTGAAGAACAGCACCATCACTCTGTAAAATGCACCAGCACGTGTCAAACACAGCAATTCCTCCGAGTCGCCATTAACCACGTGGCTGGTGTCCAAGTCCGATTAATCATTAACCCTGCCAGCCACCTACAGGCCCAACTCAGTCATCACATGCTGCTGTACACACATCAGAGGTCGCAAACGGGTTTTGATTCCGTACCCGTACCTGGCCGCACCAGGGTCGCAAACGGGTACCTTACCCGATACCCAGCTACCCGGCCGGGCACGGGTATCGGGTACCCGATTGCGACCTCTGACACACATGCATTGATGCACTGCACAGCACATCAGGAATTTCCCAGAACCACACTTTACTCCCTTGCTGTACAAGGACATAATTAAAAGAGTGGTCCCTTCCTAATGTGCCATATACGTATTATTGAGTGAGTGTATGTAAACGCCTGTACAATCTGTCCTATAACGCGGCGTTTTGGAAAAATGGCGTTATAATAAATAATATATGTAGGGTAATGTAGTCCGCGATAACACGTGAGATGCGTAGCGCAGGCTGAACAAAGGCCGAGGCGCCGTGGGTAGCATCTAGAAGCATCCAGCAGCATCCCAATTCCTTGTGCGATGCTACACCGAGGCAGACGTACGACCGCTTGGTCACTCAAACGCGTTCCACCCATTTCGCATCTGCGTTAGAAAAAAAATGTTCCCTAATATATTCATCCAATTCGCGTTATGAAAACACGCGTTGTAGGAGAACAGAGACTGTATGTACGTCGAACTTCTTTCACACCTTACGTAGCCAAGCGCCTGTGTATACATTGTGGGGGAGTGGCAGTGTCGTTGGTTCACGCAATGCACTACGAGTTTGATTCCCGTTCACGACCCGTAACAGTGACGAATTTTTGGAACAAGCACTGCTGGGCCTCCCCCCAATTCCCACTCGGCCTTACCGATGTACCTGCTGCAATGTGTAAACATTGGCACTACGGAGGCGAAGGCAGCCGACAGTGGTGCTGGCCTTGCTCAAAGAGTCTGTTGAAAGGCTGTACGGTGTTCTTCGTCTTTGTGTGTATGAAGGGAGCTTTTGGCGGCATAACGCACCGGTCCTCATAAAACCATTCAAAAAATCCAAATTTGAACTGACATTCATCTTTTCACTGCTTCGACATCACGAGAACTGATTTTGACGCACCGCCACCACCCCGCAAGATTTTCTGACTGGGTTCGAAAGATGTCCGTCGCTGTGTATCTCGTCTGCAGGCGTGTTTACGTATGTGGGTAAGCACAATTACAGAAAAAAGCTCAACATCCTTCACTCGCGGCGTGTCTCGAACGTGAGAATTTCTAAGAGGGTAACATTTCGGCCTTTGTTCAGAGTTGAGCGAAATGAGCGATTGGGGTGAGCAGAGCATGACAGACTCACGGCTGGAGAGATGGCCTTGTATATTGCAATCCCTTGCAAGCTGAAGTTGACAAACGAACGCGTTTAGAATCGATACAGAATATGAACACAGGCGCGCGCGTGCGTCTTTGTTTGATCTCTCTCCTTGATTTGTCGATGTACTTTTCACGGTGGCTTTGTGTTTTGCATTGAGCGATCAATTAGTGACGATTCTTATCCACTGTGCCCCACGCATGCGTGAACCACAGCTGCAGCGCCGGCACGAGCAGATGAAACGCAACCTGGAGGCGCAACATCGCGAGATGGAGGAGCGGCGGCGCCAGTTTGAGGACGAGAAGAGCACCTGGGAGGCACAGATCCTCGCCCTGGAGCAGCAGAGAGTTGACACTAAGTGAGCGCACACTCTGACACACACACACGTATCAGCCAACACACACACACACACGTGTCAGCCAGCACGCACACACATACATACCTATCAGCACTCTCTCTCACACACACACACACACGTATCAGCCAACATACGCACACACACACGTATCAGCCAACACACACACGCGTATCGGCCAACACACACACACGTTTAAGCACGCTCGTACACATATACCAGCACACTTGAACACATACCAAAGACAAAGATCCCCCATCTAGCCTTAATGGGCTGTTTGGGCAAGTGCTGTTAGCGATCACCGATGAAGGTCGGCACAGCACACAAAGTGGGTGGGTGAGTGGCCAGCACCACGCCCGGCCGCCTTTGTCTTCCCAGTGGCGATGTTTGCACACCGTGCCAGGTACTCATTTGAGGCTGAGTCGACCTCGGGGAGGCCCGGGACCGTTTCAGATAATTGTCACTGGTGTTGGAGAGACCAGCACACACACGTATCAGCAAGCTCACACTCACGTACTAACACTCGCATGCACATGTACCAGCACACTCGCACACGAATGCCAGCACGCTGACACACACGTGCACATGCTCACACTTGTGCACACGCGCACCTGCATGCACACACACATTCACACATGCATCAGCACACTTTTACTTACATTGTGTAAATATAAATGCGTCGTTAAACCCGTTGGTAAGGTTTGTCACGTAAACAACAAATGCCAATTAGTGACGAGTTTAGTACACCGGTGTGTTTGAGAGTAAACCCATTTCCAAATCGAGTACGAAGTTTTGCCGGTAATTGCAACCAGCCTCATCAGGCCACAGACAGAATTGTGTTTTGGTCTTAAATGGCGGGATCAATGTGATGTCGCCACTTGTGAGCCAATTAGGTGCACGAAGACCAGGCGGGGCGGGTGGTTAATGTAGCCATATAAATGACAATGGATATCTATTATTGGTTGGGTTATTCATGGTTACTCAACATAATGTACAATTATGTATGTACATTCTGCTGTTTTTGGGCCCCCAAAAATCGCAATACCTGTTAGTGGCTGCTCACAGTTAACCACCATTCATCGGCTGGGCAGGAACCATCAGTCTGACCCGCCCCTACTGAACACCGGTGAAAAAGAGCTTTATAGCTCATCGCATTCCTCCTCCGGTATGAATAAATATTCTGATTCCGAGTCCTCCGCGCCTTGCGCTCCGCACGCTGCAACCTGAAAACTAAACTCGTCAAGTTTTGATGGCAGAGCGTAGCGCACCCCTAACAGCCACCCCCCTCTCTGTGTGCGCCCTCCTATGACCGTTGCCCGCCCGCAGAACGATCGAGAAGAACAAGAAGAAGGGAAAAATCTTCTGAGGAGCCCGACGGTCCGAAGCACACTCACAGGGTCACCTGGGTGGCGGCGGTGGTGGTGGCCACGTGAGATTGGCTTTTTGACCATTGCTCTGGACATCGCAACACTCCGTCTGAGAGCAGCACTCCCCCACGTTTCTTTGTTTTAATATTCCAGCATCTGTCTGCCTGTACAAACGGCTTTGTATCTTCAATGTGGTCCTCACGTGACTGCGGTTTTTGTGTTTATTATTTTTCTTAGTTAACAGCCGACTAGTTTTTACTAGGGTACCGTTCCAAGAAAATAAATTTGAGCCTCCGTTTTAACTCGCACGAGAGGGCTCTTTCCGTATGATGGTTTATTTTTCTGCTTTTTTTAAAATAACCTGTCCTTTGCAATAATGAGGGAGGGGGGTGCGGGGGGGAGGAGGGGAAGAAAGAAAAATAGAAAAAAAATTGCCTTTAATTTGTTTACAGTATTTTACAATTATGTACGACGGAGTGTCAATGACGTCTGTTAAAATATGGTAAACGTCCTTCATCCGACCGCACACTGAACACACGTTGAATCAAATTCGGAAACCGTCCATGAACTGGAAATGGGAGACAATAAAAATTTACATCTAAGCCATGAATTAAATGTTTTTAAAAGGAAGTCCCCGTTTTGGCGGTCACTGTGCATTCTAAATGAAATTTTAACCAGGGATAATCGATTGTTCAATTGTACACTTTTTAAAACAACTACAAGCCGTATAAAAGCTTATATATGTGCTTAGCAAGTAGAACTATTAACAACCTGCCAAAAATGTTTTTACTATTGGGATCTTTCCAAACGTTGTTTTTTAATGTTAAGTAAATATTTTTGTTAACCCTGTATGATAAAAAAAATAGCAACAGGATACAATAGACCAACAACAGCAACATCAACAAATATTCACCACTTGGGGGATATTTGCTTAGTGCCACCCACACTGCCCAAAACTCAACATGCAACAATACCCAGTACAGTATTTAACGGTGAACTTTATTGAAATGTAAAGTGCTTAACATGTATCTCGCTGCAGTCGATATTGAAGCTGTAACAAAAGACATTTATACAACTCCTCTGTGCACTGCCGCCTCTTCATTCGTTGCACTTGGGAGTGCTCCGACCCGCACGAGTCCCGGGGACCACGCGTGAAGATAATCTCAGAATATTTAGACTGCAGCAATCCGATGTGCTATCAAGGTTTTTGGGTTTAGTCGCGGGAATAGAAATGTGTCGTTAACCCACCATCACCGCCCGACAGCCGATTAGGAATGGTTTGTCACGTGAACAAAACGTGGCAATTAGCTATATGGCACTAATTTATTTAGAACCGCTTTGTTTGTCCCCCTAACCTCCGATTAGCGCGGTTGGCTACGTACGGTGCTAAAGAAGTTCAACGTCCATCGGTGTGGTGGCGAGTAAACCCACAACATTTACAATCGAGTCCGACGTTTCGCTGGTGATTACGACCAGCTTCGGGCGATTTGTCAGAATTGTGAAGAAGTCTTCCTGCTGGTGGGGGGGAGATTTTGGATGTCGTGTTGCCTGTGCAGCAGCAGCCGCAGGATCTGGCGGGAGAGTCTACGGCATTGGCGTGGTGGTGGTGTCGACGAGGATCTTGATCTTGGTTCCGTGACCATTGCAGGGAACAGTTCCTGGCCATAGCCCCCTTGAACGTCACGGGGAGATGACGTGCGGGCAAAACCGGAATGATCGAATTTTTCTAAATGCAGTGGCGACGGATCAAAAATTCAGTGCATCTTCTCTGCGAAAATCGAATAATAGTCACTTAGAGGAAAGTCACTCTTGAAAAAAAAAAATTTCGGGAGTGCCGCTACGTTGAAATGTTTGGTCAACAACAATGACGGTTCTGTGTTTCTCGCGATCGGAGGGAAACCGCGGGGGCAGAACACAAACACACGAAGGGCGCCCACGTCGGGGAATCTAATCCAGCAGCAAGTCTTTCCTGCGGCGAGGCACGTGTTTCTACTGCGCCACCCTGCGGTCAAAGACGTGCATTGCACCACCATTCCATCAGCAGCCCAGTGTTGGCAGTGAAAATTCCACATTCCTATGACAAAAATACGCACGCGTGCACACTCTGAGTTCCACCACTTTTGTAGCTGGCGGGGAGGGGGGGCGCTTGACTGCTGTAATCCCCGAGACACCCTGCTGAATGCGATTGCTTCGCCTCGCACGACTAATGGGGCAGATCGTAAAATGTAATCGCTCATTCACCGCTCCCGGTCTCGGGGTTTTGTTTTGAATTGGAAGCTGGCTGCACGTTGGATCAGTCTGTACAAGACACGCTTCCTTCCCTGGTTTATTTGTTGGGGGGGAGGGGAGGGTGAAATTTCCTAAAAAGGAGTTTTCATTGTCACGTACTCCTATTGTGTCCAAGGCGCTGCAAGTCCGGAAGCTCGCTGATGCAGCAGCAGGTTCTGTGCGTGAACATCACGGAAGTGTGAGGGTGACCGGGATCCCAACAAAATGTTTCACTTGGCTAGAAGTTGAAAAAAAAATTATTGCATTTTGTATTGATCTTCCCACCAGCCTTTGCCCTTCAATGCCACCGACACGAACAGCTTTGTCAAGGTCCGCATCTCCTCCCAGCACTTCCCCTATATCCCCCCCAAAAAACCGACCCGAGACGATCAATATTTCTGCTAAATGGCATCGAAGCTCAAAACCTCAATTTCTATTAATCGGTTTGAGAAAGGAGTTTTCTCCCTCTACGGACACCTTTTCCCTCACTCCATCGCCGTCGCCACAGCGCGACTCGTCACCCTGTGCACCAAATTGGATTTGCCCGCAAGCACTGAAACTCCCAAACCGCCGGCCACGATCATTCGCGCTTGGGACATGGCAACGCCTTCAGGATATCCACGACCGGTTCCATCAGGCAGTGGCCAATGAAGAGGTGTTGGAGTCTCACTGACGACAATCTTTGATCATAGGTGATCGATTATCCAGTTTGACTTTTAATAAATTAATCTATAAATGTCCTGATGTTGAGATGCATTTTCTTCCCCCAGCCAGGTATTCGTTTTGTCGAAATGCGATCGGGTTTCATCGGGAGCTTACTGGCAGCAGAAAAGCGAACGTGAAAATCGTGTCGTGAATTGGCAACGCTTTAGCAAATGCAGAGCCTTGACTGTTGGGAGTCATTGAGTCTACTTGCTTTTTCATAGCAAAAGTAACAAAAAACACACAATTACAGATGCTTGGCCATAACAAATTTCCACCGCAAACATTTTGGTCGCGCAAACCACCAGAGTGTGATTTTTATGTCCAGCCTTTCGAGCAATGATGACAGAACACTGGAATCATTGATCAGTTTTCGTTTATATTCCGTCATCCAGCAAGTCTTTAAAAAAAACAGTCCGTTACTGTTAGAGCTGCACCAATTCAACAACAGTCCGATCCGAGGCGACGAGGTTTCGCGTGCATTTCAAAGCGTTCATCGGTACGTTAACCCTTTCCACGTTCCGAGACGTCTGCAAGTTGCAGGGTGGGTGTCCCGTTCACCGCCGAATCTCGAAACGCGCGAGAGGTTAGCGTTACATTCTAGGGGTAGGGAACATCCGGCCCGCGGGCCGTATAAGGCTCGCTCAAACATTTGGCAATTCCAGCCATCACATTCGGGGTGAGTTAATAAAATGTTTGGCCAAATATAACAGGCTAATATTTAAGTTGATACTTTTGTATGGCCCGCAAATGATGCTATAAATTTCCAAATGGCCCTTGGCAGAAAAAAGGTTCCCCGCCATTAGAGGCACGACGCTGCTGCTGTTAAAGACGTACTCATCGCAGAGAACTGTAGCGACACAACCGCACTCTACGATAGCTGCCACCAAACTGTGCCACGCCCTCCCGCATGGCCTCGTGGAAGCCTTGGTACCGTTCAAGTTATTTTTTTCTTCCCGTTTTGACGACGCACGCGTAAGTCATCGGAACGAGGCGAAAAACTGATGACGTACGTGCACGTCATTGGAACAGGAAAGAGTTCATTACTGCCTTACCCAGCTCTTAAATAAAGGCCTTTTGCTTCTAAACCTCGTCATCCCGCAGAGAACCAGAATTACTTTGTTTTGGTAATTTAGTACAGCATTTGACGGGCAACAGCGTAATTACCAGCGCAACGTTAACATTCCTTCACACAATCAATGCTATCTGCTCAATAAGGCGATCATCATTTCATTTCCGACACCACCTCGTGGCGCTTGCCTGGCACGTCGAGGCCCAGGCTTGGAAACCGCACCCAAGGGGGTGGCGGCATTCTGTCGCCATGACACCTGCCGCCACCCAGCCGCTTCTAAATGGGAAAAGTATTTCTGTGAACCCGTGGCATGTGACTGCGTGTGCTTCGTGCGGTGTCACGAGACGTTTGCTTCGACGAGGAAGCTGCTGCTGCTGCTGCATCAGAAGCGCTTCATCTGCTTGCGCTCCATCTTGCGCTGCTTCTTCTCGCTCACTTCCTGCTGCTGCTCCGGCTGCGCCGTGAACCAGGGTCCCAGGATGTTCACCCAAAGCAGCTGCCCCGCCCTGGCCGGAGCCTGAAACAATAACGAGGGAGGAAAAACGACGCGCACACGCGTGGATTCTCCTCGAAAAGGTATTCGTTCAGCGCTGATCTCGTTACGTTGGAAGCCGCGCAATTGGACGTCATCCCATCTTACCTTAAGCGCCTTAACCGAGGCGCTTCGCAAAGAATTAACAACGGTACAACAACGACGTGTGAATGTAATGGTGGAGATGAGGTGACTGAAATAGATGAGAGGAAGCGATGGGGGAGAATCTGTGATGCTGCGTGAATTTGGTGTAAGCGAAATTGATGACCGTAAATGATGATGAATGAACGGGGAGAATGAGTGAGAGCCGTGTCATCTATATATATAAAATCGCAAATCTGTCTGTCTGTGTGTCGCCGGACCATACGCAGTTTCATTGGACGAAATGTGAGGGATTTGCGAGACGCGATTGGTCCGTTTGGTTTTCCACGGCGGTTGCCCCTGGCAACGGGTAGCGACGCATTCGCTGCGGGGTGGACGCCATTTTTAATTCCCGTTAAAAATATGCGCACGCATTAACACGCGACTCTGAGGTAAATTCATCAAAGTTTCACGTCCTCTTCACTCCCCCGCCACCCCAATGTGTGCAATTACTATTATAGGGTCGGTAGATAATAAAATTATAGCGATTAGACAGTATTATTGTAGCGCGGGGGGGGGGGGGGGGTAACGGCCCCGGTACCCAGCCTCAGCCGGGTGGGCAATTTAGGCGAGCCCGGAGGCTCTGCACGGTACTAGGCCTCGACACCCCACCCGTGTCAAGCGACGACTTTGTGGTATAAACTCGATATACCCAGCGTTGCCCGGGGGGAAAATACATTTAAAATCTTCTGAAAACGTTCTAACATTACATAACAATGAAATCTGTGTATATATGTAAGGTTATTAAGAAATATATTTTTCACCCGGGCAACGCCGGGTACTTATGCTAGTGAGAACATGAAGAGGGAACGGTGGCGGTGATGAGGGGGAGATTAAGACGGTCGTGGGGGGAGCTAGGGGTAACAATGAGGTGTGTGGAGCGGAAACTTAGTGAGCGAAGGTGACTGCTTAATGTGGAGGGGACGAGAAGAGAGCGAGCGGCAGCGTGGATTGAGCACGAGGAGGAGGATGAACAGAAAGAGACACGGCGAAGATTGAAAGCGTAGAGGACGAGACGGCGACAGAGACAAGAGTGGCAAGATCCCACGACGCCACGCATCGTGTGCCGCGCGACGTCATCCCGTCGTGCAGCTCAAAACGTAACGTTATTATGAATTCAATATTTACGAGGAGCAACGCATCAAGGTAAAACTTAAATTTGACAAACTGTATTATTCTACATATTCTTGTTTCTTTCGGTAAAGTCACGTAGAAGGGAAATAATAAAATAATAAAAATAAAACAATTAAATTATCACGACGTCGGTGGTGCTGACGTTAAGAAAAAAAACGCCACTTTTTTAAAATTTTCTTGCTGTGGTTTTCACACCTGATGATGATTGCTTGTGTTGCAATCGAAACGTCGTGAGAATTTTAATTTTATAATTTTATTGTTTCCCTTCTACGTGACTTTACAGAAAGAACCAAGAATATGAATCCCTGCAGTCACGAAAGCTTTAAATCGAAATGTATTATGCTACGTTAAGCCGTATTGTCTTAGTGTGCCAGGAGTGATCGCTACGCAGTGTGACGAAATATCCAGACGTTATTATCCGACTTGAGATATACAGGTCGTATGAGAGCGGTTCCAAGTTGAAAATGGCATCGGGTGTTCGTGCAAACGTGCCTCACCAATAGCCAAAGCATCCAGAAGTAGGTTGATATGCAACTGAGCACTTGGACGATCGCTGTGAGCAGAATAACGTCCTTCAAGTGCCTACATCAGAAGAGAAACAGAAATTAGCACTCAATGTCAATTACAGCAATGCTGCCACACAAGTGAACCACAATGACCTCGCTGATCTCGTCAAGGAGCATAAACCATTGCGTGAACTCCGCTCATCGAACAAACCCGGCGGTCACTGCATCGCGCGGGGCTTTCAGACGCGCTTCTGCGGCCGTCTGGAACGCTCTCCCTTCTGATATGAGGAAGCCACTGGAGCCATGCACTTTTAAACCATCATCTAGATTGAAAAACTAATTTGTTTACAAAAATGATTTGTGTTTAGTTCTCCTCCCGCACAACATACATATAACATACAACATACATACATCATTCATATAACATACATACAACATACATCATTCATATAACATACAAATGACTGTGAGGCTCGACTGGGGCACATAGTGAGCTGGCAGCTTCGCCAACTCTCAGACCCATCCACATGAATATTTCCACGCCTAAAAAACCACTCGCTCAGTGGCTCTGCTCCTTCTGACGTTGGCGCCGCTTATTATTAAACACTTTTTTTATTTTACCAGGTAAGGCCCACTGAGCTACGTAGCTCTTTTTCAGAAGCTACCTGGCAACAAATGACAGCTCAACGAAGTGGCTTATCACGTGCAAATGTACAGCAGTCAAATTCTCTAAATGCACGTTTTTAAATGTGGATGGAATAACCATAAGACCCGGAGAAAAAAATCCACGCAACCACGGGGAGAGACACGCAAACTCCAAATATACAGCAGCAGGCGTCAGGGTCGGGATCAAACCCACGACCTCCTGTACACCAGGCGAGGTAGTTAACATCTCATCGCCACAAACGCTTCACTGCTCGGTCGAGCAATGGACGCCAGACATTTTAATCTTACACAAATTCTGATAACCGCGGATGCACCACAGCAGTTGGACTTTCTGGCAAAAAAAACAGCACGTCTTGGTGGTTTTAGAGTAAAATCAAAGTGTCTCCCGGCTCAAGCACAGACGCGATATTCATCTCCGTTGGCGGCACTGAGCCAGTGATGGAATTTCCATGTGCCCATGGCAGAGGCCAATTTCTCCAAAGTAAAACCACTGCAAAATGTTCATCGCGTGGTAAACACCGCCTAACGCTTGCTGGGGTTTAGGCACACGATTCAAATCTCTCGGAAAGATGAACCGAGATGATGTAGTGTAATGTATTTTGTGTCTTGTTTGTAATGACTGTGTTACACTTCTCTCATTTATACTGTCTGTATAATTGTGTGCAGTCTGTAGTCTGCGCTGTGTAATTTGCAACTGTCTTGTGTGACCTGTCTGTTCTGTTTCATTTGCGTTGTCGCATTTGATTGGACTTGGGTCTCTCTGAAGATGGTCGTGTGGATTTTCTCCTGGTCCTCCGGTTTTTCCCTCTACGCTCAGCTTTCATTTGTGGCCAATCGCTTCTGAAAAAAAAGAGCTACATAGCTCAGTGGGCCTTGCCTGGTAAAATAAAAGTAGTTATAGTTAGTTATTAGCCTAAAAGGAAATTTGCATTTATCAGTAATTATCTGCTGGATGATAGCCTCACCCAGAACTCCACCAACCCTCGGTCTCACAATGCTACAAAATCCCCCACACTCCTGCACCCAAACAGACCTCGTCGCTCTATCTCCACATTGGATGTCCTCTTGAGAATGTTCCTTCCTTTGCCTTTCATTCCATCACCAGTCTCGGCCACTGGTCATCATCTCTTCTAGCCATGTGTCGTGACCCAAGCTAAATTACTCGATTTAAAATCGAATAATCTACCAGATGTATCCAATTTTCATTTGTTCCCTGCGATGAATGTGGGTCGCGAGCCTGGAGTTTGTAAAACCCCGGCATGGAAGACGATACACGGTGGGGGAAGGAGTCACTCGTCAATCATACGCAAGCGGAGTAATAAACAAAGGAAATCTTCAGCCTGGACTGCAACTGGTGAATCAAGGCAGCAGTAAGGACTACTAGCGAGAAGGAGTTCCAGACTTTGGGGGTAGTAGAGGAGAAGACGCAACCAGCCATTGAGCAAAAGCCGACTGGGTAATGGACTGTGAAAGCCGACTGGGTAATGGAGCGGACGGGGTGGGGGGGGGCAGCTCACTCGGCCAGGCCCTGCTCCATGTTGAGATCGATGCCTCCGTCGAGTAGAACTCCATCCCCCGAGTACGAGGCGACCGCCATGTGGACCATCACGTACCTGCAGCCGCCCTGCGCCAACAGTGCCAGCACAAGCATTGCCTGCATACACACACACACACACAAAATACAAATATCAATGAACAGACTAAACTAAACAATTTTTTTATTTTACCAGGTAAGGCCCACTGAGCTATATAGCTCTTTTTCAGAAGCGACCTGGATATCACAAATGACAGCTTAACAAAGTGGCTTATCATCACGTGGACATTTATAGCAGCCAAATACTCGAAGCGCATGTTGATTCTAAATGTGGAGGGAAAAACCAGAGGACCCGGAGAAAAATCCACGCGGCCATGGGGTGAACATGCAAACTCAAAATCTACAGGCGTCAGGATTGGGATCGAACCCACGACCTCCTGCGTACGAGGCGAGGGAGTTAACATCTCGCCACCGTGGCACCCCAGACTGCCAGAAAATATCTGTTGGTGAGCACCTAATAAGGCTAGCACAGGACACAATAGGGTGGTGGAACCAGCATTATGGATGCATGACTGCCGTTTACAACCCAGGGTCCATTTTATCAAACCGGGAACTGATTTTAGGCCTCGTCGACTTAGGGGAGGTCCAACATGATCTCTGTCCAGGCGGCAAGGAGAGCCTTGTCACAGGATTCTAAATTCAGTGCACTAACCACTGCACGCTCGCTCCACATGTGCACACACACACACCGGAATTATAACCGAGTGTAATTCGTAAACACAGGCAATAGATGTACGTTTACTTACCCAGGACCAGAAAGTTGAAGAACTATAGAAGAGCACGAGGTGGACAAAGACATATATAGCCTGCAAGAGAAATGGGACAGGAGATTGGGTCAATGCACATGTTTGTTTGTATATTGAACTTCTTTCACACCGTACATAGCTATTCGGAGGTGTTTGTAGCGAGGATATGAAACTACAGATCACCGAATTTCGCTCATGCCACAGGTAATTGAAATCCTGAATTGTTTGACAATTTGTGATCTACATTCAAGTTGAACAATTTAGAACGACACCTCAAATAAATCACACATATAACATCAGCCATGATCTATCCACTTCTGGATGAAGGCTTCCCGCCACCATCCGTCACGGTACTGTGATGCTGCAATCCTACTTCTGTACATGAGCAGATTTCATCGCTCCATCTCCCTGGTTTCTCCTTTGGCTACCATTCCATCGCCAGTCTCGTCTATCAATCCACATCCATTATAGAAATGCCCACTTCTACGTGTCTCCAATTTGATTGTGTGTACGATTCATTTTACTTTTCCATCTATCGGTATAATTGCGAATACGGGCAGCCCCTGGCTTACGAACGGGTTCCATTCCTGAGACCCGTTTGTAGATCGAATGGTTCGCAAGTCAGGAAATAATAATCTCCCGTATTTAAATGCTCATATGGTCAGTGTTATAAAACGTGTTACGGTTCAACAAAAAAATGGAAGCAATTGTTAAACTCATAAAAAAGAAGAAATATATTAAGAAATACTGAGCTGAAGCAAATAGTTCCGCGATTTGGTTCGCAAGTGCGAGTTGATGTTCACAAGTCGGATGGTTAAAAAATAAACATCTTATGGATGCATATTCTTGGTTCTTTCGGTAAAGTCACGTAGAAGGGAAACAATAAAATAATAAAAATATAAAACAATAAAATTCTCACGACGTTTCGACTGCAACACAAGCAGCAATCATCATCAGGTGTTGCAGTCGAAACGTCGTGATAATTTTTTTGTTTTATATTTTTTATTATTTTATTGTTTCCCTTCTACGTGACTTTACCGAAAGAACCAAGAATATGAATCCCTGCAGTCACGAAAGCTTTTAGTCAAAATTTAAATCTTATGGACGCTCATTCGTTAAGTCGGGGACCGCCTGTATGCATCTCGCATTCAAAAGCTGCCAAGGAAACCCAACGGGTTCGCAGGTCTCGACGCACAATTGCTCCGATGATGACACGCGTGTAGAACGTCAGCGTCTCCTTGTTCTCCTCCACGATCTGCTTTTGTCCCTTGGTCCCCGGCTTGCCTTTGGGCTGCAACAAACACACAATCAAGCACACTCATTCATTTGCTGAAAACATCTCAATGCACGGTGGACTGTAGAGCTTTGGCTTACCACCTGGCTCCCTTCGAGCTTGTCTGTGGGTCCTCAGCGATTGAGAGATGCTATTTCAATGGGCGACCCGACATAAAACTAAACAATATTATTAACTTAACAAAGAAGTGGTGACCTTTTTTGTTTGTTTGCATTTGACTGCAAGTATTGTGGTTAGTGTAAGCATGATTCCTTGCAAAAGGTGTCAGTTTTGTGGCCATAAAAAAGGGGAAAAACCCTATTAGGAGGTCCCATAATGTAGCTGCTAACCCCGAGCTCTCATTACTCTGGTAGTGCGTTGTCTTTGAACTGTGTGCCTTTTGGTGTCATCTGGTCGAACACCATATGAGACTCGGCTCTAAAGAAAGCTGTCTCTGGTGTGGACCAATCAGTTTCAAAGACAATGCATAAATTATCAGAGTATTGATTTTTTTTGCATTTGACTACAAGTATTGTGGTTAATGTAAGCATGATTCCTTGCAAAAGGTGTCAGTTTTGTTGACAGAAAAAAAGGGGAAAACCCCTATTACTTTAAAGAAGTGACCGCTTAAAGAACTTTAACGCGCTGGCTTATTGCCTCAGCTCGCTCTCCTCTGCCGACCCCACGGCCAGGAACTCCCATTACATCCCGCAGCCATCTGTGCTGTCGACTACCGTGCCTCTGTTCAATTACTGCCTCAATTCGTGTATTTGCCCTCCTAAAAACAACTTCACAAACTCTTTCTACACAGGTTCTGGGCATGCGATGGTGTGTTTTAACCACAGCTGTACAATTCCACTGCCCTGTATTGTAAAGCACTTTGTGGGTATTTGCATCGGGCAAATCTTGCCCTCCCTTGTGACTCGCGTGGACACATGTTTGTGAATGAATGTTGCGGTGATGAATCACCTTGATGAATTAAGAATTCATTCATCAATGAACACACTGGCGTGACAGGTTTCAAATGTGGGATACGAAGGCCGCGTGTGCTGTACAGGGTGGTCCAGAGGTCTTGTGACCCCCTACCCCCATTTAATTATTTACAACTTAAAAGGTTTAGATAACAAAAATATATGATGAAAAAAACACATTTTAGCGGTCAATTAATTTGGGGGAGGTGGAGTGTCACAAGACACCTGGACCACACGTTTAAGCGCACACACAAGCACGCACTACGTGGCGTAAAGTACAAAACTAAAGCGATCTAATCGCCAACAATGATTTCCTGAAACAGGTGATTTTAAATGTCACAACAGGCAATAGGCGTGCTAATTAGGAGAGACACGTGTACGTTAAATATTACTGTACCGTCAACGGGTAGGATTATTAAGCATTGAGCCAACTTTGCAAATTACTTTTGAATTGCATCGCAGTACACAGTGCCTGTAATTTTACTAAGGTGGCGTTAGAAGGCTTCGTTTATTCACTGTTTAATTGTTTTATATCCACGTTTAATTAAAGATATCGGCGGCTTAACATGTGCAAGTGTCTGCTGGTGGTAGCAAATGAATTAAAACTTACAGCCATCCTCGATGCTTTAGTTCACAGCGAAATTCCACTCTTGACTGGAAAAAGCTTTCGTACAGCTTCTCTTTTCAAAACAAGTGCGAGTCCTGCGTGCTTTATTTTTAAACGTAAATAAATACGTCTCACGAGAGGAGCTGTTGTTTTAACGATGTGCACGTCAGCACTGCTCACGGGCTACGGGGCCGCACCGCGACCCCGACCTCGCCTGGATCCACCGGCGGGGCTTTGGCGCCCGAATATCGGCCGCGAATCCAGGCGACACCGCCTCAGGGGAGGGAGCCGTGCGAGGCCTTGTGCCGGCCGGCAAACGAGCGTCGGTTACCCCCTCCCCCCCGTCTCTCTCTCTCTCTATTAACAAATTTAGCCGCTTTTAAACGAGCGAACGCGAACGTTTACAGCTCCTGGCGGGCTTCTGACGCGACGCTTTTAAAAGAAGAATCAAAGGGGAGATAAAGACGGCGGTGGAGGGGGGCTGACGGAGCCGACAGCGGCCGCGACTCCCGCTGGGCCGATGCGGAAGTGGAAACGAGCCCCCCTCCCCCCCCACCGACTGCTTAACACGCTCGCAGACTGTGCTCGGTTATTAATCTATTATAATAAAATACGAGCAGCTTGCAAAAGTTTCACGTAACACAAATAATAAGTATAACCCGTAAAAACAAAGTTTTTCACTCTAAATCCTTTATATGCGTGGCGGCTTGAGTCCTCTCGTTCTCTGGCTTGAGATGGCTGCCACCTATGGGTCAGATGATTGCATGGCACCATTAAGCAATTGGTAATTAAATATAATATTTTTGTCCTAAAAAGTGTAAAATTTTGGAAAAAACTTTTCACGAACATTGTCACGCACAACGAGTCTGTGTGGGAAATGTCAGCTCGATTGGATCACGGAAAGTGGGTTAAAAAACGACCGAAAGATTTGCAAGCAAGCGAACTTAATATAAAGGATTTAAAAATGTATATAAATATATTAATGTGTGGACACCCCGTCGCCCACGCGACGCAGCCCAACTTTGTCACGTGGACAAAACGCACGCGGCCAATTCGTTACTTACAGGCAGTCCCCGAGTTACGTAAGGGGGTTGCGTTCCCGCGCACGATACGTAAACCCGAATTTTCCGTATGTCGGAAACTGAACAAATTTGGGATGCTGCTGGATGCTTCTAGATGCAACCCACGCGCATCAAGCCTTTGCCCAGCCTGCGTACGCATCTCGCGTGTTATCGCAGACTGTGCTTTACCCCATATTCTATGTTATTTATTATAAAGCGGTGTTCTTCAGGAACGGACTGTACTTCTAAGTCCATTGAGCCCAACTAAATTGAGTAAACCAAAAGGTTTTGGTTAATCCTTCAAAGGGCTGTCAGACTCAAGTGCTCTCTGCCTAAGAGACTTTACATGGAATTGGCCATGAACAGACTGGAAACACCAACCTCCCCTATAGCCTTAACAGGCTGTTGGGGCAAGTGCTGTTAGCGAGCACCTATGAAGGCCGGCACGGCACACGAGAGGGTGGGGTGGCCAACACCACGCCCGGCCGCCTTTGTCTCCATAGTGGCGATGTTTACACACCGCACCAGGTACTCATTTGAGGCTGAGTCGCCCTAGGAGAGGCCCGAGACCGGTGCAAATAATCGTCACTGGTGTTGGCCGTGAGCGGGAATCGAACTTGGGTCGCCGGGTTCGTAGCGCAGCGTAGCGCTAACCACTACACCACCGTTCCCCAAAGGTTGTGCTAAGTATGAGTCTACAGAAACACCTACAGAGCGGTCTTTAAAAATGCGCGTTTAGCCATAACATCTGGGGACATAGCCAATTACATTACGTGCAAAACAAAACGCTGCAAAAAGAAAACAATATATTCCATGCAATATACTGACGGATATGCCTAACAGGGTTATGCGGAAGGGCTGAAAAATGTCCTTTATAAGTGAGTGTACGCCATCATTGATGTTGCTCCCTTGAGTTGTTGCAGGTGTCGGTAAATTTGATGAGATGATTCAAACACCCATTGATAGAGCAGGGCAGGTGAACATCACTGCCCTGATGAAGACAATGAAACCCGATCTACCCTTGTAAGTGTTACCAGGAAGCTACTGGAGCTACTAGGAAGTCACTGGAGCTATAGACTTTTACATCTAGACTGAATAATTATTGCTTTAGAACTGTTTTTGTGTTTCGTTTCCACACCTCCGATTAGCACGGTTGGCTACTTACACGATAGACGAAGATTGCCCAAATTCCATTTGCCAGACTACCAATCGATTGGGGTGTCCCATCCAAGGGATTTGAAAATTAGTAGAGTTTCACACGCGCGCACGCACACGTAGGGTGGAGAATTACAACGACAAAACAAAAACCCAGGGGGTGTAAACCATGCGGAGTTCATCCTCGTAACATTAACGACGAAGGCGGTCAGTAACCGTGTTTATAATTTTTAATTAAGTTCCTCCTAATTTAGGAGGCGCATGCAGAGATGTTCACACTGGGGAGGGGGTACGCATTCCGAGTCGACGGTCATTTGTGAAGAACAAATTTGTGGAAGTGAAGGAGGCTCAAGGGGGTCACGTTGAAACACCAGTCTCGAACACAAGCGGATAAGTGGAGAGGCACCGCAGTCAAATTCATACCCACCGCCGATCATAGTTTTTTTTAATCCTTTATATTAAGTTCACTTGCTTGCTTGCTTGTGCGCTTAGGACCGTGCAAATCTTTCGGTCGTTTTTTAACCCACTTCCCGTGGTCCAATCGAGCTGACATTTTGCACACAGACTCGTTGTGCGTGACAATTTATTTTCGTGAAATTTTTTTTCCAAAATGTTACACTTTTTAGGATTTTTTTTTTATATTTAAATACCAATTGCTTAATGGTGGAAGGCAATCATCTGACCCATAGGTGGCAGCCATCTCAAGCCAGAGGACGAGAGGACTCTAGCCGCCACGCATATAAAGGATTTATAGTGAAAAACTTAGTTTTTACGGGTTAATTTTTTTTCTACTTACACATGGCAAAATAAAACGTTGCCAATGGTCGTGTCGGGAAACTTGACAACACTTCATGGGGTGCATCGTTTTCGTAGCAACGTTTCGAACGCTTCAAATGTTCTCAATAGTGTTTTTTTTGTGCGAAAACGGCAGAGCGAACATATTCACTCGCATGTAAAATTAAAGTGAGCATCATTTTACAGTGTTCACTCGCAATGTAAAATTGAAGCATGATCGTGGGTTTAAAGCGTTCACTAGCATGTAAAATGGCAGAGTGAACGTGGTTTTAGAGCGTTAACTCTCATGGCAAACCGGGGAAAATGCTGCTAAACAAATTCCCGTTTTGCTGCCCCTTTTCAATCAAGCCCAGAGTGAGAGCCTTGGCTAACCCGGTGGGGCCTATGGGGCCTGCCTAAAAAAGCAAGCCCTGAAAAAACGCAGGAGAGCGGGCCAATGTTTGCTTACATCCACACTTGTGTTCATATACAACAACCGCCATTCGCCACAAAGTGGCGGGGACGTCACCACGACGCTTGTGCCAGGCTATGTGCACCTTGAGGCCACGCACATTTGTGTATAGAACGTTAGCTCGGTGGTTATTTAGAATGCACTTTTATGTAATCACCGACGGTTGGCTACGTACGGTGCAAAAGAGGTTCAACATATACAACAGGTAATAGGTGCTCGCTAACAGCACTTGCCCCAGCAGTTGCTCAAATGGTGGATGCCGTAACGTTTTGTTTGCGTATGTCAGGGTAAAAACAAGTCGTGCCTCTGCCAAATTGATGTTTTGTTCTGCCCCTTGTATAAGCCTCCTGTCCTGCTAAGGCTTGCATTTAGGCAAGCCCTTAGGCTCCACACGGTAAGCCGGGCCCTGGGTTCAGGGGTCAATTTGAATTGGTGGCCGTGTAGAACATGCAGACAAACATGCTATCATTATCAGAGCACGTGGTTTGCACGATCATCACAGCAAGTACTGTGTGTGGTTAATGCAGTACTTCATTCCTTGAAAAAGGTTTTCTATTTGGCGTTTGGACATCTTAACACCTCCTGTTTTATTGCCAGAAAGGGTAAAAACACCGATTTTTTTTTCCATACGTGTAGGCCTCTTCGTGTATTGTGGATGTGTTAGCGTAAAGCAAGTTGCAGACAAACCAGGTCAATTCACACACATCGTGTGAATCCCCAAGCTGCCGCGAAAGATCCTGGAGCAAGTAATATATCGGTTATTGTGGTGAGCAAAATGATCTCGAGCGACTAAACACCAAATGACTGCACACGGTATTACTTAAGACACCAATTTAACCATCGACAGGGAACACCGCTTCAAAATAGCCCTTCAAACAGACAACAGGGGAAACACCATACATTATGGGATCCCCAAAAGGCTTTGAAACAAGCCAACATCCTCTCTCTCTCTCCAGCCGATGACAAATCTCACATCAGCTGACAAAAAAAAGCAAGCTAAGATTAACGTGTTGGATATTAATGATACATGCAGAGGTGCGCGCGACGAGTTCGACAACGAAGCATCGTGGGCAGGGTTTTAATTTCTCAACTCAATGTTTTCCCCAGGGCCGCTGTTGGACAGGAGTGAGGCGTATGACGACTTTGCAGTGGCCACAACCGCAGCGAGATGCGTACTCGATGTTGGTGGTGGTGGTGGTTGTGCCGGGTGCGGGGATAGATTACGGGTCGCCGACAAGGGCAGGTCCCAGCTGAAATTCAGCCGGAATCGTGGGGCTTAAACATCACATCGGGGTTTCTTGGCCGAGACCCTTGGCAAAACCACACAAGACAAAGATTCCGCGTATAGCCTTGGAAGTCTGTTGGAGCAAGTGCTGTTAGCGAGCACCTATGAAGGCCTGAACGGCACACAAGGGGGTGAGTGCCCAGCACCACGCCCGGCCGCCTTTGTCTCCCCAGTGGCGATATTTACCACATCGCACCAGATACTCATTTGAGGCAGAGTCGACCTAGGTGAGGCCCAGGACCGGTTCAAATAATCGTCACTGGTGTTGGCCGTGAGCGGAAATCGAACTCGGGTCGCCGGGTTCGTATAGCAGCTCGCTAACCGGTACACGACCGCTCTCCCCACACACACTGCGACCGCCAGGCAGGGCACTTGAATAATAATATCGATCTCAAGTACCCCAGGGGTCTGTGCAATCAAAATGCTTCCCATAGTCGAACAGCCACGCGAGGTTTATACAACGACCGCGCGTCGTGGAAACACGCGCGATTATCCGTGGCGTTCCTTCCTTCGAGAGACACGTCTTGTGTTTTACTCGACCGTGACGAAACACTGAATGATGCATCAACGTAAGTGGAGGATTCCTCCTCGAAAGCAACAGGCGACACCGAAGCACACCGAGCGTGCTCCACCGCGTGACTTCTTGATGCGTCGATCGCAGCTTTTGTGAACGTTCTCACGCTGATAAACAAAGGTAAAAATTGCTCTTGCGCGTCTCTTAAGCCTGCGTACGCTATAAACTATTAACGTGATCGTGTCCTCGCAACCAGTTAGCAGGCTCGGTCAATTCGTGGGATCGGAGATGGTGGGACAGACATCTCTCTGGATTTGTGGGTGACACCCCACCCCCCCAGTCTGCCACCTCAACCAAGAAGCACGTTCTAGACTTGAAGTTTTCGTGACTGCAAGGATCCATATTCTTGGTTCTTTCGGTAAAGTCACGTAGGTAAAGAAAATAAGCACGTTGCAATATTCACAAGCGAACGGATGTATGAGCGTGGCCTTGAGGGACCGATGCCCGACTCTGGTTGGCTGACGAGCTGCCCATTCTGTTTATCGCAATGAACCGCTGTAACAAAGATGAAACTGCATTGAAATAAGATCGCACAGATTGCGATGCTAAATAAAATGGAAATAATGACTGAAAAAAATACTATTTTGCTGGATTACAGAGGGTGGCATCCGCATTGCGATCAGCCTTGGCACGGCAACTTCTGTAACTTCATGCTTTATTTTTTTTAATTTAGAACATTACAATCAAGTTATGTACTTTCATGATTAATGCAAGTGGAATATAATTGTTTCAGCTGGTGTGTATATATATCAGGTATGTGCAACATGTAAAGACTTAATTGGTACTTGAATGGAACATTGGTAAATGTAAAAAGTCACGAGGACTGGGAGATTGAGAAACTTCTGGCCAATTTGATCTCAATCTTGGCACACCAAGGACCAGTAGTAGTGAACATCCCTATGGCAATCAATGATTAAACCATGGATGTTTACTGGATGGAAATTTACGAAGACGTCTATTCCCAGGGAACTGAATGAGAAACACGTGGCACCCCCATGTGCAACCGTGTCGTGATCCGTGCGAGTGACGACATTAACCACGAACAGAAAGAAAAAAAAATCAACTAGCATACATATAGTTTTCAGCTGTTCCAGAACGAACATTTCATATATACGTTTGAAAGGCCAAACACAGCACAAGCTGCCAGGTTCCGATGAAAACGCAAGTAAAATAGCACGCAGTTCGTCAACGCTGCGCGTTCGAATGTGATGAGCAACATCAGCGGAGGTCGAACAGACTGAGCACACCCCATTGCCGTGTTCGCCCTCGAGTGCTGCCGAATCTGTTTCGTGTCAGCCTCCATCCGAGTGTTCCCCGCTGCGATGGATTTGAATCTGGCCTTGACCGGAGGCAACGCTGCTCATCCGTGCGTTGACCGAGCACGAGCTGAAACCCGCGCGTGGTGAAATGGGGTTACCCAGTCTCGTCAATTGTCGCCACCGTTCACGTTGACTGTGCAAAGGTTCCCGCTCCAGTTTGGTTAAAAATTTCGTTAGCGTACACATATTACGGCGAGGAAATTCCCACAGGAACGGTCTTAGGCGACTCCTACAATTTCCACTCTGCGTGGTTTCCAAGTAGGAATTGTGATACTTCCACAGATTCCCGTGTTGAAAAAGCCTTAATTTGTTCGGACGGGATTCTCACGGGGATTCTGCCACGGAACATGTGTGCGAAACAACGGGGTTCTATTGAAATTTCATTACACATCTAACTTCTCCCAGCAATCGGCTATGCCGATCTCGACTAATTATTGCCAAATGCAGCCCACCAGAATGGCGATTACGGCGAATTACGGCCAACTGGAATCTCCACTGAAAACCTTTGTCAGTGATCCAATTCCACCCCGATTACGGTGTGCTTAGGCAAGCAAGGAAGGCCTGTGGGGTCTGGATAGCCGAGTGGAGGCATGGGTTGGTCCTTCACTAAGCTATCAACTAGGCGATTACCTCTGTCCATGTGACCGGGATTTACAGAGCTGCCTTAGATATTGCCAAGGCTACATATACACACAGTTTCCCCGTGTATACGTCAGGACACGTATTTTCTCCATGTATAAGCCTGCCCGAGGATATTCACGTGCCACAGGACCAGCTGGCTGGTACCGGGGTCGACACTGGCTGGCCCAGACTGGGTGACATCGTCATGGAAATGTGTGGCTGATGCGCACGTAATGTGTGGCCCTTCAACCCACCTTGTGTCGGGTCAAAGAGCCAGAGACCCCTTAGAGCCATGTGTGGAACTCTGGGCAAGGTGGACTAGTGGGATTATTGCTCGTGTAACATTTAGTTGTTACTGTATTCACTTTGCAGTGCCTAAAACATGATATAAAGTGCAAATGACCGAATTCAGAAATTTGCTTTGTGGAGCCACGCGGTGAGACCGTCACGTGTTAGTAGCACCTGCAAACACCACCAACCGTGACGACCCGAGGGACACGAACACAGCCTCTGAGCGGTACTGCCTCAATATCCCGATCAACACACCGGTGCCCGTCCACCGTCTCTGCAACTGCTTTGTTCAGCAGGGATCTATCTCGCACCTCGAGCCCGAATGGTGCAACCCCGGCAAGGGTTTGATGTTGGTGTGGATCCCTCGCCAACATCAAACCAAAAAACTCGGGGGCAGAGATGCAAGCACGGCGGAAGGTTCCCCCCCGTCAGTAGTTCTGCTCTGTAGCAACAAAGCACAGGCGCAACTCGACTGCTCCCAGCATCGCACATCTCTCAACTTTATCCCCACCGCGCCGGAGGCGACGGAGACCATCCCACACACAAGCGCACGTTGCTGCCTGGCACGAAAACAAAGACGCCTCGAGGGAGAACGTGACGCGCGACGAAGACAAACACAACAGACGCTGGATGCCGGACGACCTTTTTTTTTCAGAGGGGGCGCCGCGCCCACCCTCCCGTGGGGTGATTGTGACATTTAAAAATTTGTGGGAACGTCCACTGTCAATCCTTGCCACCACGCGGTGGAGTGGCGGCGCAGTCAGCATTTGGCACGAGCAGCACTCACTGCAGGCGGTGGGTGTCTGTGCCGAAAAGTTTAAAATATTTCATTGCCCGTACAAGCCGAGACGCAGTCTACACATATATATATCTTCCACTATATGTATATCGTCAACTCTAGCCGTTTCGACCAATTGGAAGTTTTTGAACGCACGGTTTCCCCGTGCACAGGTTGCCGTTGGCCCGGTGAGTTGCGTTACATAACGGATCTGGTTTCATGGATCAAACACTTATGTCACTGCCACATTAAAAATACTGAATGGGTGCCCCTGTCCTCATGCAATACTGTTCTACCCCCCCCCCACCCCCCGCAAAAGGGCAGCACCTTAAATAAAACTGTGCAAGCTCACAACCTTCGGCATACATTAATATTTCATTTAGAAGGGGACGTGGCTTTCTTGGCGAATTCGGACAGCTCCTCGGCCTTACTCTGGGGCCGGTTCATCGGGGCCATCCCACGCAGAGAATCAGTCCACCCCTGTCCTGGGTCAGGCTGCCTAACTGCAGTTCCGGTTTGTGTGTTGCTTTTATGTCTCTGTGTCGTGCTTGCGTCTTTGTGTCTCCGTGTGCGGAACCGCTGAACGCAGCGAACCTCTCAAGATCTTCGACGGCTTCCTCTGCCCAATTCAGCAAATGCGGGGTTCGGCAAAGAGCGCAGAAGAGTAGCGAGCAGTAAAGGACGACATTGCACAAATTCCGTGCCGATTTTTCCAGTTCCGAGGAGCGGCGGAGAGAGTCCGCTCGCGAATCCGAGTGGCTGACGCGCAAGAGCGCACACGAGCGCACACATTTACTTCGGTCACATCCCAAGTTTCGGAAAATTCAAAGCACGCGAAAATATTTCGGCGGGTAGTGGGGCATCTTGGCGTGGCGGGAGTCAAAACGGCTCTCGTCACAGGTCCGAGGGCAAAGCGCTGCTCCTGCCACTCTTCCGTTCGTAATTGACGAGCCGCTGACCGACGAGATACCTGTTTGGAGAAAAGAAATAAAAGTGAGTGACGAGACACTGACTGAAGGAGAGTGGCAGCCAACCTGTACGGATCGCGTTGCAAAGCCTAAACGTTATGGTGCAATTTAACAGCATATATCAAAAGCTCATACATGTTAAACTTTACGAATGTTTTCACGTCAATCGAGAAATCAGACTTTGTTACTTTAAATATACCAAAACAGGTAATGTTACATTTCAATAAAGCCACCAGTATGTGTGAAAAGTACGTTGAACTTCTTTCGCACCATACATAGCCAACCGTGCTAATCCATTGGCTATGTACGAGGTGCAGTAATCGGTAATCAGTGACCAATTACTTTTAAAAGTAACCCAACACTTTAAATTACTCATTCTTTATTATTTGTTCTTTCGGTAAAGTCACGTAGAAGGGAAATAATAAAATAATAAAAATAAAACAATACAATTCTCACGACGTTTCGATTGCAACACAAGCAATCATCATCAGGTGTGAAAACCACAGCAAGAAAATTAGAAAAAAGTGGCGTTTTTTTTCTTGCTGTGGTTTCCACACCTGATGATGTTTGCTTGTGTTGCAATTGAAACTTCGTGAGAATTTTACTATTTTATATTTTTATTATTTTATTATTTCCCTTCTACGTGACTTTACCGAAAGAACCAAGAATATGAATCCCTGCAGTTACGAAAGCTTAAAATCGATGCTCATTCTTTATTGGGAGAATGGTTAGTGTTGGGGAGTGAAGCACATCACCTCTGCAGTCCATTACTCTAAGAGCGATCGCAATCCTCAACACGGACTGGCTATCTCGAGATGCAGCTCACTGAAGTCTGTACCACCCATTGACCTAACATTCATCACAACGCCCAAATTACTGCCGAGGCGTTGTGTCCACAATGTATGCAGCGCCGAGGTCTGTTCAGTGCCCATTGGTCGCGACGGCGATCGTGACCACTCACTTGTCATTCTTGATGTGCTCGTAGAGACGGCGGAACTGCCGCAGCTGAGCTCCCAGCACGCCGAGCAAGAGGCAGCCTCCGAGCAGGCACGGGTAGACGCGCCGCTCCGCCAGCGTCTGCGTCTCGGCTGACAGGCCTGCAGGGGGCGCGCGGCAGGGGAGGTGGGGCAGCCGAGGCGGGGCAGGGGAGGTGGGGCGCAAACATCAAAGATGCCGTGGGGTTAAACGATGGCAAGGAAGAGCAAGACTTACACGGAGAGTCGGCAGACGTAATCGGCTTGCAGAATCACTCGCAAATGAGCCCCACAGGCTCCAGATGTAGCCACTAGGCACGTGATGAATTGTTTCAAAAATTATCCTTACGCATAAAATACATCCTATTCTGTGCTATAGAAACTGAGCATTTTCGTTTCATGCACGTTCTATGCAACCGTTTCCTTTGATAGACGCTTGGAACGGGGCAGAACGCGAGAGATCGGAACAAGATGGAACGAGTGGGAACAGAAGAGGAGATAGGCAGTGCAAAGAGGCGTTACCATTTTAAAGACAGTAAAGACAAGCCAGACAGGACAGAAAGCCACACAGGAGCCTGTAACCATGAGAAAGACGATACAAACAAGACAAATAAAGCATCCATCCTCGAATTGACTCGTGACTCCGAATCGTGACCAATTCATTGCATTGCAGTGGCGGCGGCGAATCGAGACGTTCCCCTCCCCGTGTGACGACGCGAGAGAGCCCGGCCGCCAAGCCCTCACCGAGCAGTGGCACGAGCCCAAATGAGACGGCGTAGGGCACGCAGAGCGCGAGCAGCAGGGCGGCCGTCACGGGGCCCGTCAGCTCCAGCAGCAGCACGCGCATGTCCAGGTTGCGCAGGCCGTTGGCGTACACCTGCGCGGGGCCCACGCACGCACGCACGCACGCAGGGGGGCGGCAGGTGTGCACACGGGGCGGTCAGCGCCTGCCCCTCGAGGTGGCGGGCGCAGTCAACAGGAAGCCGCCGGGCAACAACAGGGACTGGCGCGCACGACAACGCAGCAGCAGACTACTGCCGCGGTGCGGTGGGCGAGGTCACTCACCCAAATAGTCACCCACCCACTCATTACACACAGCAGCATACTGCTGCGGTGCGGTGAGCGAGATCACTCGCGCAACTAGTCACTCACTTGAAGAGTCACCCACTCGCTCACTCGCCCAACCACTCACTCGTGACACACAGCAGCATACTGCCACAGTGCAATGGCTAGTTCACCCAACAAGGCTTATGTGGAGATTTATAGCGGCCAACTATTCTCAACGCATGTTGATGATAAATTTAGAGGAAAAAACCAGAGGAACCGGAGAAAAGCCCACGCAACCACAGACAGAGAACATGAAAAACTCCAAATATGTAGGTGCCAGGCTATGGATCGAACCCACGACCTCCTGTATACGAGGTAAGGTAGTTCACATCTCGCCGCCGTGGCGCCCCTGGAATGATTGCAAATTCACTGTGTAACAAAACATTTTTTTTTTGTTCCTGGGTAGTAAGTGTTGTTTCCTAATTTCTTATGCCTCAAAAGTACAAAAAGTGGCTATTATTCCCCACAAACTTAGCTTTTGTGACCAGGACAGTGATATTTTGAAATTGATCTATTTTCAATGAAAAAACGTGGTGTGCATTTGTGTCATTCCTTCACATAAAGTCCTGGTCACAAAAGCAAAGTTTGTGAGGAATAATATCCATTTTCTGTACTTTTGAGGCATAAGCAATTAGAAAATAACACTAACTACCCAGGAACAAAAATCGTGTTACAAAGTGAAATCATTCATAATTGTCAATCATTCCAGACAAGATGACTCCACACACTTTGGGCAGACAAGGCAACCGCGCTGTACTTGGTGAAAAGCGCGAAACGGACGCTGAACGAAGGTGCCATTACCTGCTCTATCGCAGCCTTGAGCCGCCACTGGGGGCCCATGAGTGTGATGGCGGCGACGATCTTCGTGTGCAGCACTCCGAGCGCCCAGTCCTGCGCAAAACACAAAGCATCGTCCATAAGAGGCGTTTGTGTTAGATCGCGTAAATATGAACGTGTCGTCAAACCTGCCGCCACCACCCGACACGGCCAATTAGTAAGGGTTGTCACGTAAACAGAACAGAAGTCGTCCTTCCCGCTCTTCTAGAGCAGCGAGCGATTGCGGTGTGGACGCGAGTCGAACTGGAACGTTACAACGCGCTAGCGCGTGCGACCGTCTCACGAGGGCCAAGGGGCACGTGCCTGCAGGGGAAAGAAGAGTGGCGTCTGGTGCAGCGGCACGCGGAGGGGCACCACGACCACCAGCTCGAAGAGCAGCCCGACCAGCAGGGGCACGACGCCCGCCAGCAGGAACGCCGCCAGCAGGGTCTTCAGCACCTGCCACAGCCGCCGCCCGCACGCGGTCAACGTCATGATCGGAATCCAGCGTCACCAGCTGTAACGCCAGCACCAGCTGTAACGCTAGCACCGGTGTCACCAGCTGTAACACTAGCACCAGTGTCAACACCAGCACCTGCGTCACCAGCAGTAACGCTAGCACCAATGTCAACGCCAGCACCTGCGTCACCAGCTGTAACACTAGCACCAATGTCAACGCCAGCACCTGCGTCACCAGCTGTAACACCAGCACCAATGTCAACGCCAGCACCTGCGTCACCAGCTGTAACACTAGCACTAATGTCAACGCCAGCACCTGCGTCACCAGCTGTAACACCAGCACCAATGTCAACGCCAGCACCTGCGTCACCAGCTGTAACACTAGCACTAATGTCAACGCCAGCACCAGCGTCACCAGCTGTAACGCCAGCACCGGCGTCACCAGCAGTAACGCCAGCACCAATGTCAACGCCAGCACCAATGTCAACGCCAGCACCACCAGCAGTAACACCAGCACCTGCGTCACCAGCTGTAACGCCAGCACCAATGTCAACGCCAGCACCACCAGCTGTAACGCCAGCACCGGCGTCACTAGCTGTAACGCCTGCACCAATGTCAACACCAGCTGCAACATGAGCACCAGCGTCAACACCAGCACCAACGTCACCAAGTGCAACACCAGCGCCAATGTCAGCATCAATGGCAGATTCAGCATCGACCTCGTCTTCCAGTCGGCATTTCTTTACACGTTGTAAAATGATTGATCTCCAGCAACGCGGTAAAAGAGGGGGTCCTCGCCACAAATCCGCTCGCGTGATGTCGCGGCGCCTCCCCCCCCCCCACCACCTGCGCGAGGCCGCTCACCATGAGCGTGCGCTCCTTGAGCCGCTGCAGCAGCACGCGCCGGCCTTGCGGGGCCCACGATGCCAGCACGGTGGCGGCGCGCGCCGCCAGCCAGCACGCGTACAGCCCGCACGCTGCCGTGTACAGCTCGTGCAGCTTCAGCCCGCCCGCCCACATGCTCATGATGTAACGGCCTGCCAACACTACAGAACGCGCACGGGACACGCACGGGACACACAGAGGCAACAGTGACGGATAGAGCAAATGCTGTTAAGCGAGCGCCTACGAAGGCCGGCACGGCTTGCGAGGGCCTGGTGTGACTCTAACACCACCAGATACCGCATTTGCCTCTCACAGCGCCTACCACGCCAGGTTACCCATATTCTGTGGTGTCAACCCAGTGAAGGACCAAGATGGGTACTATAGGTGGTACTGGCATTATGCATGTCTAGCAAATCTTACCTGGGATTGTCGAGATCGTGGCCGCAGTGCAATTAACCACATTGGCAATGCTAATACGACACGCACGCGAACGAGTGACCGAGCGCGCACGCTACAACACAATCGTAAAATTATGCGCTTGTGTTAAATTCAACACATGTCCTACACATGGCTGTGAATCTTGGACACTCTTCAACAAGTGATTAGAAGAGAACAGGCTTCTGAGATGCTGTGAATTCCATACGTTCCCATCGTACAAATGGGGTAATTCACGTATGTTGAACTTATTTTGCACCGTACGTAGCCAATCGTGCTAATTGGAGGTGCGTGGAAAGGACAACAAACTAGACTAAAAGATGGGGGTAAAGGAAAATTATGTCAAGTCCAAGTCAATTTAAATTTCGTTCACACACGTGGTGCTTTTCTGGCACAAATCCCGTCCCCGTCCCACGTCTCCCTTCGCTCCGTCATTCCAGCTTCGGTAGGCGGTCGGCAACGCAGCCAAGAGGCGTGCACGACGCTGCCGCCGCCGCCGCCGCGCGACTCACCTGGCACGACGAGGCACGTGAGGCTGGAGGACAGCAGCGTCAGGCAGATGCAGCCAATGAGCAGGAAGATCTGCAGAGCAACACGGCACAAAAGTACTTGTGATACATTCTGCGTCTTAATTATGGACACATTTTGCCGTCCTTTCCCCCACACCTCCGATTAGAACGGTTGGCCACGCACGGTGCGAAAGAAGTTCAACATACGTACATACACGCATATTTGAGGTTCTGCCGACTGCCATCATCGAGCTCATCACAGTAAAACAGAGTTGAAAGTTGTAGCTCTCTTGCATTGTACATGTAGAGCCCTTTGTTAATCCACCGCTGGATGAGGGCTTCCCCATGCCATGTGGTTCGTGTTCGGGTTAGGCATATTACAAGGGGTGCCAAGGTGGCGAGATGTTACCTCGCTTGGTTTGCAGGTCATGTGTTCGATTCTGACACCTGTGTATTTGGAGGGTGCGAGTCTCTCTCCCCGTGGGCACGTGGATTTTTCTCCGGGTCCTCCGTTTTTCCCTCCACATTTAGAATTAACATCACGCGTTTAGAGTATTCGGCTGCAATACATTTCCACGCGACGATAGGCCACTTCGTTGAGCTATCATTTGTGATAGCCAGGTCGCTTCTGAAAAAGAGCGATATAGCTCAGTGGGCATTACCTGGTAAAATACAAATAGTTTACTTTTAAGTTTAACAATGTTTTCTCTACTCCGCTTTTGAATGAGCGGTTGCATGATTGGTTGAGTGAGTGAGTGAGTGGTTTCGAGAACTATTGGCGGGGTGAGTGAGTGGCCAGATCGCTTCTGAAAGAATAAATCGCGGGGTGGGCATTAACCTCTAAATAAAATAGCTTAGTTTAATGAGCCAGTTTATTTCAGGCCACGGGCTTGCGGATTAACGAGAGTGTCCCCGTGCAGTGACCCCGCTGCCGGTCCACCGCAGGGTTACAGCCAGCGCAGCGCTGTCACAAGCGCAGAGCAGCGGCAAACGCACACGCAGGGGGAAGTGCAGGGGCCGCGTGTACGGCTGGAACTCGGTCGGGCCGCCCTGCTGCAGCATGGCCTGGTGCGCCGCGTGCAGCCCCTCCACTATGGGGACGGCGATCCCATTGCGCCCGGCAGCAAGGAGGGGCGGCAGCAGCTCCTCCTCCTCCGCCACCTCCTCCTCGTCGTCGTCTTCATCGTCGTCGTCATCGTCATCCTCCTCTTCCTCCTCCCCGTCGTCATCGTCCTCCTCCTCCTCGCGCGCGTTCTCGGCGTTGTTTTCGTTCTCTTCGTCCTGGTCTCCGAGGAGGTAGGAGTGAAGGTCCCTGTGGGTATTGGAGGCAAGCGGAGTCAATTTGCTTTCATTTCAACTCGACGCGAGCCCGGTACGTAGCAACGAACACAGAACCAGAAGGGGGAGGAGGGCGGGGGCATAAATCTCGCAAGCAAAAGTCCGAGATCGACACAGCCGGGCTTGTTAAAGAGGGGCGGATTGGGCTCCCTCCCCTACCCAGGTGGGGAGCTCCTAGCAGAGAAGCGAAAGTTTATATGAGGGGGGGAAGGTAAGGAAGAAGATAATGAACATAAAAGGGAATAAGGGGAAGAATTAACAAATTTAATTTGAACGCCACGTGACAAACACTCCTTTGCAGCTCTGTGTGCGCTGTGCACTACGGTGTGTGCTGTGCAGTGCGCAATGTGTGCTGTGTGTACTGCGTGTACTCTGTACCGTGTGTACTCTTATGTTTTTTCGGTAAAGTCACGTAGGTAAAAATAAATAATAAAATAAAACTAATTTGAAATTATAATAAAAATAAATTATAAATCACGACGTTTCGGAGGCAACACAAGTCTCCGTCATCAGGTGGGACCGTCACAGGTGATACAGTAAATCTAGCTGTGACGGTCCCACCTGATGACGGAGACTTGTGTTGCCTCCGAAACGTCGTGATTTATAATTTTATTTCTATCATTTTTATTTTTACCTACGTGACTTTACCGAAAAAACCTAAGAGTATGAATCCTTGCAGTCACGAAAGCTTCAAATCTAGAATGTACCGTGTGTGTTGTGCAGTGTAATGTGTGTGCTGTGTGTACTGAATGCGTTCTGTGTACCGTGTGTGCTGTGCAGTGTGTGTTGTGTGCTGTGTGTACTGCGTGCACTCTGTGTGTGCCTTGTGTGCTGGGCAGTGCAATGTGTGTGCTGTGTGTACTGCGTACGTTCTGTGTGCCGTGTGTGCTGTGCAGTGTGTGTTGTGTGCTGTGTGTACTGCGCGCGTTCTGTGTGTACCGTGTGCAGTGCAACGTGTGTGTTGTGTGCTGTGCAGTGCAATGTGTGCTGCGTGTAATGTGTGTGCTCTATACCGTGTGTGCTGGGCAGTGCGCTGTGTGTGCTGTGTGTACTGTGTACGTTCTGTGTGCCGTGTACACTCACAGCAAGTATGCGGCGGTGCGCGTCCACGCTCGGAGAAGCCCCTTGAGCCAGTGCCGCGTGTGGCCCTGCTCCAGCAGCGCCGGCAGCACCACCTGCAGCAGCAGTAGCTCCAGCGACAGCTCGCTCACAGGGGCGTCACTGCACATGCACGCACACGCACGCACGTGAACCACACACACACACGTATAAATACACGGGCACAACAACCGCCATTCACCACTAAGTGGTGGCGACGTCACCGCGGCGCTTGTGCCATGCTAGGTGCACTTTGAGGCCACGTGAAGTGTCGAAGGCTCGCTGGCAGGTCACTGAACAGACCCAGGTGTCATGGGTTGACCAACTGAGATGACTTGAAGATGCACCACCTGTGCTCCCCACTGTGCCAATTTCTGCGTTTTAGCCGCCCGGCGTTGTAAGCGTCACTCCTCTGCCCTCCGTTGTTGCGACTGCCTCACACGAGCACACACAAACATGCACACACAGTAACCACAACTTTACACAAACCACAAACAAACACACACACGAGCAAATACAACAAACTAATCTGGAAGGTGGCTATGAGGATTTGGTAAACCGGCTGCTTTTTACGAGACCAACTCTTGTCTGCATTTCACAACGACTCGCTTTGTCATCTTCAGTCTTTCCCTCGCACCGTCGCGGCACCCATCAAATTAACTTGTCACGCACGTATGTACGTTGAACTTCTTTCGCACCGTACATAGCCAAAACCGTGCCAATCGGAGGTGCGGTTTACGCGTACTTCCCCGACGTTACCTGTACAGGGTGACGTTGTAGGGCAGGAAGCTCGGCAGGGTCCCCTTTATGATGCGGATGGGCAGCCACAGCATGAGCACGACGATGGAGCCGAACACAACCTAAGTGTGGGAGCAGCACACCAGAGAGAGAGAGACACACGAGCTGACACGTGCGGTCCCCGTGACAATCCCGCGGCAAGTCGCGCCGTCGTGATCCCACAACTTCTGTGCGGCCGCTGCACCCTGGCGTTCGCATAACGCCGTCTCGGTTTTGTAGCGAGCGAGTGAGTGTGCAGGTGTTGCAACTGCATCGGGGTTCACGATGAAGTAGGCGGTGGGGGGGGAGGATGGAATAGAAACTATAAACTATTTTTCTTTGACCACGTAAGGCCCACTGAGCAACATAGATCTTTTTCAGAAGCGACCTAGCCACAAATGAGTGGCTTATCACGTGAAGATATACAGCAGCCAAATACTCTTAAACGCACATTGAGAAAAATGAATGCGACCACGGGGAGAGGGACATGCAGACTCCAAATATACAGCAGGCGTCAGGGTCTAAATCGAACAAACGACCTGCTGAATACGAGGCGAGGAAGTAGTTACCATCGCACCACCGGGGCGCCGTCATTAAGGCAGGTGGCCCCATTTGATTTTGTTGCACCAGGGCCAGAGGCAACCACGCTACGCCACCGCGCTGCCGACGCAGGTGCCACTGACCGTGGACAGCAGGAAGCGGCGAGCGTGCCGGAAGAGCGGCAGGTGGATCATCTCCTGCACGGGATTGAAGTCCGGGTCGTTGA
The DNA here is from genome assembly GCF_015708825.2 of Lethenteron reissneri. NCBI lineage: Eukaryota > Metazoa > Chordata > Hyperoartia > Petromyzontiformes > Petromyzontidae > Lethenteron > Lethenteron reissneri. The sequence goes on along the minus strand of NC_083830.1, from coordinate 9,476,984 downwards.
TGTTGCGCAGGAACCACAGCACGCCCGGCCGCAGCACCTGCGAGAGGCGGGCGGTGAGAAGGACGCAGTGACAGGGGGTCACAGGGCACAGCCGACTTGGTGACGTCACGAGGTCCACCGAACGACCGTCCACCGCATCCGCACCGTCGCCAAGGGACACCATCCCCGCTTCAGCGTCCAAAACTGACCAACTGTGGTGAAATATGGTCAAACAACCCCCCACAACCAACACGGCGTGGCGAGGCCTTCACCTAGCAGTGGATTGACAGAGGAGTGAAATTTGACAAAATTGAGATCAAACATTTCACAAACCAGTGCAAACATTCCTCCACGTGCCGCTATGGTCCCAACACAGCCGTCGCACATCCCCCATCCCACCACACCTCCGATGAGCATGGTTGGCCTCGTACGGTGCAAAAGAAGTTCAACAAACGTAGATGTTGAGGCAGGGCCCTCCCGCACCTCTAAACTCACGAGTCTCCCGCACCTCCGATGAGCATGATCGGCCACGTACGGTGCAAAAGAAGTTCAACAAACGTAGATGTTGAGGCGGGGCCCTCCCGCACCTCTAAACTCACGAGTCTCCCGCACCTCCGATGAGCATGATCGGCCACGTACGGTGCAAAAGAAGTTCAACAAACGTAGATGTTGAGGCGGGGCCCTCCCGCACCTCTAAACTCACGAGTCTCCCGCACCTCCGATGAGCATGATCGGCCACGTACGGTGCAAAAGAAGTTCAACAAACGTAGATGTTGAGGCGGGGCCCTCCCGCACCTCTAAACTCACGAGTCTCCCGCACCTCCGATGAGCATGATCGGCCACGTACGGCGCAAAAGAAGTTCAACATACATACATAAAATACTGTGGCAGGGCCCTCCCTTCCCTCTAAACTCACGAGTCCCCCGCAACCGCCTCCTCCCCGCACCTCTCGCAGCAGCAAGACGAATGAGGCGAAATAGAAGACGTAGACCATGCCGACGAGCCAGTGCAGGAACATCGTGGTTCCGGGCGCAGACTGGAAGCTGGCCTCGCGATCCTTCATGGTGGCGTCGAACATCTCCTGAAAAGGCGCACAGTGGCGGGAGATTGGAATCAGAATCTTTATTTAAGGACTGCAGGAGGAATCCGATGAGCTATGAAGCCATTTTCAAACGATGTCCAGTGTGGGGCGGGTCAGTAAGCTACAGCGGCAAACAATACAAAAACACACGATAGAAGTGAAAAATATAGAAAATTAGTAGCAAGTCACGAAATATAAATAGGTAATAAATACTTAAATATAAGTCCGATTTATCAAGATTTGGCAAGGAAGCAAAAACAGCAAAACAGTCCCAGACCACACCAAGATAACACACAGCAGGAGTCCCTCAATAAAATGGCACATTAACACTGAACTATCGACACACAGGTATCGATCAGATGCAGTCACAAGGCTGACAGCATTGTACACGCGATGCGATGAGCACATGGTAAAGCCGTGCTGGCTCGGCAGAGCCCGAGCACGGCCCGGACGCGCAAGTGGAAACGAGGCGTGAGAGAGCGTGGTCCCACTCTGGGACAAAGTTGTGGCGTCACAGGGTTAGAGCGCCGTAATGTCACACACAGATGACCGAGCGAGCTAAAATTAAAAACACGATGTTTCCAGGTCAAAGATATCCCAGACGTCGTGCCTGATTAGTGCACCTACAATGCTTGCAGTGTCAGATATTATTGGCAAGACATCTCGAAGTGTTAGGCCTCAGGCCTTGGGTCATATAAATTGAATGCGGCCCACAATCCCCAGATTCCTCCATCCCTGCTCCAACACCTCATTTCCACGGCACGCTAAATGAGTGTTTCTCAAACTTTTTTGGCGACTGTATCCCTTTCATTTTGTTTCAACCGAGTACCCCCATGCCTGACCCAACATGGTTCTGAGAAATAATAGTACGACTAATTAACATCAATATTGCAACCAAATAGTCCATTTTGTGAGGTATCCTAACTTGCTAAGTAACTGCAAGCGAATAAAACATTTTCAACGGCCACTCGCGCGCGTGACGTAATGTGTTCGTGCTCGCTGGTTACTCTTGGTAACCGCATTGTTTATAATCAATGAGTCAGACCCGTACCCCGAGACCAAGCTTATAATACCGCGAGATTTCCACTTGCACATCTGAGCCGAGTCAGCAAGGGGCCAGCCAGGCACGGATAATTTTCCGACGGCATTTTACCGAGCAGAGCCGAAACCGAGCCGTGCTCCGCTGCCTCCACAAGACATTTCAATCTCGCTGTGGCGTCAAGACAAGGTGGCTATGAGATGTTAACTACCTCGTCTGGTATGCAGGAGGTCGTGGGTTCGATCCCAACCCTGACGCCTGTATATTTTGGCTACTGCTGTAACTTTCCTCGTGATAAGCCACTTCGCTGAGCTATCATGTGGCCAGGTCGCTTCTGAAACATAATTAAACAGCTCAGTGGGCCTTACCTCGTAAAAGAAAAACGTAGTTTCTAGTTAAGTTTAAGCCGTGCTAGAGGCGGGGCTAATGGTGTGTTCAATGCGTGTGACGTGAGTCAATACGACCGCCCCCTCCTGACCTCACCTTAATCCCTGTCCAGTAAAGGATTCATAAGTTTCTCATTAATTACAGAATTGCTCTTCTGGGGTCGGACGCGAGGTTAGCGTGTGGCAAGGGGTAGGCGTTTCGAGGTGGGAGGCAGGGGGTAGGAGTTTGGAGGTGGGAGTGTGGAGGTGGGGGTGTGGAGGTGATCAGAATGGGATTAGGTCACGTGGCCTCGTACCAAAGAGCAGATGTCAAGCCACCATCCGCAAACGAGAGGGAACGCTCCAATCTCCATCACCACCAGAAGAGACACCTGCAGCGTCAACAAACAAAAAGGGCCCATCTATAGATTCGACATTCATATCACAAGACATCCACCGTGCTCAAAAAGTGGCAGCAAAAAGGATCCGATTGGCCCAATGCAATTTGGGACAATTCGTAGAGTCGTGGAGGGAGCGAATCGTCGTTGTGCGCGTGCGCGCGCGCGCGCGCTGGCGCTGCCACCTTCACGACGATGTAGCAGACGCCGAGCAGTCGGCGCGAGCGCTGGAACCGCACGAGCGACGCCAGGCCCTGGAGGCGCCGTCAGGGAAAAGGGGCGAAGTGAGGGAGCGGGTGGGCGAACGAGCGGGGCGGGCATGCACGGGCAAAAGGTGCGTCGGTGTCAGGAACCAGTGTTGCAACTAGCGAGCGTGCAGGTGGCGCAACTGCACCACGCTTCACGAGCCAGAAGGCCCTCAAAAGTGATTTCCTGCTCAAAACGAGCATCGAGGCAGTGCTCATCTCTTGGTGACAGCCCTGAGCCGGCAATTGAAATTCCACATTCCTATGGTGACGGTGGGGACTATCTTGAGGACTAATAATATGAATTCTAGATTTGAAGCTTTCGTGACTGCAAGGATTCATATTCTTAGGTTTTTTCGGTAAAGTCACGTAGGTAAAAAAATTTAATTAATAAAAGTAAAATAAAAAATAAAATAAAAATCACGACGTTTCGGAGGCAACACAAGCTTCCGTCCTGAAGTCTTGAAAATGGAAGCTTGTGTTGCCTCCGAAACGTCGTGATTTTTATTTTCTTTTTTATTTAACTTTTATTAATTTTAATTTTTTACCTACGTGACTTTACCGAAAAAACCTAAGAATAACTAATATTGACTTCCCCACACAGTTGGTTCCCATTTTACAGTATCTGGAGGGCACGAGAGGCCGAGTGAACCACCAATCTAGGATTTGAAGTCGCAACCTTCCAACCGCGTGCCGCTCGGCTCGACCGATGAGCCGTCTGGCTGGGATCTAAGTGTCAGGTTACGACGAGAGGGGGTGGGGGTCATTGGATAAGGACTCCCCCGCCCCCCTCTAATTTCTTGCACCAGGGCCCATATAAATCATGCTACATCACTGTAAGGAACGCTTGCTTTATGGCAGTGTTCTTCACTCATGTTCAGAGGGGGGGGGGGGCGCTTTCGCCGATAAGACATCAGTCAGTGTGAGGGCCGCCACACATTCAAAACCATTGGGCGTTTGACAGCAGCTTGATGATAATGGGGGATGTTTTCACCATTTGTGTATTGTTGGGGGCTGCACGTTAGGGGGCGCACTAAAGGCCACCCAGGGGCTGCCTGTTGTCTGCGGGCTTTGCAATGAAGAACACTGCCTTATGGGGACACAACATGCAGACTGTCGTAATTGTAATACAAATCTAGAGTTGTTACCAAAGCTGATTAATGAGCCAGTGTCCTTTGCGTGTAAAGTGAAGACCACAGCTTTAACCAAGGACGCCAAAGTTTGACAACAGAAAAAGGTTATTGGTACTGTGCTAATGAAAACCTAAAGACGACACACACAACCGACGCAGACATTGACAAAGACACGGCACTTGCTGCTACGAGAGAGCCAGCGGCGGCTGAGCGAGGATACGTGGCAGAGAATGAGGGTGAACGCCAGCAGCACGTAGCCCACGATGGTGGTGATGAGGCCCTCAAAGTGCGACGCCTCCACCTGCCGGCAAAGCACATTTGCGTCGTGCCACTCAGAGCAGGGTTCCTTTCGTTCGGAGCGATGCCGCCTCCGTTTGCAGGAAGATACGACCGACAAATAAAAAAAACAGATCGTCACAAGCAAACGCACCCTTGGGCTGTGCATTTCGGGCTGTCTAACATGAGTTGCGCCACGGTGCAGAGATGTTAACCACCTCGCCTGGTATACCGGAGGTCGTGGGTTCGATCCCGACTCTGACGCCTGCTGTATATTTGGAGTTTGCGTGTTCTCCCCGTGGTCGTGTGGCTTTTTCTCCGGGTCCTCCGGTTTTGCCCCTCCACATTTAGAATCAACATCACGTGTTTAGAGTATTTGGCTGCTATAAATGTCGACACGATAAGCCACTTCGTTGAGCTATCATTTTAAGCCAGGTCCCTTCTGAAAAAGAGCTAAAAAGCTCAGTGGGCATGACTGGGTAAATAAAATAAAATAAAGTTATGTTTTCAGTTTAGTTTTAAGCACTGATAGTAAAAAAACAGCCTTACAAGTTGTGCGGCAGCCATGGGCTGCTCTAGTGACGTCACTACACTGATGCATTCAATTTAGGCCTCTAATTCACCGCCCGTCCCCCCAAAAGGTTGCAATTGTCATTTCTTAGAGTGGCGACTCAATTTAAAGAATCGAGTCTTGCCTTGATTTTCTGTCTCATTTGTATTGGTGTTTTCTGCCTCATAATTACTGTCTGAATTATTCAATCGGCCAAAATATAACATTTGCAAAAATGGTGCATAAACAGCAAAAAAAACATACATATGTTTGCCATCACAATTCTAAGCACGTATGTATTGTGAATGTAAGAATCGATTGTAATGACCGAATCATTACATGCCTGATCACAACGTCCAATTCACCATCTCGGATGGGTTTATTTTAAAAGTTTACAGAGAAATTAATGAATGTTAATGAACGCTGAGGTGACTTACAAAGTCTTTAAATCCCAGGCCGATCACGGAGAAATGGCCAATGTGGTAAGGACAGAATGCTGTTAACAACAACAAAAGCACACATTAGATTTCGTTCGTATATACACACACACACATACACGACACTTACATTAATGTATAGGCCAACAAAATTCAATGTCAAGCATCTCAAACAAGCGTAGGGCGACGCTAATCACCATTCCATAACAAACCGGTGGTGGAAAATCCACGTTACTATGGTAGGGTGCAATGTATCCGCAAGACATCCCTGCAGCTTTGCCAAAAAACTGGTACTGTACATATGTGGAACTTCTTTCGGATTTTATCGAAGCAGAAAGATGTTGAGCTGAGTCAACTTTCGACCTGGATAAAAACTTTTAACTTTACAATTGAAAGTTTGGTGTTTTAACCACAAATCACCACTTCCACAAGATTGCATAAATAAAGTATTTACATTTACACTGGTACACACTCATCATCGTTTATTTTATTAATTAAACAAAACTTTGCCATTTAGGTTTACTGTATTTTGGGGAAAATAGTTAATACGCAGATAACAGTGTCTCATCCAAATTGTCGTTGCCTTTTAATTGCATCTTTGTTAGTTATAGTGATAACTTCATTTTAAAATTAACATATTTTAAACATCTATGTAAAATTCGGATAGCACGGTCAGCAAACACATTTCGACAAGGAACCTGTTCGCAAGCGCTGCACTCACCGAAGACCAGAATAAACAGAGTGTTGAGCGACACCACCCAAAACACGTGCTCCTGCGAATACAGAGAGAGGAACAAGGTTCAAGTCGACAGGGCCTGTGAATTAAAACCTGACGAAGCTGAACCACCACTCAAAGCACGGATGAGAGCCCAGAGGGAGAGTCACTGCTGTTTGGTCACCGACACAGGAGAGGATAAACTTTGTGTTTATAATGACGTGGTGGGAATCTTTCCCAACATGAGGACGAGCGAGTCGGTCTTACCAGGAATATGAGTGACCCATCAAGCCCCAGAATCTGCAGATAAAAGCAAACAAACAAACGAGTCACAGCAATTTCCTGCTCAAATGAGCATTGAGATGATGCTCGTTTCCTGTGCAAGACCCTGGTGCAGTTATGACAATTTCATATTCCTATGGCAAGGGTAAATCTACCCATGTGGCAACCACTCTTGACTTCCCCACAAAGTGCTTACTAATTTTATCAACCACGGAGGGATGATGGGCCGAGTCAACCGGCCCTGGACCAGGATTTGAACTCACAAAATTTTGATTGAGATTTGCTCGCTCCACCGCTGAGCCAACTTCAATAAAACACTAATCTCAAATTCCTTACACATGTATGTATGTATGTTGAACTGAATAGGAGCAACCTCGGGCCAATTCACTTGGAACGCACCCGGATATTGTGGGATCTTTTAGGATCTTTTATGCTAAGCTGGGTTGAGTGGATACTCCTTGGATGTATGTACGCTGAATTCTTTCGCACCGTACGTAGTGAACCGTGCTAATCGGAGGTGCGGGGGGAGGACAACTGAACACAACAAGCAATTCTAAAGAGATCAGTTTGTCAATGTAGGTGATTTATAAGTGCATCCCTCCCAGTGGCTTCCTAATATCGGAAGGAAGAACGTTCCATAATCAACGTTTTTGGGTTTAGATCGCGTTATAAATGTGTCGTAACCCTCCACCACCCGACACGGCCAATCAGTAAAAAAGTGTCACGTTGACAAAAGACAAATAGTTCACTGCTTTAGCCCACCGGTGTGTTGAAGCGTGAAACCACAACAATTACAATTTGAGTACGATGTTTCGCTGGTAATTGCATCCAGCATCATCGTGGTTTTACGCTTCAACACACCGGTGGGCTAAAGCAGTGAACTATTTGTCTTTTGTCAACGTGACACTTTTTTACTGATTGGCCGTGTCGGGTGGTGGAGGATTACGACACATTTATAAATAACGCGATCTAAACCCAAAAACGTTGATTATGAATAATATTGGTCGCGAAAACCTACGTGTTAAAGAGTGTTCCAGACGGCCACAGAAGTGTGCATCTGAAAGCGCGCGATGCAGTGACTTGTCTTTGTTTGATGGTTAGCCAAAAGCCGCTGTGAGGATGACCGGAGTTTGCGTGATGGCTTATGCTTCTCGACGTCATCAGCAATGATTCAGCCGACTTAATATCACGTCATCTTAGTCACGATTTACATGATCACCTGGCGTAGCACTTTTTACCTATTTTTTGCAAGGAATTTCAAACTCCAAAACCCAATGACAAGACAGCACTCGTCTCCATCAGTAGCCCCGAGCCAGCAGCGGAATTTCCACATTCCTATGACTAATCAAAAGGATGGCCACGGATGATTTTTCATAAAAATGTTACTTATTTTAATCACCCGGATACATGTTTCAATATTCCATATTTAAACGAGTGGGAACAGAGTGACATTCACTCTCTCAAAAAGGACACGTGGTGGTTTTACTTGATGCAGGGACCGTTACTCATTTGTTATTTTAACAGATCTCATTTCTTGCTAATTTTCACTTGTGGGATCTTACTGGCTGCTGAATTAGTTAATGCGTTCGTTCATTCATCTGAAGCAGTTGAAACAAGTTTATTAACCCCCCCCCCCCCCACCAACAACGCCGTCCACCCAGCAGTAAAAATCGGTACACCACGGTAGTTTAATGGCAGGTCCCATGTGGAAGGCGAAAGTGTGGGTACACCCGCCTCTAGCCAGCAAGGAACAAAGAGCTCAAAATATCCTCTCTCTAGAGAACTGCACCTTACCCGTTCCCACGTCAGCTCTTCGGCCGCTCGATCCCACTCCAGGGCGTTCCAGTTCATGTCTTCTGTGCAGCACACAAGGAAAATCCAACGGCGACATGACCATCATCGATTCGCATACTCGGTGCCATCACCTTCCCAGGTCAACAACGAGCTCAAAGGTCACACAAAAATTGGGAAGGCGGCCACCCACCCTGCGCATCGTTATTGGCGTTGTCGCCCGCCTGCTCTTCCTCCTCGTCCCCTTCGTCCACGTTGTCCTCGTCCTCCTCGTCCTCGGCATCGGCCGGCAGAGCCTGGGCGACCCGGGCCTCGTCCGGAGGCTCGGGGTCGAGCTGGCGAGAGAGGACAGCGTGAGTGACGGCACTCGCGGGGCGTGGAAGGCGAGCACGCCGTGCCCGTCGTGGCTCTCGCGCCGATTGGGTGGGCACATCTTAATTCATCGATCACGACTGGAATTGTGCCATTGGTTATTAATCGGTTGCCACGGTGGCGAGATGTTAACGACCTCGCCTGGTATGCAGCAGGTCGTGGGTTCAATCCAAACCCCAACGCCTGTATATTTGGAGTGTGCGCATGTTCTCCCCGTGGTCGTTGTGGATTTTTCTCCGGGTCCTCAGGTTTTTCCCTCCACATTTAACATCAACGTGCATGTAGAGTGTTTGGCTGCTATACATGTCCACGTGATTAGCCACTTCGTTGAGCTATCATTTGTGGCCAGGTCGCTTCTCTATAAAAAGAGCTATATAGCTCAATGGGCCTTACCTGGTAAAATAAAGTTTTCGTTTTTATATTTTTCATTACAATTATAATTGCAATAATAATGTGTTCGACCACCACAATGCAAGTGGTTACAACGCCTCTCTTCCTGTTTTTTCCCCTCGCATTGCCCCACTTTGGAATTCCCTCCCATCGCCTTCCCCCCCCCAAAGCTCTTCCAATAAACTTGCTCAATTCAAGAATGGTGTGTGAACTGTTATCCATCGCAACTTTTACCATGCTTTTCTTGCTGGCTGCTTAACATGTTGGGTCTCTTTGGGCCTGTGCTCAGCAACAGAGTTAAAAACTATAATTTCTCATTCTGTGTCCAATATTGCTGCAGATCTATTTATCATTGGCCCTGGGTGCTGCGGGCGACGGCTAGCGCACTCAACCTGTTGTCCGTCAGGCTGCGGCTGCTGCTGCTGCTGCAGGTGCTGCGGGTGCTGCGGGTGCTGCGGGTGCTGCGGGTGCTGCGGGTGCTGCGGGTGCTGCGGGTGCTGCGGGTGCTGCGGGTGCTGCGGGTGCTGCGGGTGCTGCGGGTGACGGCTAGCGCACTCAACCTGTTGTCCGTCAGGCTGCTGCGGTTGCGGCTGCTGCTGCGGGTGCTGCGGGTGCTGCGCGGCACGTGCGGCGAGGTGGTTCTGCTCGAGCCAGGGAGGCGCGCCACCGTGCATTATCTGCTCACGCAGCCACACGAGGCTGATGAAGGCGCAGAGCGTGCACGTGACCACCAGGCAGCCCTGCAGGCAGTCCACCAGGATGTTCTCCCTGCAGGGGCGGGAAAACATCGGTGAGCGACGGGAGGGGGGAGGGGAAGGTATTGCATAAGAGGCAATTACGTTTCACGTGTCTCAACGGGATTATTTCATCTCCCGGGTAAATAAATTGAGTCACAGAATGACCGCCGGAAGAGGACTTCGCAAAACGCCTTCCGGAGTTGAGCAAATTTGTGCCTCTTGTCCACACAAGGTGGCACACGTGATAAAATGCACTGCAAAGTGTGTTTTTTCCATGGCAACCAGGTGGCAATTTGCCTACGTGGTCATTGTTTTGGGAATGGTGATGAAGTGATGAACCACGGCTACACTCACGTTGACAACATGTCCATGGGAAGGGTGAGCAGCGAGCTCACGCAGCCCGTGAAGAGGCACTTGTATATCCGACCTGCAGACACACCGAGACAAAGATCGCCCGTGTAGCCTTAATAGACTGTTGGGACAAGTGTAGTTAGCGAGCAGCTATGATGGCCGGCACGGCACACAAGGGGGTGGGTGGCCAGCACCACACCCGGCCGCATTTGACTCCCCAATGGCGATGTTTACACACCACACCAGGTATTCATTTGAGGCTGAATAGACTTATGGGAGGTCCAGGACCAGTTCAGATAATAGTCACTGGTGTTGCCTGTGAGCAAGAATCAAACTCGGGCTTGTAGTGCAGCGCGCTAACCGCTACACGACCACTCCTGACAGAGACAAAGACACACACATACACACGCAGCATGAACACTTTCCAGGAGGTTTGCACAGGAGATGTTTTAAAGACTGCTTGTGTAGTATCATGTTGTATTGTGCATGTAGTAGTGTGCACGTGGGATGAAGCTGGATTGCACGTTTTCTGTGGTGCTAGTTTAGTAGCTTGTCATTGTTTTGCATTAAATTTCTCTCTTAAATCCCACTGCGATTGTCTTGTGTGTACGTACATTGAACTTCATTTGCACCGCACGTCGTCAACCGTGCCAATAGAAGGTGCAGGGGAAGGATAAGGTCTGTAAAACACTACGGCCATTTTGGAGACCTTGTTTGTATTGACGGAACGCCCACCTAAGCCTGGATAGGGTTACTTTTCCCTGTCCGTATTCTCATGTGGCTCTCACTCATTTCCCATTCATTTAAACCATTCATCATCATTTACTGTAATCAATTTAGCTTTCACCGATTTCACGCATCACAGGTTTGCCCCCATTGCGTCACTCTCATCTATTTCATACACCTAATCTCCACCATTACATTCATATGTACCATTGTTAATTCTGTGTAAAGCGCCTTACATAAGGCGCTATATAAATTATTATAAGATCAGGTTTGAACCTGGACAGTGCTTGGATGGGTGACCACCACACACCATGCATGGGGGCCTGCCATGCAAAACCAGATTGTCATAGGGCTGCAGGGTTAGGTGGTGGCAGCAGAGGGCAGTGTAGAAAATCCATTGTCGTACTGTGTGGTTCTATGCACCTATGTCTGTGCACCCCACCCTCACCAATTTGCGCTAACCATTGAACAAAGACGCACGCTTTCAGATGCCTTCTGTGGCTGTTCTTCCTTCCGATATCAGGAAGCCACTGGGGCCATGCACTTTCAAATCTAGATCGAAAATGCATTCTTTACAACTGATTATTGTGTTGGGTTTGTTGTCCATCCCCCCGCACCTCCGATTAGCACGGCTGGCTACGTACGGTGCAAAAGAAGTTCAACAAACGTACGTTCTGGCCAGCGTGGTGAAGTATGTTCACATAACCCCACAACATGTATGGCCCACGTAGACTGTTGGGGCTAGTGTTGCATGCGAACACCTATGAGGGCTGGCATGGCGTACGAAGGGGAGGTGTGGTCGGCTCAACGCTTGGCTGTTTTTGTCTACCCAGCGCTGACCTGTGTGGTGAAGCATGTCTCATTAACCCCCATTACCTGCACGGCACGGGGAAGTCCCTCATCCAGCTGTGGATTGACAAAAGGTCTGCACGTGTACACAGTTGTTGCGAGCGTTTGTTCTCGCAGTCGCTGCGTAGGCTTGTGCCGCGAGTTGTGCGACCGAGCATGGCGGCGCGTGCGTGCGTGCGTGCGTGCATGCGTGCGTTCGTACAGGCGGTGAGCGGCACGACCCCGAGCCACGCGAAGGCGACCAGCGTGTAGTGGAACCAGAACCGCAGCGCCGTGCCCACACTGGCCAGCAGGCCCGCCACCACGTCGCCGACTGGCAAGCGCGGCGGCATGTCCGGAGAGTAAACTGCACCAACGCGGGACACACACAAAAACGTCTCGTAACGGGAACAATCTATTTGAATTCGATTCATTGATGCGTTGTCGTAAGGTGGATAATCACCCCTGGACTAACGTGTAAACCGTATCGATTGTCCAGAGGCTACGCTTACTTGGCGTGAACGTGAAGCGGTGCTTGCACAGTTCGCAGTACTCCTTCCTGCTGTGCTTGAGCCATTGTAACAGGCTGCAACCACACGAAGACAGAGAAAGACAAAGATCACCCATGTAGCCTTGAACAAAATGATAGGTCAAGTGCTGTTAGTGACCACCTATGTAGGCCGGAACGGCATATGAGGGGGTGGTGTGGCCTAAACCATGCCCGGATTTTTTTCTCCCCTGCACCAGCCAAGCATCGACTTAGGGGAGACCCAGGAATGGTTATTCGTCACCGATGTTGGCCGTGAGCGGGAATTGAACTCACGTCACGGTGTCAGTAGCACAGTGCGTTAACCATTTCACTTCCCCTCCCCACACACAAACAATAAAGACAGAGATCGTCCCTTTAGCTTTGCAGATTGTTGTGTGCCGAGCGTAGAGACACAGAGGCACACATGAGCTCTCATGAGGTCGACGTGGCTTTAATAACAACAGAGTCAGGTGCAAATGTTTGTGCAGCACACAGAGTTACTGTTGCAGGCTGCAACAGTAACTCTCCGTGTCAAGTGTACATTTTTTGGAGACCAGAAAGAGGCCTCCCGACCTACCGCGTGCAAGTCGTGAAAGTTATGTGACCACACTGCATCATGCTAATTAGTGCGGGTTGGTAAAGGTGGGAAGCGTAGATGTGGGAGCATAGAAATACAGGACAACACTAGATATTGCTGCTCTGCCCTCTGCTGCCCACCACGCAGACCCACAGATGCCCACAACAACCTGCTGTGCATGGCGGTTACTCATACTACTGCTTTTTGTGTTTAGTTTGTTGTCCTTCCCCGCACCTCCGATTAGCTACGTATGGTGCGAAAGAAGTTCAACGTACATATATCCAAGGAGTATCCACTCAACCCAGCTTAGCATAAAAGGTCCCACAAGATCCCACAAGATCCGGGTGCGTTCCAAGTGAATTGGCCCGAGGCTGCTTCTATTCAGTCACTCGGGATAAGTTCTCCAGTACAAAACATTCCCATATCTTGACCAGGCGATCGCACAGAGCCTCGGCCCACACATCTCCTCATCCCCCCCACCACGCTCGGTAAAAACTCCCCAACGCCAAAGGCAGCTCACCAGTCCTGGTGGATGAACTTGATGCTGCCCGTGCACACGCAAGGGTGAAAGAGCGGCTTGTCCACAGTCCCCTCCGACCGGCACACCCGGCAGATATCTGTCGCAAACAACACAGCCACCGCTCATCAAAATGTTGATTCATCCTGAAGAAATCCGATGAGTTATGAAGCTCTTTTCCACAGCTGTCCACCAGGGTCAGAAAGTTGCAAAAACAAATACGATAGGAGTGCAAAGTATAGGAAAGGTAAGCAAATGAATAAACGAAAACTTTACTCTTTTTGTTTTACCCACTGGGCTATTAGTTCTTTTTCAGAACCGACAAAGTGGCTTATCGCGTGGAAATTTATAGCAGCCAAATACTCTAATCCAAATCTGCAATGCGGATGTCAACTTGCCGAGCATTACGGCACCACTTAGCCCACTTGAAAAGTGCTCCATCCCACAATTAGGTAGCCTCGTTAAACACGTTTTCTCTCACCGGGTGTCAATACATCTCAAATTCTGTCAAAACGTGTTTCTAAAATACATCACAGGAGTCCCTCGGTTAAGTTGACGTTTTTTTCGGTTGATGTTTCGCCTCCCATAGGACCCCATAGTTTCGACTACCGTTAACATTCTGACTAACGGCATGTTTACGTTCTGCACACGTGCGCTAATTTCGGCCAATTCGAGCGCTCGTAAGTGGGGCTGATCCAGGCCCTCAGCCAAACAGCTGTGTCCATTTATGAGCGTTCAGACCTCGACTGGCTTTGTTAACATTAAGTTTTCTGTTTTGGCAGTGGAAACAGCTCCATTGCAGACTCATCTAATTCCTATATTCAATTAACAGTTATTTGGGTTAACAGCAGTTTCCGTGGAGCGGATTAAAAAAAAGTTAACCGAGGGACTACTGTATGTTGAAGTGTGTCTCCCTGCTCCTCCTTTTGTGGCCTCGAGACAGTAGTACAATTTCCACATTGGCATTACTGGGCTCAGAAAGACTTTTGAGTTTTCACAAATGTGGACTCTTTTTGTCATCCTCAGCGGGATGATGATGGGCTGAGTTTCCACCCCAAACAGGCCTGAACTTGCACCTTGACAATGTGAGTTAAGCACTAAACATGGCGAGCAATCCTGTACTCCACACTGCATGCTGTAGAACTGGAGTCCCCAACCCCCGGGTCGCGGACCGGTACCGGTCCGCGGCCTGTTAGGAACCGGGCCGCACAGCAGGAGGTGAGCGGTGAGTCCGTGCGTGGCCCGTCCATCGCTAAATTTACCACTTCCGTCCGCGTCTCTTTCCCGCACTGCGTACTTGTCTCAGTTACAGTTTTGGTCAGCCCACAAGTTCTAACCCCTAGCAGCCAAAATGAGTAAAAAACAAACGTCGCTAGAGAGCTTCTTTGAAAAGGGGGAAAGACCCAATGATGACCCCCCCCGTCCGTCCGTGAAAAAATTGTCTTGCACAAAACCGGTCCCTGGTGCCAAAAAGGTTGGGGACCGCTGTTGTAGACTCTATATTCTCTATACTGTAAATACCAAATTCAATGTATTGCGTGCCAAGACTATTTATTTGAAAGGTCACTGTTTGGGATGTTTGGCCAATTGTATTATTCAGAACAACTGCATGTGAGAGGAAAGCAGTGCCTGGAAGAGCCATGTGTTTTATACTGTACAGAACAACAGACACTCTATCATTCAGAAACAGAGCTGCTTTAACATGGAACAATCTTCCACACGCACTTAGCCAGTCTCAACATAGGGTGCCACGGTGGAGAGATGTTAACTACCTCGCCTGGTATACAGGAGGTTGTGGGTACGATCCCGACCCTGACATAAATATATATTTGGAGTTTGCATGTTCTCCCCGTGGTCACGTAGTTTTTTTTCTCCGGGTCCTCCGGTTTTCCCTCCACATTTAGAATCAACGTGTGTTTAGAGTATTTGATTACTATAAATGTCCACGTGATAAGCCACTTAGTTGAGTCATCAATTGTGGCCAGGTCGCTTCTGAAAAACATCTATATATCTCAATAGTTTTTTGGTTTATATAGTTAATATTTTAGTACTGCAATTAAAACACACTTCCACAACACGCACAACTGTTCCAGCTCGAGCACATTCTATGTGAACCACTTAATTATGTATGTATTTATTTATGTGTTTGACTGGATGTGATGTTCATTGTAAAAATGTAGACTGAACAAGTTACAACATATGTAAACGGCTTGTGTACGTGTCGTTACGTGTTCGCTATGTTAAGTGACAATCAACACCCTAAGACACCCTTGAAAACGAGATGTTTCATCTGAAGGGATTATTCGGGTGAAATATTTTCAAGTAAAAAAAATCAGCTGAAATACCGATTGCACTGACGTAACATACGAATTAAGTTAAACTTATTTTGGATATCCCTTTCATGTTCAAATTAGTGATAGATGCCTTGCTAATTATATTTTAAAGCTACAATGGTTGGTTGACACTGTTGGACACGCACATCAACACAAAATCGAAAGGTCGTGAGTTCAAACGTCAAATGGAGGTCAACTCCACCCATCATCCCTCCACAGTCAACATAATGGGGCACCCGCTTTGTGTGGGGATAACTCCAGTGACTTTAAACATACAGGCTGACCCCTGCCACAGCAAAGTGGAATTTCCATCACTGGTTCTGGGTTTTCAACGGAGAAAAGAACCACCCTATGATTATTTGAGCTTTGGGTGACTTTGAGGTCATATAGAGACAACTATATTGGAATGAAAGTAAGAAAACAATGAAGTTGAAACAATTATGTAACAGTTAAGAGTATTTCATCGCAGGTGTGATCTCAAACACAGCATCACAACAATCATAATCTTAACCAAAAACCCATTCGCATGATGCACAACGCTTGCCGTGACTTAAAAGTTTAACGTCGTGCAGTTTCATAAATCCTGCGCGTGTCATGTCACACAAAGAACGGCACAGTTTCACAAATCCGTCCCGAGGTGAACTCGACGGTCTATTGCGTTGTTTGTAAGCGTTCCAAAGTCCCCTCCTGCAGAACACGCAGCCGAATTTTTAAGTTGTTAAATTCCCATTAAGTGGTTTTATGTAAGAATGTACAATGCCCTACAGTTTTGGTGCACAGAGGCATGTGCTCAGTCAGCGGGGCCACTGTGCCAATCAGCTAACCGACCTGTGGTTTATTGTCCAGACCCTGATGAGAATCAACTTCATGAACATGACATGCCAAAAGGCCAATCTTTGAGCCTTATGATGCTGGCGGTCACGTCGAGCCTCTATGCAGGGGTTTGCAAGACCCTGAGGGTTTCCCCCATGATGTCATCGTCATCAGCCACTGCTAATCCACTGCTGGTTGGAAGGCTTCCGCAAGCCTCCGCTATCTCCCACGATCCTGCCGTATATAGTAATACTGTATACTCGACACCTGCACACGAGCTCATTTCATAGTTCCATCTCCATGATGTTGTACGACTCACATATCGTTACCACTTAAAAGTACACATGCCAGACCCTTCCAGTGTAGTCTGCATGCCAATGTATACATCCCTAAGAGTTCTGCAAGCATGCTTGTGAAGTCACACGTGTGCTTACCGTTAGATATTTAACAATTCCATTTGAGTCATATATCGCGGCCAGATTTTAATCGGAGGCGTTATTTTGTGTTTGTTGTGGCAAATTTGTTCTGTCGTATGTTGTCTCATTTGTGCCATCAACCTGAAGGAAAATTGTGCGTACAATGTGCATACATTGCTTTTATCACAGATAAATGAGCTTTACATACATGACATGCAATGCAAGTGGGAAAAAAGTTATTTTGGCAGATGAATTATTATATGCACAATTTCGTTACCACTGTATTGTGGGAGTACACTTACAGGCACACCCACACGCCAAGCTTGACATTATTCTGGTCTATGATTCATCAGAGGCTTACACGGGTACTGGTAGATCTACACAGTTGCGTCAGTGGACTCCTCTGGCAAGGTGAGGATGCATTGGCTGAGTCATGTCGTCTGTGTACACAGCTATTGCACGCCTAAGCAGCTTTTATTTGGCTGGTTAAAAGTGTTTCCATGCTCAAATGGGGAGAGGCGATCATCTGGTGGGACGTCTCTCTATAGAACCACTGTTGACCTTACACAAACTATATTGTTGCACGCCTTGTGAAATATGCGTAGAGGGTGTGCATTGCTGTTGCAACTACATCCTCGGCTTGATTTTGCCTTACTGTACATCCGCAATGAATTGGACAGTTTGGTAACTTTATTTTAACTTTTTTTGTAAGAGATAAGAGGAGTTAGGCACTACAATTGCATTGTTATCCACTACTGTCTACACAGAACAATGGTTCTGGTTAAATTAGTAAAATGACTCCTTGAAGTTTAGATGTGTGTTATGATTACAGATGGGGTTAGAAACAGCATTATGGCAAATGGTTAACGTTATTGTGCCTTTTCACAGCAGTGATCAAGTGTACTTTAGTTGAATGCGTTTCAATATCACAAATATGGTCGCAATGCCATTTCATCTCAATTATGTTTTACAAATGCCAGTTTCATTCAGATCTGGGACAATGGCAAGTATAGGTCCTGTTGTATTGTTGGGACATTACCACAATAGGCTCCAACCCCTTATGCAATGTAGATATTGTCAAGCAATGTCAAGCCAATACCACCAAATGTTCCGACTTGTTCGAACTCCGCCTTCCATCTGAATTATAAATGACGCAATTCAAACTAACTCAGACTCCCACGCTGCAAGGCATTGGGTGTCAATCTTCTCCAGTCTATGGGCACACGCCAGACATTTCACTTGTTTGGGTACCACTTGAATTGGCAATACTGTACTTTCATCATCATTGATAGCCGTGTTGTCCATCTCATGCTGCATTGAGGCCTCATCAAGTCCACGCCATCGCTCGCGAGCCTACGGACGTTGACATTTGTTGATACTCCGACTGATGCTCCTGCTGTTGTGGAGTGACACATGCAGCCAGCTATGGCTGCAGGGTTTAGTGGTACATGTTGTTTATGTCGTTTATTGTGAAAAATTGGTCACAGTTCCTATGATCACTGTTACATTGCTTTTATGGCTTTATTTTGGTGATTTCGAAAACGTTTTTTGGTTTGGCCATGTCTGCTTGTTGTAGTACGGAGTTAGACTGATGGCCTTAATCTACATTGTCTTGTGGTTGTTGTTTGACTTGCATCCCACTGGGATTTTTGCACACAACGTTGGTGTACGGTGCTTTTTCTGCAATATTTTGTTGTCTTTTCTTAGATTTTTTGTTTGCCCATAGTCACATATTCACTTTAAGATGTTTTCTTGTTCATGTTTTTTGTTTGTTGCGGTTGCACCCAATTCAAGAGCCGAATGGCTCACAGGGCTATACCACCAAATAAATGAAACTAAAATGTGGTTGTAAACGTTGGTGCAACGGTTGACGTCTGCGAGTATAATTACGTTGGTTCTGCAATCTTTGTTCAAATGTAATGTTAAGCGTCGGAATAACGCAGTGGGAAACGTTCACTCTGCCATCCCCACAATCCGTCCACACCCATTTAACGGCTCCATCTCCCGTATGTTGGTATTTTGGGACGCGTTTCCATCCCAATCCTTGTGTTTACCTAGGATTTGTCGGTTTGCACCGATACATTTTAAAATGTCAAAATAACACGTCGATTACAATACCGGAGACGGTGTGAAACATCCCACCGTGAAATACTTTGACGTTTAACTTAAACACGAACCAAACGTATTGACAATTATCCGCTACAGCACAACAACAACAACTCACAAACTAAACAACCGTCGTATAAATAATAATACGCTCAGCCGTTCGTAACACTACAAAAAACACACACTTAAACAAAACAAGGCCGCAAATTTAGAGAGCGCCACTTTCCTAGATTGTCCGCCGGGGAAGGGCGATCGAAGCCGGCTGAGCCACGAAGCCGAGACCGGGGGTCTCGACAGGGCCCGTGGAGGCCTCAGGGGGCGGGATTGGGGGGCCAACTCGCTCGCACGAAGCGCGTTAATTTTAAGAGGTGCCTCTAACGATAGTTTGTTTGTTTTACTTTACAATAAACGTGCAGGGGTGGAGTGGAACCCCTTCGAGGGCGCGCCAAGGTGCCGTTGATGCCCGTGAACGACCGTAAGATGTTGCGAGGCGCCGCCGCTGAAGGTGGTCCTCACCTTCGTCGGAGAGCTCCATGTCGAGACGTCGTCGTCACCTCGACGTCGTCGCCATTCAAAAAAAAACACCTCCCTCGACGTTACAAAAACCCACTCCGGCGATAACCGCGACCTCTCTTAAAGCGGTAAACAATACTAGCCGTGAACACAAAGGCCAACGGCCGAGGTGTCCGTGCGGGTCATGTACATGACTGACTGACTAAAACCCCCCCCACCACCACCACTACCACGAACCCCACTCGATCTTCCCAACTCTCCCGAAATGCGCCACGTGCTGGGCAAGCGCGCTTCAAACGCGAGCGCCGAAACAAGACATCGCACAATATAATCCTCGCAGTGGCTCCTGAGCGTTATCTGATGCTACCGATTACATTGTTTAGTAACACACGAAGGGGCAGGACGTGGGGTAGGTGGGGGGGGGGCGAGTTAGAGATATAAGAGAGTGGGCGACGCAACCCGGCAACGGGTGGCGCCGTGGCTTAGATGGTTAAAGCGCCTGTCTAGTAAACAGGAGATCCTGGGTTCGAATCCCAGCGGTGCCTTTTATTTTATTATTATTTTATGCAAAAATAAGCGACGCTTTTGCAACAACTATCGGTTCCGTTTTTGCTTTTGGAAACCCTCCACCATGACGCAATGTTATCTGATTTGATTGTAGTTAAGGCAGCTGTCGTCTGAACTCTTGTTCTGTTTCCATCACAAACGAGAACATATTTTAATCAATCAGTCTTATTGGCTTTCAATAACAATAGTTTCCGAACAGCATTTGTTTACGTAAGCAAAGTTTTCTGGAGTATATCAACGCCAACGTTCGTTAAATGCTGTCATTTGCACAACACCACTCCGTCTAAACTATGTGAGCATTTTAATGCAAAAAAGCAATATAGTACCGTGCTTATTGTATATGATTATTGTATATGATTGTAGCCATTATTAGGCTCAGCGTCAACGTTGAATGAGTTTGTATTGTATCTCATATCGAACCACGAATCCCCTTCTCCGTGGCTTCATGCTAATGATTGGTAACTTACGCCACCTACTGACTAATGTGTTTACTATTTGTTTTGCGTTGTGTCACGTTAAACTGAAACTTTCCATTACATTCTTGAATTGGGGCTTTGTAAGATGTTTTGCAGGGCCGGATTAAGGTTCATCTTCTTGGTTCTTTCGGTGAAGTCACGTAGAATGGAAATAATAAAATAAAACATAATAAAATAATTATCACGACGTTTCGGCCACAACGCAAGCAGCCGTCCTCAGGCCGAAACGTCGTGAGAATTATTTTATTTCTACCTACGTGACTTTACCGAAAGAACCAAGAAGATGAATCTCTGCAGTCACGAAAGTTTTAAAACGGATTAAGGTTGTTTGTAGGTCCTAAACACTTCTATTTCGTAAGCCTCGAGTGATAACTTTATATAGTTGCTACTGCTGCCCCATGTCACTACTATCAACGCTGTCACTTGCTGAAGATGATTTAAAACAGCATAGAACAACGCTTGTCTGCCCTTATTAATCTCTGTAGAGAATTAGATTGTGGGAAAAACACCGTTTTTAACACGCTATTGCTAATTTTTCAATGAAAAAAATCTCCGATGTTAATTTGTCTCACTTGAAAAAAAAACACATTAACATGACTTTGCCTCGTATATACACTGTGCCTTTCCTTGCTATATGAATATACAGTATTTATACAGTATTTATTCAAGAAGATATCTTGGTTATATGTTTTACTATACATACCGTATTGTGCCTTTTGGATAATACGCCCCTGATGTTGTGGTATCGTTCAAATTTGTGATACTGTGCTGGATTGTTTACAATAAATAAATCAATAATCACCGAAGACCTGTGCGTTGAGATTTTGTTAAGTTTAGATTTCCATTGAAAAATGTGACTTCAAGGGGTTTCTTTTTAAATAAATAAGCCCCATGGAGTGCTCATGAAACAAACAGCAGCATTGCCTCCCTTTTGCAAAGGCGGTCCTGGATTACATTAAGCCATTAGAAGTATACTGTAGTAGGCGGATGTTTACATTGCAAACGTGTCACTTTACAATCATCTGGGGCAACCCTTCCAAACCGAGATGTTGCCCCTCAATTTTGTTATCTGGATGAAGCTATGAATTGTCTCCTGAAGCCCGTAATTTGTTTTGCGATACTTCTGCTGGATTGTTCCAATATAAATTCAACGAAGACATGTGCATAGATATGTTGTTCAGTTTAGATTGACATTTTGTTAAAGTGACTTAAACGGTTTTAAATAACCCCGTGGAGTGTTTGGGGTAGATCGCGTAAATATAAACGTGTCGTTAAACCCACCACCTGCCGACACGGTCAATTAGTAAGGGTTTTTCACGTGAACAAAACCTGCCAATTAGTCACTGCTTCAGCACAATCGGTGTATTGTTGGAGAGATAAACCCCGAAGCCCCATTCGTGGTGGCTGGCAGACCTCTAGACATTAGCATACAGTCACGTAAAAAAAAGTAAAATACTTTAATTTTAATTTTTTACCTACGTGACTTTACCGAAAAAACCTAAGAATATGAATCCTTGCAGTCACGAAAGCTTCAAATCTAGAATTAGCACACAGCTCCTACAAATTGTGCTGCCACAAGCAAGAATATAATCTGGGTGAACTATTTCCTTGAATAAATACGCGAGGAACACATATAGATGAGAGAACATACGCTGGGTTAATGTCATCGTCCAAACCTAAAACGTAATGTTTTTGTAGCCAATACAATTATTGTCATGAACGACACGACTTTTGTCATTGAGCTTCCACGTGGCTGGATATGCGACAAAGAGCTTCATAGCTCATCGGATTCCTACAGTATAAATACATATTCTGATGCTGATGGCTAAACCCCAAAAACAAATATGGATCATCCCCTCCAAGTCAGTGGTGCTTGACTGATGTTCAAGACTCATAACGGGGTTGGCAGCCAAGGAATGAAACTCCGACATCAAGGAGATGGAGCAATGAAATCAGTTCATGTGTGGGCGCTGGATGGTTGCATCGCAAGGATCGAGGTCTTCATCCTGTAGTGTATTTGACCACGGCTGATATCAATGATGATCTCTCTAACTCTTCTAAACCGACATTATTGAAGTCGAAACAAATACAAATGCACGTAATTATTTTGTAAGATCATTTGGTTTGTTAATCTACTTTACATTTGCCGAGCCACCCTCGAAAAAAGAGCCGTGTTTTGCCCAATGGGTAATTTACTCGGATAACAATAATAAACTTTTGATTTAAATTTCGATTTAAAGCTTTCGTGACTGCAGGGATTCATAAAGCCCTGTGAGCCGAATGGCCGAATGGCTCACAGGGCTATACATAATAAATGAAACTTAAATAAATGAAACTTAAATAAATGAAACTGAAACTACAAAGTCCCATCACAAGGAAGAAACAAACACAATTTGCCCGTATTGAAAATGGACCTGACAACTCAATTTCGCTGTACAAGAACACGGGACTAACCCGTATGAGTCGACTCGTTAAAGCTTGGTAGTACATGTTATGTATAATGTATATCGTTTATTGTAAAATTTTAATCACAGTTCCTATGATCACTGTTACATTGCTTTTATAGATTTCTTTCGGTGATTTCGACAACGTTTTGGTTTAGCCATATTTGTTTGTTGTAGTACAGAGTTAGACTGATAATTTAATCTAAATTGTATTGTGGTTGTTATTGTTTGATTTGCATCCAACTGGGATTTTTGCACAGAAGAAGATTTCTGGAAGATTTTTTTTATGTTTTTTTCTGTTTGCGCATAGTAACTTTAAGATGTTTCTTGTTCCTGTTTTTGTTTGTTGCGGTTGCACCCGATTCAAGAGCCGAATGGCTCACAGGGCTATACCGCCTAATAAATGAAACTGAAAACGCATCAACCCATCGAGCAGTTGACGGAGCATGGCGAGCACGTGCCTTCCACCAAACGCGAGGACCAATCGGGTGCGGCCAGCTGCGGTGACGTCACGCGTCCTCCCGCGCTCTGATTGGCCGAGCGCGGGTCGAGCGCGAACTTTTAAAATCCCGCCATTTTCTGCGGCGAGGCGTTCGCTGAGGCGGCGGCGGACGGGGGTTGCCTCAAGTTTTGTGTTTTTATCGGTCGATGTCTCGGGTTTAAACTAATAAAACAAATCGAAGTCACGTTTTTAAAGCGAGCTACGTTTTTTAGTTCGTTTGCTGCCGCCATGCCGGCCGTTTATAAAGGTAAGAGTTGCGTCGGTTACTGCGAGGCCTAAGCGCAGGCTTTCCGTGGCCTCCGGAGATAACAAATCGAAAGTTAATAGTTTAACTTGTTTTGTCGTGAGCACAAATAACGAGAACTCTGCACAATCGTTGAAACGTCAATAGGTATGACAAACAACGTTTAGGGAAATTACCTTGCAGCACCATAAATAATCGTACACGTTCAACGATAACCGCTTTACGACGCCCGCTCTGTTGTTTAAGTGTTGCAATGTGAGAGCAAAAGATACAACTTAATTTTTGCTCATAGCGTGTCATTTGTAGATGTGAGGGTGTGGAGCGGTGGTGCAAGATTAGCTCGCCGTACCTGTTATCCCGAACGATATCTGGATCTTTCCTGGTCTAACACCTCCACCAAAAACCCCCTTCAATCTGAGTTGTTTTCACAAACGCGCACTGACTGACCAGTGTGGTGAAATATGGTCACATTCCTTACGAACGACACGACATGGCGAGTAATTCATCTAGCAGTGGATTGCTTGTCACTATCTATCTCTAAATGGCCTTAATCTAAGTTATCTTGTGGTTGTTGTTGTTGTTCGACTTGCATCCCACTGGGATTTTTGCACACAGCGTTGGTGTACGGTGCTTTTTCTACAATATTTTGCTGTCTTTTCTTGGATTTTCTGTTTGCACATGGTCACATATTCATTTTAAGATGTTTTTTTGTTCATGTTTTTGTTTGTTGCGGTTGCACCCGATTCAAGAGCCGAATGGCTCACAGGACTATACCTAATAAATTAACTTGAACTTGTCCGCGTCTCGCTTGTTTGCCTCTGATGTCTCACTCTCTTTACTTATTTATTTCTACATGTGCGTCTCACGTCTTCGTGTCTATATATCAGTGGCTGACTACCAGGGTGTCTGTCTCCGTGTCTATTCGTGTCTCTGTATATGTGCCCGTGTCTCCGTATCTGTCCGTGTGTATTTTTGGTCGGAACCTCCGTCTGGGTCTTATTTGAAACTCATGCACACCACTGGGTCGTGTTTTGTGTTAATCAATGTATAATTCTGACATTGTCATTCTGTATGATTATTTTACAGGTGAAGTACCGGGTTCTTGTAACCTGAACCAAAGGTGAGGCAATATCATCTTTCAATCTGCACGTAGCAAACCAAAATTTAACGTATTTTGTTGTACAGTATTACTGGTGTTAACAAACTGAGCAATTGTACAACACCGGTTGTTGGTGATAAACTAAAAAAACGGACAAACATCTTTCATTTACGTGAAATAAAATCCTATTTAGGTGCAGTCGCATGTAAAACTTCTGGATCAGTGTTTTCAGCAGCATTTGTTAAAGTATGCAAATGCTGGACTGGTTTCGGCCCAATAAACATGCTGCTGGGTTGTCTGGTCTTACAGGGCAATAACGTCCCAACGCAGCAACATTGTTCACAACGCATGTACTGATTATGATGTTAAATGTTGGTGAAACGTTGCCATGTCCGTTCTATGCTTATTGTGATAATAGTTGATTAAGCTTGTCTTCACCAGGCAAACGTTTTAAATATAATCATTAACTTACTGCCATTTTTTTTAACAAATTTGACTTACGATCAGACACTAACTATCCCATGAATTTCGATTTAAAGCATTCGTGACTGCGGGGATTCATAGTCTTGGTTCTTTCGGTAAAGTCATGTGACTTTACGGAAAGAACCAAGAATATGTATCCCAAGAATGTTTATCAGAAACCGCTCAGTTTCAAGATTCCTTTTTTTTTATTAGACAGAACAATTCCTGAAGTTACTGAGGGGAAGCTCCAATCTTCTACCATTTTTGAATTATTCAGGTTTGAGCATCATAAAATGTAGATGTATTCTTTCAAAACGGCGTGAATACGAAATATCTCAAAAACAATAAAAGATAGAAAAATAGTTCTTGCTTTAATTAAATTTGTTTAAAGCTCTATCAAACGAAAAAACCTGCAATCTTGCATTCTTAACGGTTTCTGAATGACATGCACCAGCAGTCACGAAAGCTTTAAATCGAAATGCACCAGCAAGTTTATGGAACACTTAAAATCGAGATTTGGTGGCCTTAAAATGAAAAATCTCAGATTTTCTGATTTTTCCTGTGTCCTAAAAGCTACCTTCGTACCAAATTACAGCTTTTTGCCTTGTCGGGAAGTACCCTTAGAGGTTTTTGAGACATACAGATGAAGGTCTTCATATACATTGTGGGAATGTCGCACGGTTTAAATGCTCAACGTTGGCACTCTTCCACAGCTCGTGTTCAGATGGCGACGCAATCCGTGTGTGCGTGCGCGTGCGCCCACCGACCGAGGGCATAGCGTTGAACGAGGGCGAGTCGATGGAGCATGGCATGTGTGTGACGGTGGTCTCGCCAGACACGGTGCGGGTGCTCTCACGGCCCGAGCCACGCATCTTCACCTTTGACTATGTGGCCAGCATAAGTGCCACTCAGGTACGGTGTCATTGCGTCGTTGAATTTTTAAACATTTTTACACTTCTTAACCTTATTTGGGGTGTTAACATTGCACACGTATAATCCGGTCTCTGAACACATGTAAGCAGAACAATTTTTCCGTTTCGACGGAAACGAATTACCTCGCCTGGTATACAAGAGTTTGGGTTCTATCCCGACCCTGACACCTGTATATTTGGAGTTTGCATGTCTCTCTCCCTTTGGTCATGTGGATTTTTTTCTGGGTCCTCTAGTTTTTGCCTCAACATTTAGCAACATGCATTTAGATTATTTGGCTGCTACTATAAATTCCCATATGATGAGCCACTTCATTGACCTATCATTTGTGGTCAGGTTGCTTCTCAAAATAGCTTATAGCTCAGTGTGGCTTTACGTATTAAGTACAATAGTTTAGTTTTTAGTTTATCATGTGAGCATCAGCAGCTACTGTACGTGTGTATGACTTGCCGTTATATCGGTCTCAACAATTGCTATTTGAACCAAAGCTCTATAGTTGCACTCATTTATATTGTGTCTTGTTTGCATTTTCAGGAAGAGATATTTTCCGTAGTAGCAAAGAACATAATTGAGTCATGCATGAATGGCTACAATGGCACCATCTTTGCCTAGTGAGTATCATACTTGCACAAATCACAGACGTACAAGAATGTATTCATTATAATCCATCAAATACAAATGTTCTAAACCCATTGGTGACATCTCCCTGGTGGGCGCATGTTGCGAAATAGATACCGTGCAGGAGAAGTTACTTCTATAATATTTTAATTACTCGTAACACTTTACTGTAGACTTAATGATTTGTCGCTACTCTCCATTATACACTCGGTCAAAACATTTATGTGTATTGAGTTGAGAAGAACATGCCAGCACTTGTGGTGGTTCTATATGCAGGCAGTTCCGCTATTGTATGTGATGTAAATTCTATACTTAAAAATAATGCTTGCAGCATCTTCCACTGTTTTAAGTTTTAATTTCTAATGGTTGGCTCTTTGCCAAACTTGCCTCCTTTTAAGAGTTAACAGCTACTTTCCAAGAATTCTTTAGTATTTTCTTTTAAGCTAGGATAATGGACCTTGAGGGGTGTTTAACATTGTGTACTATTGCTGTACGTCCATCGTAAAGATTAAAGTATCCTAAAATACAAATAACACTGTAGGTATATAATGGGTGGATGACACCTTAGCTGTCGGTGCATTTAATACGGAGCCAATTCATGTGGAGTCCTCAAATTGGCAAGTAATGTCCATGGATTTCTTAAACGGCACAATTTGAAAGAGAGTGGGCATTTAAAGGGTCTTTTAGCATGATAAGCAAGAGTAGGTCACAGCACCCTTGTAATATCCAAAAACTCAATTTGAAAATGATGGGACAATTTGTAAGATGTATGTCCATGACTTCAGTCACAAGATCTTGTGAAATAAATACAAAGTTCTAATGGATATTTTGTGTATATGAAAATAAAATTAACCTATGTTGGCTGCGCTGCTACATTGGTGCCAATTGAGTTGATTGTTATTTTTTTGATGTGCTTAACAATGACTGCAAAATAACTGTCTTTATCTTGTCTTAACAGTGGCCAGACAGGTTCAGGAAAAACATTTACCATGCTTGGTGAGTTTTAAAGTCTCAAAGCGTATTTGCTGTCCCAATTAAATGTTGCTTAAAACACCTTGAATATAATTTGCATACGTTTGTAATGTAAAGCAGTAAAATGTAAAATTACACTTGACATTTTTTTGAAACTAGCTCTGGGCCTCCTATGAATACATTTCTCCTAGCACAGTCACCCAGAGGTCCCGCATAGGTTTATTAAGGTTGCACTTTTTTGTGTGTGTGCAGGTGCCATGGACCAAGTGGACATTTTTAACCACAACCTCCGTGGGGTGATCCCACGCAGCCTCGAGTTCATTTTTTCGCTAATCTCTCGCGAGAAACAAATGGTGAGAAGCAGATGCTTTAGTCCACTGGCTGTATCCTTGCCACAGAGTAAGTGGCAGCGTAAGAACAATTGCCTATATATATGGATAGTGCTTGACTCGCTATCAATAGGTTGTGTAAATTAAAATCTTGAGTCCGGTGCCAAATCGTGTCATCTGGAGTTGATAAAATGAGCACCGTCCATCGAATAGCTTTTTAGTAGACAGTATTCCCTCGTTATTCACGAACTTGCTATCCGCGATTTTGACTATCCGCGAATTGCATCTGGACCTCTACACGACTGCATCGAGGGAAAGAGCGTGAGAAAGTGAGACAGAATGTGATATGAAAAAGTATCACATTCAGGCCAAACTATCCAGGTTTGCCCTTCTCTAGCACATACCATGCACCCT
Organism: Lethenteron reissneri; assembly: GCF_015708825.2. Classification (NCBI taxonomy): domain Eukaryota; kingdom Metazoa; phylum Chordata; class Hyperoartia; order Petromyzontiformes; family Petromyzontidae; genus Lethenteron; species Lethenteron reissneri. The sequence continues at coordinate 9,448,428 of NC_083830.1, read as the reverse complement.
TCACCACGCACTTCTGTCCCTCGCCACACACCGTCATCTCACCATACCACTTGCGTAAAGGACACAATGGTTGTCCTTGGAAGACATTGGTCAATGCCCAGTGAGACACTGACTTTTTCAGTTTAACAAAAGTATGGCACTTGTATAGCTGTTGCAATAATGCATGTTATTTTCCATATTCACAGGCAGGAGATGCCAAAGAGTTCTTATGCAAGTGTTCATTTCTGGAAATCTACAATGAGCAGGTAATAATTACTTTATTAATGATTCGTTAACTGTCATTCATTTTTCAAGATGGGAATCATTGAAATGAATTAGCTCTTATATAGGATACTTTTTTCACCTGGGCTGTAACACTGGCACAATTTCCTAACCTTGTAAATGGAATAAAATTGTCTCAATGCACACTTCAGAGCTAAAGGTACACTTTAGTAATATCTCGCCAACATTGGTGGCCAGTTATACGACTTAATTTGACTCTTGTGTTGTGCTCTGACGACTTGACTAGGGAACCTCAATAATAAAGCACTGTTAAGGTGGTGTTGCCAATATAATAGTGATGCTGATGGCGATTAGTATTATCAAAGTGATAATTTGTGCTATTGTAATGTGACAATACGTGGTAATGGTGTTTGTGTGATTTCGATGGTGGCTTTGCCCACTGAAGGTGTTTGATCTGCTGGACCCAGCTAGCACCAGTCTCTTCATCCGGGAGAACATACAAAAGGGCGTGTTTGTGGAGGGCGTCATGGAGATGTCTCTTTCCTCGGCTGCAGAAGCCTACCAGGTGGCATGCCAACGCACCCCACCAGTGTCAGTTTCCACCTGCAGTAGCACAACCTCCACAATCTTTAAATTCTCAGATTCCACCAGCCCCACCATAAGTAATGCCTTCACAGTATCACCATTAACAATAAAAACTTTACCACCACTTAAATAGCATACCTACCACTGACACACCCGCCACAATACCAGCACTTTCCATTCCCATTATAAGCACCAAAACATTTAACCAGTGACACACCATCTGTACCTCTCAACACTAGCATATTTATCTCCATTACCTGCACTATCATCACCTTCACCACCAGTAACATTTTCAGTACCTCCAAATGCGAGCGCCAGTATCATCTACATCATAACTACCTTTCCTAACAACACCGTCATCACCGCCTAACACCTGTGCTCCCCCCCACCTTTTCCATCCGTTCCTCGGACAAAGGTGCTGTCCCTGGGCTGGCGCAACCGGCGGGTTGCATCCACGTCAATGAACCGCGAGTCGTCGCGCTCGCACGCCGTCTTCACGCTCACGATCCAGTCGAAGGAGAAGCGCAACGGCATGGTGAACATCCGCTCGTCGCAGCTCAACCTTGTGGACCTCGCGGGCTCGGAGCGGCAGCGCGACACGCAGTCGGACGGCATGCGCCTCAAGGTGTGAATCCCGGCACGAGGCCCGCTCGTCATGCATTTTGACACTCAAGATCGCAAGATGAAGATGTCATCGTGGCCAAAGCCCGTTGATGCCAGCACACCTCACCCAGTGCCTTCTGTCCTCTGGCAGATCCTGCAGCTCCTGCACCGTATAAATTAATCGATCTTTATTTTACGTGCCAATATCGCCCTCAATAAAGCAGGCATCGGTGCACATTACAATGAAACGGGGGGCATATAGCAACAGGAATGAAAAGAGAAACCTATCATGCCCTCAGCGTCTAACACCGACTGAGTAAAGTAAATTGCAACCGTGCACAAAAAGTAAGTAGACGCGGATGTCCGCACCACCGTACAGAATGAGACCACCACAAATAACAAGCTCTTGTATATACGCACCTAGGCAATGCTTCCCATGGTCTGTCCAATATAAGTATAAAGTTTCATTTGAGAGAATAAAGCCCCTGGTGTACTGAACTGTTGGGTAGAATCAAACACTCCTATGATCTATAACTCTGCCATTCTAATTGAGGTAATATAAATTAATATCTGCGATATAACCCAAAAAAACTATATTATGGATGCTGTTTGTTTATTGTCTTTTCAGGAAGCGGGCAGCATCAACCGCTCGCTGAGTTCTCTGGGGAATGTCATCAATGCCCTGGCAGAAATGGCGCATGGGAAAGGGCGGTTCGTTCCCTATAGAGACTCCAAGCTGACTTTCTTGCTCAGGGCAAGTGAACACTCGCCCTCACTCTGTGATGCTGACAACCTAAAATGACTGACTGCACAGAGGGCACCCTCGAACTCCACACACGTCCGATACACAGTGGTCGTGCGCTAAGATGGCACTTGTTGGCACTTTAGTATAGGAATGTACAATATTCAGTGATGCACACAGGTGAATGATTTAGGTTTCGCTTGGTTAAGGGAAAAACAATGCTGTATAAATCCAATAACATTTTAACAGTGACTAAAGGACAGAATTTGTAGTTTCATAGAGCATTGAAGCACCCACCATAATTTCAGTGCTGCCAAGACTTTCAAAATTGCACATTTTCATCAATCACAAGAATCAAATTGGTTTTTTCTCAAAAACATTCTTAGCTTGCACTCCTGGAGATGAATTTCAGGACATTTGATCCCATCGAAGTAGCTAGCCATCCCTGAGAACTGACGACTCAATCCTCCATATTGCTCTTCCATCAGGACTCGCTGGGCGGGAATGCTAAGACCGCGGTCATCGTCAACGTGCACCCGGGCGGACGCTACTTCGGGGAGACGCTCTCCACACTGCAATTCGCGCGTCGCACAAAACTCATCAAAAACAAGGTGACTGATCCGCCCTCCTTTATGCGGTTGGTTCAGTTGCGTCGGGACCGTTTCCTTTAAATTGTGCTGCATCGGTCTCGTGTTTTGTTACAATCAAAGCTGCTCGTCACAGCCTTGCCCTCTCCTCTCACCCTCTGCTGTAAACCGTCCGCTGCACGGCACGTCCCCTGTGATTAGTTGTGTGCTTCACACAGGCTCACCTCTGCCCCCACCCCCTAGGCAATTGGCGGATGTTTCATTCCGGTTTTTCAAGCTTTCCCACGAAGGTTGAAAACGTTAATGTGTAAGCTCTGTCTGTTCCTCTATAATCGTTGGGCGGGGGAGTACACGGCACATCTTATAAAGAGGATCTGATATATGTTGAAACTTGCCTGACAAGTCGGGTATTACTGTTAGGGATTGCCCCTTTTGAAAACTGGCCTAATGGATTTCAGGTTTGCTCAAGACTTGAAGACAAACAGCGTTAATAAGAACTGTTTGAAAATATGAAATTAGTGTTTGTCCTGACCGCTTCCCCATCGGCTTCTGGACTGCTAATTAAATACTTCCGAAGACAATCACATGTTGGAAAGTCTTACAAAATCCATGCGTGCGTATGATAGGTCTTGTTTCCTTTACGTCTACTGGTATTATTTGTCCCTGGAGTGTGAATGAGTAAAACAATAAGATCAACCTTGAAGCAGAATATTCACCCCATGATCCATCAAGTTCTACGTAGCTCGCCAGAGAGGGGCTGCGGAACAGATGTAATACAGTATTCTCTTGTTAGTCGCAAGGGATACATTCCAAAGATGCTTGTGAATATCACATTTTGTAGATGATGATATTGGCCTATGAAAACCTTGAAATAAATACATAAATAGGCTTTCTTTCTCATCACTTTATTTCGTCACTTTATCTCATCACATTTTCTCTCATCACTTTTTCTCTCAATGCAGATTTGCATATAGCCAAAATCGCAGATCGCAAGTTCGTGAATAACGAGGGTTATATCGTACAGTGTGTTCTTCTATATCCGCGTGTTTTCATCATGCAAATTGAATATAACACGATGAATATATGAATACACATTTTTTATAACTCGGATGCCAATTGGATATAACGATAATGAGTCAACAACTACGTCCCTTTAGTAGGAATAAGTTGACGTACCTCCACCTCAGCGAAGCATCACACAAGGCGGGATGCTGCTGGATGCTTCTCGATGCGACTCAGCCTTTGTTCAGCCTGCATACGCATTTCACATGTTCTTGTGGACTGTGATTTACCCTGATATTTATTATAACACGATTTTTTCAAAACGTGGTGTTCTTCAGCAACACAACTGCTGCCACGTTTTAGGAGAACACAGTCCGTGTGCTTGTGAAGATTACGCTGGGGAAGCAGAAGGCTTTATGGTGCGTGTGTGCGCGCGCAGGCGGTGGTGAACGAGGACACGCGGGGGGACCTCTCTCAGCTGCAGGCTGAGATCAAGCGCCTGCGAGAGCAGCTCTCGCTCCAGCAGGAGGGCTTGTCCAGCGGTAAACCTCGCGGGAACTGCTCCTGTTTTGTTAAAATTGTATTGATATTTTCAACAGCATGTAAAACCATAACCTACCTACAAAGGGTCAATGTGACCGATATAGGAGCATCGATCTAGACCAAAATAACAATAGAAATTTATATTGAAATTGGTCAAAATAAATAATATTTCAAGAGCTGCAATGCTTGTGAAATGAGATGGTGGTCCTTAATAAATAACGTCACGAAGCGGTCCTTAAAGAACTGCATGCGGCTCCGAAGCCGCAGATTATAGACCACTGATCTAGAAATCAAATGTTTAATCCAAAGTAAGAAATAGAAGCAAAGGAGACTGAGAAGAGAGAGAGTGATGGGCAGCAATGACACGACCGGGTAAACGTATTAAGCCATCAATGGGTCCACACAAGGGGAGTACTTTCCTGTGAACAGCGGCCCCTGCGAGGGGATACACTCGATGTTTAAGTACATACACCTCATGCATCAGAATCAACCAATGTTCAGGACTGGTCCTATTTACACCCCATGAATAACGATGCCCAGTGGAATTCAGTGGAAATGTCTAAAGCTCAGAGAGCCAAGCTGATACAGTAAAACCTTGGATTGCGAGCATAATTCGTTCCGGAAACATGTTTGTAATCCAAAGCACTCTTATATCAGTTGTGATCACGTGACGCTCGGCAGACAAAGCGTATACACGTGCTACTCGTATTGCAAGACCTCGCTCGTTTACCAAATAAAATATTATTTTAAAATTTTGCTCGTCTTGCAAAACACTCGCAGACCAAGTTACTCGCAATCCAAGGTTTTACTGTGCAGGTGTACCACTTAATTTACATTGATTTTGATGCTGACAAATTCTTTGAATTTTGCTTGTAACAATGAAATTGTTTCAAAATTTTAATACTGCGAGTCCATCACTGTCCAGTAGGTGCCATAGATACTTGCACTTACACCACAAGGGTGCAATAAATTATGTATTCATGAATTCATAGTCTACCCCGAAATTGTGACAATTGTGGGAGGGAATTAAGTGTTACATTCCTACAAAATAGCCAAGTAATGATCCTCGTAATTTGTACCCCAGTCTGTTCGAATAACCTCATGGATTGTGTGTGTATTGACCATTGAGGGGAGCGATAGTGTGGCGGTTAGCGCGCTGCGCTACAAAGCCTGCGAATTCGATCACCAATAACGATGATCTCAACCCGTCCTGGGCCACCCCTAGGTCGACTCGGCCTCAAATGAGTACCTGGTGCGGTGTGTAAACAATCACTGGGGAGACAAAGGCGGCCAGGCATGGTGCTGGCCATCCACCCCCTCGTGTGCCGTGTGCCATCCTTCATAGGTTGCCTGCGAACGGCACTTGCCCAAAAAGTCCTGCTTAGGCTTTACGGGGGATCTTTGTCTTTTATTGACCATTTGCAGCGCCATCGTACAATCCAACACCAGCGTCCGTGGGCTTCGAGCTACCGCGCGACAGTTGGAGGCAGCACTTCCTGGAGGCCATGCAGTTCCGACAGAGCAGTGAGACCGATATGAAGGTGAGTGCAAGAAATTCGCAGCACTACTACACCCCATTGGGAAGAAATGATGTTTCCTTGGATTGTAATGCAAGATAATGTCTATTCATTACACTTATTATGATTTGCTTTATCATAATTCTTCCTTTTATTGGAATTTTGAGAGTTTTCATCATTACTATTATAAGCCTTGTATTTTGCTTTGATTTTATCTATATTTGTACGTGTAGTTTTAATTTTATTTAAAGCACTTTGAGATACTTGAATATGAAATGCGCTTTATAAAAGAGGTTATTATTATTTGATGGAAAATTGCTTTTCACTTCGAGGAATTTTAATACACAAAGCTGACAGCATAGGCTTAATGGAAGACCTAAAATACCATGCAAGCCAACCATGTGTACACACACACACACTGTTAACCATCGGTCTTCATAGGTTAATATGCATTTAATTACATATTGATTTGTCAATTAAAACTAATTATTAGAATTAGAATAGATGCTTGGATGTGTGCATTTGAGAATCGATTATTTGACTATTATGCAACTCATAAACTAATGTCACATTTAAATGAACGATTAACAGAGCAGACAAAACTGAACAAACTAGACGGAAGAAAAAAACTGCAAAGATCAGGAAAAATTTTATTTATTTAATTATTCGTAATCATGGTAATTGATTGATTATTGCTGTCATTTTTTTATTTATACCAGGATGCTTTCCCATTTCTCCTTTGTGAACCCAGGCTCTTCAGGGAAAAATTAAGCACCTGGAGGATCTCTGCGAAAGGAAGGAACGCCGCCTGCAGTCCAACAGGATGATCATTAAGTTCCGCGAGTCCCTCATCGCCCAGCTAGAGCGTACGGCCAAAGGGAGCGGCGTCGAGGCAGAGGGCTGCATCAAGTGTCGGGATGAGAACATCGCCAACATCAAGCAAGAGCTGGCACTGTTCAAGGAAATGGTGAGAGGGTATGGGGGCAGTTCATGAGAGGGGCGGCACAGTTGAGGGAATGGCGTTGCCGGGTGAACCAACAATTCAGGACCAGTTTAGATGACGATGCTGTTAAAATATTCTCGGACCACGCATTAACAAACTTTGTTTTGGGTTTAACACTATACAACGGTGACTGTCATTGGTAACAACGGCCTTAACTTCAGCGGTGATGGAAACCTCCCCTATTTCAACGTCCGTCTCGCAGGTCGAGCACCACCCGGAGGTCTCCAAGTTTGCTCAGGAAAACCACAACCTGCGAGCCGAGCTGAAGCAGCTGCGGGAGCTGGCGGCGGTGCGCGCAGGCCAGGAGCTGTCCGAGCGAATTGCCCTGCAGCTCGACCGCGCCTTCGCCGACGCGATGGCACAGCGCGAGAGTGCCGGTAACCGCTGCTGCGTTTCACCCCGCAGTTTGGCACGCGTGAGGTTTGCGCATTTGTTTGAGTTTGATTTCAAATTTCTGTCCGTTGTCGAGGATTAACCCATGCACAAGAGTTTTTTTTTTTTAAGCACTAAAAATGTCGCGTTTTTCCTAACTGCTTCGGTGGTTGCAGGGCCTGCGGATAATCTGCAGCCGACGTCCGTCTGCACGGATACCGTAACCTCCGCTGGCATGGAGCGCATGAAGGTGGAGCTGCAGAAGATGCAGAACGATGTGGCCTCCGCCCGGCAGGAACTGGAAGAGAACAAGGAGCTCAGCCGGTCGGTGCTGCCTTTCCCCCCCGCCCCCCCACTCATACCCCTTTTGCTTATGGAGCTGCCGTGGTGTATTGGCTAGCACACTGAAGTTTAAATCCAGAGGTCGTCGGTTCGACTTTATTTTCCTGTGCGGCAGTTGAAACAGTGGGCGAGTCTTGATTTGCGTCTTGCCAAATGTTCCTTTCCTTCTGGTTTTAGATTTTTTTAAAATGTGCTCGTAATCCATTTCTAACAGTCGGTAATATATCAGCATATTTGATAATCCTTTTATTGCATAGGAGATGTGAACCTGGCCCATAATGTCTAGAAAAAGGAAGAGGTATTGCAACGGTAATCTAAAGATACAGTACTATTCTTTACAGGAATCACCTGCTATAAGTTGCCACATCATGTCCTGTTCTACTTACATGTAGCCGATTAATTAGGGAACATATTTTATAATAGTATATTATTTCGTCTATACGTTCTTTAAAAAAATTCCGCAAAGATTTGTTGCACAATTTTTAAACAAGAAACGCACGTGGTCTAAACGGACCCTTTGTGATGTAAACACCATATTGTAGGCGCATAGCGCGTACACACGAATATCCCTCCACCACGTGCTCAGCGTCCGTCTGCCAGCCTGCAATTTTGCGTGATCGCGTTAGGTGATTCGCTTTTTAAAAAGTAAGAAGGGTTTAGAAATATGAGTGTAAAACGCCCCATAAATAATTATGGTGCTTCTGGCAAGAAAAAGCAATGGAAGAGTGTTCATCTAGAGGTCAAATTCTAACTTTTAAATCGTTTTGAAGCAGGTGAAAGGCAGTCGATATTACCGGAATACCTGGCCTACTCATGATCTCGGTGAGAACTATTCAAGTTAATGCGGGCTAAACATTTTTTTCGTGTACCCTAGCACAAAGGTGTTTGTGTGTCGTCCATTAGGAAGAAGCAGGGGGAGATGGAGAATGAACTGCAGTCTCTACGCAAGCAGAACCAGCAGCTGGAGACATTAATTAAGGCCACGCAGACCAGCAAGCTGCAGGAGGTCACCCTCCTCAACAGGGTCCATGCAGAGGCCATTAAGGTACCTTATCTTTGTGCCCTTCTCTTTGTTTTCATTTATCTCCCAATTACATCTCATTTATTATATTTGCGCCGTGTCATGCGACACAGACATTACCATTTGTAACTTGCAGTGCTCCACCTTCTATTGGAGAGTGACCCTGGGAAGATGATATCACAACTGAAGTGGACGATTAGCGCTGCATACTTGCCACATTTGCGAATGTGATTTGTAACTTTGATCCTTACCCATGTATCAATAGTTCACTTTTTTGTTAATTATTTGTATTGTTCCAACCACGGGGGGGGGGGGGGCGAGGGGGGTTTGTCGGTGTACAACCACACGTGGGTTGTCGGTGTACAACTTCCGCGGCAGGTGAGTAGTGCATTGCGGCTTGGACAGACAACCAACGCGGACATGTAGGACGATAGCGTTGTGTGGTACGTGTGTCAGATTCCTTTTTTTAGGGGAAGGCAGGGGGGGATAGTTCACTTTTAATGTACAATTTTATTGAGGAACTGTGTGTTGTCTTGGTGTGGTCTAGGACTGTTATCACTGTTGTTTTTCTGCCTTTCCCAAGCTTGTGCTAACAATTTGAACTTGTATACTTTATTATTTATGATGTTATCTTCCTCGCCTGGTTTGCAGGAGATCTGGGGTTCGATCCCAACCCTGACACCTGTATATTTGGAGTGTGCATGCCTCTCTCCATGTGGTCGTGTCGATTTTTTTCTCTGGGTTCTTCAGTTTTTCCCACCCCATTTAGAAACATGCATTTAGATTATTTAAATTATTTGGCTGCTATAAATTTACACATGGATAAGCCACTTCGTTGAGTTCTCATTTGTGGCCAGGTCGCTTCTGAAAAAGAAGCCAACAGCTCAGTGAGCTGTACCTGGTAAAAAAATATAGTTTAGTTTTATTTGTCAAATTTTTTGTGATTCGCTTATCTTTCCTGCACTTTACACTGCTATCATTTTTGAATATTGTTTGTTGTAACGTTCTGACCCGTCCCTACTGTGGGAAAAAAAAGCTTGAAATCTTATCGGATTCCTCCGGTATAAATACATATTCTGATTTTGATTCGATGATTCATAAAGGTCATACGTGGACAACCTTTTTTTACTAACGTGATGGGATCTTTAAGGTCCACCGTGAAGCTCTCACGTACTTTATGGCGAATTAACTCGCATTGTTAAACAGGGCAGCCACTGGCCTCAAGCTGCGTACCTCTTCAGCAAGCAGCCACAATACCCTACCGCTTAGCCGTGTCATCACCTCCTAAACATGATATACTCACTCTTCAGGTGTTTCTCAGAACTACCAAACAACACCGCTGTCAAGTTTTTTTCCCGGATTCTAAGCGAAGCGTGTGGGTTGTCGGTGACCTCACACAGAACCTGACAACGCCGGTGCGAATGGCGCTAACGCGGCGGCTGGACAACGTGTCGCGCACCAGCGTGGACGGGAGCCCAGCACTGATGCAGAGAGCCGAAGTGACGGATGACTTCATCTTCAACGAGGTTGAGCCCGAGCAGGTGTCGACGCAGGCGTATGAGGTGATCGCGGATGAGCTGCGCACAATGCAGGTACGTGTATATGTGTGTATGTTGAATTTCTTTCACACCGTACGTAGCCAGCTGTGCTGATCGGGGGGGGGGGGGGGGTACGTATTGGCACACTGGCATGCAGATACACAAACGTGCATGTGAACCGTGTGTCTTATTGGAGATGTTTTGAGAGCAATGCCTCGATGTCACCTAAATCGTTGCTAATAAGAAAAATGTTGATGTTGGGGAAATCCGCGTCGATGTTGTGGATACCATTTTTGAATCGTTTAATCAGTGACATGCTGCTATATGAACAACTAAAATTTGCAAAGGGATTTCGTGATTTTTCATAGTTTTTCATGTGCAGTTTCACTCGTTTGGAATAAAATAGTGGCTTTTTAGAATGTGGAGTTGTACACTGGGCGCATTGCGAATTTTTGCATTTGTGAATAAGAAGAGTGCGGATTTTCTGAATTTCACCGTAATATAATTGGTATCATTGTGCGAATGGTAAAAAAAAAAACCACACCTTAATAATATGTTTATGCGCACAGGAGCAGTCGACTCGGCTTCAGCAGCAGCTGATCGAGGAGGAGACGCGGGTCCTGGGGCTTCAGCAGAATCTGGACAAGGTGGATTTGCAGCGGGCGCAGCACGAGCAGGCAAGGGGGGCGACACAACGTCAAGCAACACGACATCGCACGCCACTAACAACAACACTTTGGGGAATTTGCCTCCTTAATATTTAATTCTCAAAACCCATGGAGCTGTGAAATGACAGCATCACAGTCTGTGATCCCTTCAGAGTGGACCCTGAAGTGTCGTCCCTTTTTGTGGTAGGGTGTTTCCTTGAGAACTGGAGTTTCTTCCCCCATGCTTTCCTGGGATAAATACGGTGGCGTTTGTCTATGCGATCTGAAAAGCGAATTTAACAAGCCAAAATGTGGATGGAAACGTAGGGGACTGTCGCACGACACAACATAATATGACGATGTGTTACACAATGCACCGGGTCTTTGTACGACACAAGAAGATGCTACCCGGCACCCTGTGACCGCTTGCTGCTAATTCTTGCACTGTGTGTGCCTTGTACCGTGTAGCTGCTTTTGAATGAGCGGAATATCTGGGCCCAAAGGGAGAAATCCTTCTCCGATTCTGTCGCGCTCATGGAGAGGAAGATGCAGGAGACCGAGAGCACCAACAGCGGTAAATCTTCTTGCTTCGGAGATGGCGCCTGGATGAGGGTGGAGGATGTATGTATGTATGTTGACTTCTTTGGCACCGTACGAAGCCAACCATGCTAATCGGCGGTGCGAGGGAAGGACAACAAACGAAACATACAAAATTATCTGCACGAACAACTCTCGCAAAGCAGCTTACATTCATTAAATCATGTTCAGTCACTCGCACTCGCTTGTATCAGAAATGTCACATGATTTCCTGCTCAAATTAGCTCTTCTGTTTACAATTTATTCCACGTTCTTATGGTGGAGGTTAGTCTATCCATAGTACAACCACTGTTGCCTTTCCCACAAAGTGGTACGATTTATATCGACCCCAACAGGATGATGGGCCGAGGCAACACCCAACCAGGATTTGCACTCGCAGGCTTTTCGATTGCGAGCCTGCTTGCTCGACCACTGATCCATCAGGCCGGTTAGAGATTGTCAGCAGCAAGCCAACCGACTGATCGGATTTTGTCTGCGTCCTATCCTCCCCTGCCTGCCTGCGTGCGTGGGGCACATGCAGTGCTGCAGAGCGAGGTGCACGACCTGCGTGTGGTGCTCAAGTCGGCCGATCGTGACCTGGCAGAGGCGCGCAAGGAGGTGGCTGAGATTCGGCGCTGGCGTGACGGCGAGGCGGCGCGGCTCGCCAACCAGCTGCTCGACCTGCAGCTGCAGACGGACGTGGCGAGGTAAGTTCCCGGAGCAACATCATCATCCTCGTCTTAATTAAAAGGAAACCCAGAAATACAAGTGATACAGTAGATCGTGACTTCAAGCTTTCGTGACTGCAGGAATTCATATTGTTTGAGTCTTTTGGTAAAGTCACGCAGATAGAAAAAAGAATAACAAAATAATAAAAATGTAAATTAAGTGAACGAAAAATACTTTTAAAAAATATCACGACGTTTCGATTGCAACACAAGCAATCGTCATCAGGAGAAAAAAGAGGGGGAAAGCTGCTGATGCAGGCTGTTTTATAAGTTTTAAATGGGTGTAGCCCAAGGGTCATAAACGAAGTGGGCGGGGCTCGTGATGATAAAGTGAGAAGTTTGCGTGTAAATGTAAGATCGCAGCGCCGCCGTCACATCGAGGACACGAGCAACGGCGGCTGTGTAAGTGAGACATTTAACCTGTTCGAAAACAACTGGCAACATCAGAAGGTATGATGGAAACATCAAAGCCAGTTATGACTGGTTAATAACGTCCTTCCAATGATTGCTAAGTTTGTACCCATCTTCTTGGTTGAAATTGTGTCCGTGTCTATATCTGGATGGCTTCATGAACGAATCTTTGCTGATAGCCAGTGGGTTTGCAGAGTACCTTCGTTTTGGAGAAATCAATTTCGTGTGAGCCCCACCACATTAAAATAATGATCAGCCACGGCTGAGGTCTTGGTCCTACCGTGTTTCAGATCTACCTTATGTTCACGAACACGGTCCAAGACATGCCGCTTAGTTTCCCCAATGTAACTACTGCCGCAGACAGCTTTGTTTGTAGACGCCGGGGTATTGCATGTCAGGGATCACATCCTTCACAGATGGGATCCGATCACGAATATTATGTACTGTGTTAAATCGAACCTGGATCTTGTGTTTGCTCATGATTTTGGAAATCTTTTTGGTGACCCCTGCTGTGTGATGGTTTTGATTGGGTCCTCAGATGGTTCTTTCCCAACAGTTGGGGTGATAGCTTTACGGATTGTGTAGTCTAAATATCCATTCATCTTGAGGGCTTGGTGTACGTGTTCCAGTTCACTGGCTAGGTGGTCATGGTTGGAAATACATCGAGGTCTATTGTGTAGAGTTTTGATGAGGGAATTCTTCTGGGATGGATGGTGGTGGGAGTCAGGTTTTAGATAGGCATCCGTATGGGTGGCTTTCCTGTAGACAGTGTCCCATTGAGCCATCTGGTCTCTTTTCGATTAAAACATCCAAGAATGGTGAATTTGATGACTGAGTGTATGGAATTGATGTGGTTGAGGAATTGTCCCAGAGCTGGTAGGCCATGTGGCCAGATGACGACCGTGTCATCTAAGGCCACAATACACAGATATCACATGTCCATGCCTGTAGGCAACGCAGTGTTAATCAGGCATTTGTTTCAACGCACCAGTGGCGACATGTTTTATCTGCCTTGACTGGTATACAAGAGGTCGTGGGTTTGATCCCAACCCTGACGCCTGTATATTTCGAGTTTGCATATTCTACCCGTGGTCGCGGTTTTTCCCTCTAAAATTAGAAACATGCGTTCAGAGTATTTGGCTGCTAGAAATTTCCATTTCATAAGCCACTTCATTGAACTATCATTTGTGGCCAGGTCGCTTCTGAAAAAGAGCTATATAACTCAGTGGGCCTTACCTGGTGAAATATAAATATTGTTGTGTAGTTTAGTTTCATCGCATCATGGAGAGACGACAAATGCTCCTTGTACACTTTTAAAAATTTCCCTTGCACGGTATCCATGCTGCGGCTCGCGCCCCCACTGTAAGGCTTTGACGCGACCCACACAGGTTGAGAGCGACCACTCTTCTGTGCTTTGTGTGCACGGCTGCTGCCTTCAGGCGCGAGCAACAGAGCGCACAGGAGGAGAAGATCGCGCTTCAGGACAGCTTGGAGACGCTGCAGGAGGAGCTGCGCTTCAACGAGTACTCCATCGCCGAGTTGCGCGATACCCTGCGCCAGGAGCGGGAGCGCACGACCCAACTAGACTCCGACGCCGCCGTGAGAATCGCGCGCATACCACACGAGTGCGCGTGGGCCTCGTAACGATTCATTAAATCGGATCCATCGTTTGCGCTTACGATAATGCATCCGTTTGCGTGTGTAATGATGGATTACGTCTGGTGTTTCCCTAAGAAACCTATGTTGCCACATTCTCGTAATTTGTTTTTAAGGTGCTTGATTGGCAATTGGAAGGTTGGAAACTTAAATCCCAATTGGGAAGGCTGCTGGGGTTCTAGAATAACCGCGCGTGTGCGTGGGCTTGTAACGATGGCGCACTGAGATCCCTGGATGAATTGCGTGGAATTTCCACTTCTGGCTTGGGAGGCTTCAGTAGCGATGAACGCTCCGCATTATAGCTTTGTTTGGGTCGAGAAATGTGTTCTTTTCTATTTATGATGTATATATCGCCCGTTCCAAGTGACGTAAATCACTTGTTGCTTTCTGACGCCGTGCCTCTTCCTACAGAAACTCATGAAGACGTTGGAATGTCAAGCAGAAAAGAGTAAAAGCCTTTCCCTTCAACTTGAGGACAAGGAGAGTACCCAGAAGTAACGTCTTTCTCTTTCGCAAGTTTATGCTATGTCTGTTCAGAATACTGAACATGTATTTCACCCCACGTGCATCTGTATGCTTGCAGACAATTTATTTTACTTCCATCTCCGTAATGACCTTGAATAAAAATAAACTTTACTAACAGGTACATCCTTTTATCAGTCTAATGCTGGAAAAGAGTGCTGGTCATGGGGGGGGGGGGGGGGTTATTTGACCATCCTTCAACACGCTAGTCATTTCAAGTTGGTGAAAGGATGATCCAGGACTGATTCATGTCACTCGACACCAATGTTAGCCATGGTTAGGAATCAAACCATGGTTGTCAGGCTAAAAGCAGAGTGCTCTAACCACCACCACCACTCCTGTAGAATATAGAGATTTAATAAGCACCAGCTTTTCAGTTTGTTATTTTCAAATCAATTATAACTAGAATTACTATTCTTGGTTCTTTCGGTAAATTCACGTAGATGGAAAACAAAAATTAAAAGCAAAATTACTGTTCACGTGTTTAACATTAGTTTCCCTGCAGAAACCAACGTGTAAAATTTTAAGTCTTCGTTACGCAATAGTCATCATACACTGCTTTGGTTTTACCATGGTTAATGGTGCACCAATGGTGGCTTGTATGTACATTTGCATTTGGCAGAACCGAACACCCCTTAAGGTTGGCGTCCTGTGTTTGAAAGTGCCGGTATTTCAGAATGTACTCGCTTGAACGAATGTTTTTTTTACAGGGAGCTCCTCAAAGTTATTGACGACAACTTCCTTCTAAAGCAGCAGCACTCCGAACTGCTGTCTCAGATGGAGCAGCAGGTCAGTGTAACGACGCGTCAAGCACGTGTGTTTTATATCCTTGTGATGCGCTTACTTTGTCCAGTACGTGCACAACGCTGACTAGCACACACACACATCCGTGCTGATACCACTGCCTTGGATTACTCACCGTCTGTCACCCCTTGGTATTTGAAATGTTCTTTAATGAGCATCGCAGCAGCACGTATTTATGTAGGTGCGGGGAAAGTTTCGCGACATGGGGTATAACGATTCATCGATTTTTCGATTAAAATTCATTAATCAGCAATGCATTTATCTGAGAATCAATTGGGTCCGATTCATATCTGTTGATTTATGATCATTGGTGACCAGGATAAATCAAACCATCAGCTTATTCTGTTTTAAACTCCATCATAAATGGCTGAAACCAAGATGGGAGGCTAGGACTCTGGTGCTTGCTCCGTGCGCTGACACAACATTATACCTCTTCACAGCACCTGACCATCTCTAATCCCCGAGTTTGGACAGTTCATGAAATTGGTGAATAATTACATCCTTATTCTTGGTTCTTTCGGTGAAGTCACGTAGAAGGGAAACAATAAAATAATAAAAATATAAAACAAAATCATGAGCTAACACAAGATTCAGGTTCGATTTAACACAGTATATAAGTTCTTCATCTGATCCCATCTGTGAAGGATGTGATCCCTGACATGCAATACCCCGGCGTCTACAAAAGAAGCTGTGTCTGCGGCAGTAGTTACATTGGGGAAACTAAGCGACATGTCTCGGACCGTGTTCGTGAACATAAGGCAGAATTATATTGTTTTATAATTGTATTATTTAATTGTTTCCCTTCTACGTGACTTTACCGAAAGAACCAAGAATATGAAGTCCTGCAGTGACGAAAGCTTTAAATCAAAATTACATCCTTGTTTCTCTACTGCTGGCCACGGATGGCTGCAGGCAGATGGTTATTGTAATAAACCCTACCTCCTCTGGTCACTTACCCACCTGCTGTTGAAGGCTACAGCTATAGAAATACCATGGATTCTGTCCCCTTCACAGAAACTGGAACTCCACAAAGCAGAAGAAACTCTGAGAGCGAGTACAGCACAAGTGGAGGACCTCCAGCGCAGCAACAAAGCCTACCAGGTTTGCGAAGCCCGCGCAATGGCCCCACGAACTTGACGTCTTCAACACTCACTCCGCAGCGGTTGACGCGCTTTGGTTTATACTATCCTCCAGGTTGTGGGCTCGTTCAGGAGTTCGGTTAGAACCCCTGAAGGTGCGCGCGGCAGTACGTGGCGAAAGCTTCGCAGAAGAAATGCCGAACACGCAGCTCGTGCCGGAACAAAAACGACCCGACCGCGGGCACAGCATGGTGCAAATGTCCCTTTTACCGCGGTGTGACATGTAGGAGTCGACGGACCAGCTGATCATCCGTGTGCAGGAAGAGAGGAGCGCCTCAAATGGGCATGCGCAGCGAGTCGCCGAGCTGGAGAACGAGCTGTGTGAGCTGAAGGCACGTGTTCCGCCACCGCCCATGCCTGCACTGCACGCCTAGGAATGTCTGCCCCCACTCGTCCCCGTGTTCTTGTCTTTTGAGGCTGCCTTGTAGTTGAATGCTTTTGCAAGGCCTTGCCTTGAACATCATTTAACATCGTCAAAAATGTTGATTCTTGGAGGCATTTCCATTCATAATCACACCAGCTGTGACCTACTTTATACCAATGGTGGTGAGTTGTTAACTACTTTGTCTATTACGCAGGAGGTTGTGGGTTCCATCTCAACCCTGACGCCTGTATATTTGGAATTTGCATGTTCTTTCCGTGGTAGTGTGGATTTCTCTCTGAGTTTTCCCTCCACGTTTAGAAACGTGTTTACATTATTTTAATGCTTAAAATTTCCACAAGCCACTTTGAGCTATCATTTGTGATAGACAGTCACGTCTGAAAAAGCTACATTGCTCAGTGGGACTCGCCTGGTAAATTAAAAAAAATGTTTAGTTTAGTAACTGGTCACATTGTGTTGACTTGTTAGGGCGTGTTTCATTGTGTCATTATTTTGTCGTGGCAAGTTATTGCTGTGCTGTGGTTAGGGGGCCTTGTGTTCACGCTTGTTGTGACGTTTGTTGCATTTTGTGCAGGCGACGCTGTTGCGCGTGGAGACTTCCCATGTTCAAAGTGTGGAGGCCGAGGCCAAGCTAAAACAGTCCCTGCTTGAGCTAAATGGATGCATGGAGATGAAGAGTACCGCCTATGAAGTAACGGTTCGTAATAATACAGTACACAATCTGAATATTTATTTATCCTGGAGGAATCCGATGAGCTATGAAGCTCTTTCACAGATGTCCAGTCGACGCGGGTAAGAACGTTGCAACAACAAACGGTACAAAAACACGATAGGAGTGCAAAGTACAAGAAAAGTAAACATCACCCAAACACATACATACAAATACAACTTAACCATTCCCATCCTACCAGACAAAGCCCATTGAGGTATTAACGTATTGTTCAAAAGCGACATGGCCACAAATGATACCGCAACAAAGTGGCTTATCAGAACATCTTCTGCATGGCTGTGCAGTGGCTTTGTTCGCATTTTGCACGTTTTTAAATTGTGTGTGGGCCTGTGTGGTGGGGAGCGGTGGTGTAGCGGTTAGCGCACTGCAAATCCGGCCACCTGAGTTCGATTCTCGCTCACGGCCAACACCAGTGACGATAATCTGAACCAGTCCTGGACCTCTCCTAGGTTGACTCGGCCTCAAATGAGTACCTGGTGCCGTGTGTAAACATCGCCACTGGGGTGACAAAGGCGGCTCGGCGTGGTGTTGGCCACCCACCCCCTCGTGTGCCGTTCCGGCCTTTATAGGTGCTCGCTAACAGCACTTGTCCCAAAAGTCTATTACAGGCTATAGGGGGGATCTTTGTTAATGCCATGCGCACAGGGGAGAACGGTGGCACTGCGCTCTGTACCCGGCGACCCAAGTTCAATTCCCGATCACTGCCAATAACAGTGGCGAACTTTAAACCGGTCTTGGGCTTCCCCTTAAATGAATACCGAGTGTAGTGTAAATATCAGCCCTGGGGAGACAAATGCAGCCAAGCATGGTGTTGGCCACCCACCTCTGTGTGTGCCGGCCCTCATAGGTTCTCGCTCACGGCACTTGCCCCAACAGTCTGTTGAAGGATATATGGGGGATTTTTGTCTTTGAGTGTGGATGCCAACTACTGGCAGCACACAGGTGGCAACATCTGCCAGTCGTCTCAGTTAATCCAAAACACCTGGGTCTGGCTTGTGAACTCCTGCCAGCTAGTCTTCGACGCTTAATATGGCCTCAGTGTATATCTCGTCTAATGCAAGCGTTGTGTGGCGATGACGTCGCTAAGTGGTGAATCGTGGCTGTCGTATTTTGGATTGGTTTGTATCCACGTAGTTGGAGATGCTGAGGGACGACCAAGAATCCGTGAAGAACGAGATGAGGAGTCTGACGGCGAACTTTGAGACGCAATCCTGTCTGCTCGGCTCCGTGCAGCAGGAGGCGGACGATGCGCGCAAAAACGTGGAGAACTTGCAGGCACAGGTATATGCATGCATGTGATTGAGACGTACTCGGGGTGAAAGCCAAAATCGACCGGACCACTGGCAAGATGAGCGCTCCACTTGCAGTCGGAAGGTTGTGACTTCAAATCCCCGTTGGGAGTTTACTCAAGAAATTAATCGATCACTGCTTGGTGGAGAGTCTATATTCTTAATAGTGCAGTGTATCAATAATATTAATGTTACTTTACCGAGTTTTGAGACGCAGGCGGGATCCTCCATCTGGATGTTTGGCCAAATGCACGTTAAGGTGGGATGTATTGTGTGTGTCGGAGAAAACTGGGCTAGATGAAGAGAAATCCACACATTTGAGGGATGATGGTCAAAAAGTCCTAACCCCACATTAGTATACTGTCCTCTTCTGGCCACCTCACGGCCATGGTTTGTTGAGTTTCACAAATCTATGCTTTGACCAAGCCTTGCTTCAAAAGCGCTGGAATTACTAGGGTATCACTTCTTGCACATTAATTTATCTCCTTTCCCCGCACCTCTGCTTAGCACGGTTAACTCCATACGGTATGAAAGAAGCTCAACATACGTACAAGTGTAAAGACGACGTCGACGGATCTGTCTTGAGATGATTTCTTTATTTATCTTTATTTAAGGAGCCACGTGCTCACACTTGAACAGGCGGAGACCCCACTGCAACAGCCCCGAGTCTCCCATGCATCTCCCCCCTTTATGTATACGGTCCAAGGCCACGCCCCCATTCCCGAACCTTCTCACTGGCTTGAGACGCTCGCTCTACCAGCAGACTCTACCGTCCTCTTCCATCACCTGGCCACGCTCCTATTCTCGATCATTCCCGCAGCCACCAGTCCACTCGTACTGCAAGCTGACTTCCCCTGTCATTACTTCCCGTGGCCACTAGTCCATTCACACTGTAGGTTGACTCTACTGTCATTACACAAGTGTACTGTGTTTCCCCGCTGGTTTAGTTTGCTCTGGCTATGACTTGGCTAAGTGTTTGATCCTTGCTCCAGTTTAACACTCGCAGGTGCTTAATATTTATAGAAACGTATTAACAACATGCATTCATATCACATTAATGTGATTGCAGTATTACTCTTTGATCATCAAGATCCTCCTTGCGCTTGCTCTGACCAACCTCTCACCTCTCGTTTTGCGCCACACCCCCTCCATGCCCCCAATCAACCTTCATCCAATGGGGAGGTTGCTGCTCTGATGCCTGAAATTATCCACCCACTTCATTTTTGTCTGACTGAATGCTCATCTTTACCTTTCGTCCCTAACCTTCGTCAGCACAAACAATCATTAATGTGAACTTGGGTCATTCTCGCAGCGGCTTTTGGCCAGCCATTGAACACCGTATTGCGCACTTTCAGGTGCGCTTCTGCGGCCGTCTGGAACACTCTTGCTTCCGATATAGGAAGCCAGTGGAGCTATGCACTTTTAAATCCTCTAGATTGAAAACGAATTTCTTTAGAACTGATTTTTACATTGAGTTTGTTGTCCTTCCCCGTGCCACTGATTAGCACGGGTGGTTACGTACGGTGCGAAAGAAGTTCAACATACAAACATGCAATGTGTCAGACTATGTTGTAGGACAGCGGGGTCCCCAACCTGTGCGCCGCAGCCTACTGATTAATGCCTCCGCAAGCCTGTGGGGAAGAGGTCCGTGGAACTGTGTTAGCAGATATTACCATCTTTTGGTAGTGTCTACCCGTTGCACAACTATATATATTATCAATAAAATATAAAGTGAATTGCTTTTATGGCTTTTAAATTCACATTTTTACAGCACTTTCAGAGTAATGTTAATTTTGTAAAATATGTTAGTAGTGTGTGGTAATACACAAAACATGTCTGAGGGTTGATAGGTCTGGGTGCCTAGCTAGGTCAAGAACCACTATCAACTAAACTATAAGCAAAACTATTTTTTTAAATCCTTTATATTAAGTTCACTTGCTTGCGCGCTTACGACCGTGCAAATCTTTCGGTCTTTTTTAACCCACTTCCCGTGATCCAATCGAGCTGACATTTTGCACACAGACTCGTTGTGCGTGACAATTTATTTTCGTGAAAAATTTTTTCCTAAATTTTCCACTTTTTAGGAAAAAAAATATTTAATATTTAATTTAAAATACCAATGTGATAAAAATGAAACTCTTACTCAAGAAAAACAGAAATGAATAATAAAATAAAACCGATGCCACGCATATAAAGGATTTATAGTGAAAAACTTTGTTTTTACGGGTTAATTTTATTTTACCAGGTAAGGCACACTGAACTATATCGTGCTGTTTCACAAGTGACCTGGCCACAAATGATAGCTCAAAGAAGTGGCTTATCATTTGGACGTTTAAAGCAGGCAAATACTCTAAACGCACGTTGATTATAAATGTGGAGGGAAAAACCCGAGGACCCGGAGAACAATCCACGCGACCATGGGGGGGACCATACAAACTCCAAATATACAGGCGTCATGTTCGGGATCGAATCCACGACCTCCTGTGTACCAGGCAAGGTAGTTAACATCTCGCCACCATGGCACCCGTTAACATTTCGCCACTTTCAATGGAGCAGGTGAAATTGGATGCTTTTCCGCTGTAAATTGCATCGCGTTGCATGTTATTGTTCTCCGATTAAGTCTGATATATTAATGACGAGTTGCGTTTCTGTGATTTACGTATTGCATTTTTGAACAGCTCTTGCACAAGGAAGCAGAGCTGGCACGACTGCAGGCAGAGCTGGAGGAGAAACTCCAATCAGTCTATCACCCTTCTGATCAAAGCTCACCGGTCCCTCCGGCTTCAGATTCGCAGGTGACGCGCTGCTTTATTAAATCCTTTATATTAAGTTCGCGTGCTTGCTTGCTTGCTTAGGACCGTGCAAATCTTTCGGTCGTTTTTTAACCCACTTCACCGTGATCCAATCGAGCTGACATTTTCCACACAGACTCGTTGTGCCAGACAATTATTGTTCGTGAAAAAAAATTCCAAAAATTTTACACTTTTTAGGCAAAAAAAAAATATTTTACATATATTCAAATAGAACGCATTCATGGCTTTGGCTGAACGTCAGAGTGTAAGAGCCCACAGCGTAACCCCTCCACAGGCCGTGGTGGAGTAGCGCAGTTGGTAGCGCCCTCGCTTCCCATGCCAAAGGTCGCGGGATCGATCCCCGCGTCCTCCACAGGCGAATATATTTTTAAATCCTTTATATTAAGTTCGCTGCCACGCATATAAAGGATTTATAGTGAAAAACTTTGTTTTTACGGGTTATACTTATTCTCTTCTTATGTACCCCGACATGGCATGAAATGCCTCGCCATGACGGCTAAAAACACACCACCTCTGTGTGTATGTATGTATGCTGAACTTCTTTCGCACCGTACGTAGCCAACCCCTGCTTATCGGAGGTGTGAAACTTGCCCCATCGTGACAAGTGTCAGCAATGCAACACCCTATGTGTATCCTCGCTTCCCTGTTGCCTGTTAGGATGACCACATTTTCCACCAGTTTGATTTGGTGGTCTCAACAACGATATGGCCACATGTTCAGTTCTTGACCCAGTTGTGTGGATAAGGCTGAGAACATTGTACATACAATGTGACAATCGCGTGGCATGATGGGAGTTGTGCCTTCTTGCCGCTTGTGAGCAGCACACCTTAGGGTTTTTACCGTATATATAATTGAGTCCAGCCTACTCACATTTTCCCGCTGACACGATTTGTATCATATGCAGATACATAGTCTTGGATTTGAATTGTAATGTACCATGTCGTACAAACTAGACTGCAGACGAGACAGAAGAAGGAATAAAATAAACAATTAATCGGATTATGACAATTGATGTTGCGGGAAAAAAGGTGACTTCGTCGCATGCCCTAGCATCGACTTTCCTGTGACTCGCGACCCTCTGATTTCATTGTCAGCTGACGCCATGCTGGAGGAAAACCATGTCGGCGGGATGTCCCGTGCAGAGCCCGGAGCTGGAGGAGTTACACAGCCGCCAGGCCATGCTGTCCGCGCTGGTGCAAGACCTGCAGGCATCTCACCTCGAGGGCGTTGCCGAGATCGCTCTTCTCAAGGTCTTACGCTAGATCTCGATCGACATCTCGCTACGGACAGCTCTAAGGCTGGCGGGTATATCAACGTGCGGACCTGGAAGGCACGTTCGATGCCACCGTCACGAACAAGCACACGAAAGTGGCCGCTCGAAAGATTTGTTTTTTGGGAGCTCTGAAAAATATCTTCTGATGCCCACGGGTTTGCATTGTTCTGTGAGGTTTCCGAATTGATCAATCGTTTTGTGACATGAAGCTGATTGCACAATTGGAGTCAATTGGGGGGGGGATATTTAAAGTAAATGAGCCATTGTTTGACCAAAGTCCATTCTTATTATACCAATGACAGGAAAGCAATCAGCCTCTACTAAACTGTCTTTATGAATAAATATATATAATGTCAATCCACTGCTGGATAAAGGGTTCCCTGTGCCATGTTTGTTGAAGGCGTTGTTTTTGACAACTTCACCATGCAAAGGGCTCTGAATAAATTAATATAGCACTTTGTCGAGACCGCTGCTGATTTACTCATCTGCGCAAAGGCTTGGCTAATAAGGGAGAAATGCCACGTGGACAAGTCATTTGTGCAGATCAATTTGTAGGTATACTTTATTGCACGGTTGGCTACGTATGGTGCGAAAAAAGTTCTACATACAGTTGATCATCGATTATCTGGGGTGCAATTATCCGGCTTGCAACATTGTCCGGCGGTCTCGGGCGTTTCCGGTTGTGTTGAAACAAGAGCTTCATGCTCGTACATCACCCCATGTAGAGTTCGAGATTGGAGTGGTAAGTGCGGTACAGTAATTACAGTAACTTTTGCAGTAGGATATTTATTTTTGTCTAGTATATGTTATTTTAAATAATGATGTAGTGATTATCCGACGTTTTTGAAAATCCAGTGCACCCTCCCCCCTGCTGAAGCCGCCGGATAATCGATGATCGACTGTACATACGTACCAGAGGAATTCACAGTAAAAACAAAACACAACTCATTGATTGGATGAAGAAACTCGTGCTTTTCCGGAGGAAAATCCACTCGCGGTGTTCTATGCTGACGACCGACAACAGGAGCAGCTGGCTGAGAAGGAGAGCCTCCGTGAGACGCTGGATCTCAAGGAGGGGGAGTGCCGCTTGCTCGCTTCCCAGCTCGACGAGATGCGGCGCGAATACGATGCCAGGCAAGCGCGATTGGCTCGGCGGACACTGCACCCATCTCTTGACAAGCCGTTCCAAAACGTGACACCTGAATCGCGGTGTCTACACCGATGATTGGAAGTGCTCGAGTGCGCATGAATCCTGTGGCCTGTTGAGCAGCGGTTCTCAGTGCGGTCCCCCGGTACCACCGGTGGTCCGCGACGGTCCTCCAGGTGGTCCGCTGGGCTGTGATGCAAATTCAGGTTGATCCGAACAATAATTAGAATGTTAATACCTTTTTATTTTGCACATTAATATCCTACTTGTGATATTTAATTTAAAAATGAAGTTCGTTAAACTACCGTAACCCTGAGATGTAAATTCCCCCTCTAAAAAAAAACTAGTTGTGTAAAAAAATAATATATATATCATGTTCCGGCAATATGAATAATTTCATATGACTGGTATTTAGAGAGAAGTGAATGCGTTTTGTCACCCAGGGGTGGGAGGGGCTGGGTAGTCCGTGGAAATGTTTACATCGGCTGAGGTGGTCCGTGGGCCAGAAAAGTTTGAGAAACACCGATGGAGATGCACGGAGTCTGCCAGTCGAGGCACGGAGGCGGCGCTGCTGAAATCCTGAACGTGAACAGCGGGGTGTTGGTGGCCTTGGCTCATTTCTCTTGATGACATTAAGCGTTTGGATTATACAGCTTCGAATTACACGTAATTCGGTTATGGCGAGCTCTAAAAGCCTTATTCGGGAGATGTGTAGGTACAAAGCGAACCATTGTCATCTTTACAGCTAATGAGGTTGTGCTTAATTATCCGCGAAAGGGCATTTTGTAACGGCTTAAATATCTGAATTCTATGATGGTGGGGACTCTGGTGATGAATATAAAAATAATTTCCAACAAAAAACAAATTAAATCCACAAGAAACATTGTGGAAAGTCATGGGACTCGTGAAGAAGCTTAATTCATTAAACCTTTTGGACTGGGATTTACCTAATGGTTTAAAGCGACCTTAAAAGAAGGATCTTATTTGCCTGAAAGTGGATGTGTGCTCCTGCTTAATATAATTACCAGCTTCACTATATTAGAGGTTATCGGTAAAGCACAATTCTTGTACTCTACTTGTTTGGGATTTCTTTAATAATGACAAGTGTTTGTGTGCGGCAGTTTCAATTTCTAACAAATTTCACGTCTTATATGTATGAACTTCTTTCGCACCGTACGTAGCCAACCGTGTTAATCGTAGGTGCGGGGGAAGGACAACAAACTAAACTCAAAGCAGTGTTTAGTTTGTCTTGATATGCATTCTGTTATTTTGCTTAATCTGGCACACACGTTTTACAGTGGATTGCTTGAAGAGTTTCTTTTCCAATCGGAAGGCCTGCGATCGACGTTCGGTCGCTTGTGGGTTCGCGAGAAGGCTGTCAACTTCCATCCCCCGATAGTCGAGGGCGTTTGCGCCCTTGTTTCTTAAGCGTTTGCTTCGCGTCATTTTTTTGTTGTCGTGTGCGCAGCGAAGAGAAACTGAACTCGACTCTGAAGCTGCTGAGCCAACAGGCAGCGGCGTCGCGCAAGGAGGAGAGCACGGTCGCTCAGCTCGAGGTGCGTGCTGCGTCTTGCGTGTCTGACGCTAAACATAGAAATGTCACATGGGGGGGGGGGGGTTGAGCATGGGTGATCGCAGTTGAAGTCCGGTCATGCCACGCAGCGCACGACAAAAAAAAATGTAAGCGACGTGATATTGTGTTGCACGGTCATCGTTGGTGTAAAATTTGAGCCATCTTAAATTTAGGGCACGGTTAGAACAATTTATTTGTTTTACATTTCCTCTATTCCTGTATCCTGGCCAAGTGAGTTCGGCATGAGTGGGTATTGGGGTGATGCGCTTTCTTCTGTTTCCGCAGAATCAAGTTATGGAGAGGACACGGTACCTGCAAGCAGAGTGAGTACAGACGTCGGAATTCTACACTGAAAATATAAATCCTCTAAAGTTCACTTTGAGCATGTGGTATCAGGTAACCCACTTAAAGCAATGTAGAATTCCCACCACTGGCTCAGGGTTGTAAATGGATACGTGCATTGCTCTTGTTTAGCTTTGTGTGTCCGAGGCTCGTTTCACATGAAGCACTGCCACCAAACTCACTGTGATTCAAATCCAGAACTTCTGATGAGAAAAAACCCGTCGCATTGGGAGAAAGTGTCGTGTCGGCTGGAAACCACTAGATATAACAACACACATAGGTGTGATGCTCGCAAACAGCAGGAAGGTGCAACTCCTTTAATACCTTGCGTGCATGTCATGTGACCACTGCACTGCACATACGATGCTCTCGGCCTAGCATAAGCTACCAGCTCAACAGAGCTGAATGTTTAGCCGCATTATTGTTGTTTAGTCCACCTACTGCCGTTTGTTAGCACACCTTTGCTTGTCATGAAATGAACTCCTTAAAAGTGAGTGGCATGTTTTCCCATTTTTACCACAGGATCGATCAGTTAAATGAGCAGCTGGTGCTCATGGAGGATACGCAATTGGAGTTGTTGCGCGTGCACGCGGCTGAAGAGCAACTTTTTCGTGAGAAGGAGGACATCCGCTCTAGCCTGGAGCAGATGCAGGAAGAGAAGGACAGGCTTGTTCAAGTACGTCATCCTGTGGGGCCTCCTGGAAGCAGCGTTCTCCGGCGGCATTTGTTGAAGCTGTGTTAAACAGCTGGGTGGAAAAATCTCTAGGGCCCATGGGCCCACGTACAGAGCCACCGTTGTTTCTTTTGGCCTGCAGCCTTGTGAGGCCCACCACTTTATTTTTTTACTTAGGCAATGTGCGGGCCTGATACACCTCGTGACGCACAGATACACTGTCAACGTAAGCCAAACCGGTTATGAAAATCAGGGGATAGAAAGATGGGAAACGGGCTCGCTCGCTGTCCCAAACCATACGGGGGGGTCCCACTGAAAGGGGAAAGGGTGAGTCCAATCTTCTTTTATTTAAATGGCTCTCACAAAATATATATTGATCACTTCCACCATCTTAACCACACTAATCGTGAATGAGAGAGGAATATTTTTAACCTGGCAACTGAGGGGGAGGGGTAGGAGGGTTTTGGGGGGGGGGGGGAGTCAGAGACTGGTTTTGACTGAGGCAGCTGGTATACCAAGGTTGAGAATTACCATTAATCATTAAAAGCAGCGACTGACCGTCTAATTAATGTGTCCGTCTTTCTGACCTCGAGCAGGAGGTGCAACAGCTGAAAAAGCACAACGAGGAGCTGGCGGTGGAAAATGGCAAGATCTCTGGCCACCAGAACTTGCAGCAGAAGATCCAGTACATGGTCAAGCTGAAGAAGGATTTAACGAAGCTGACGGAGGTCTGTGTTGCCCACCAGTCAGTCTTGATCCTCTGAACATTCAGCTGCATCCCACCAATGCTGAAGAACGTTTCGCTGCTGTGTATGCAGTTTACTTTTTAGTGTGTTATTGTTTTCAACCGGTATGGTACATGTTTGGAGAGATTCGGAGCCAACGTCTACTCGGAAACTCCACAGAAGTGACGTAATAATCGAGACTTGACTAATTCAGTGATATCACCAAAGTGGCATAAAGTATTTTGTTCCGTTCGTGACGCTTCGCTACGCATCTCATGAAGCCCACAGCCTGTGGCAGCGCAGCGTGGTCACACGTCTGCAACTTGAGAGAGCTCTTGAATTTCTTTTGGTTGCATCCTCCTCTGTACGCTCATCGCCGCCTTTGCTCCTCTGTGTTTCTCCGCAGGACATGTCCAAGTTGCAGGTGGAGAACACAATGTTGCGTGAGCAGCTGTTGAAGCACGGCACATACAGGGAGGTGAGGAATGGCGGCAGGTCCATGTCCCCCAGTTGAACGGCGCTCTGCTGGCGCATTCCGTGGGAATGCAAGGAGAGCCACAATGCCTCCTCATAGCCCGGCGTCTGGACGCAAGGAGGAGGCGGCACGACCGGTGGCGGGGTCTCGAGGTTTCGGGAGGCAACGGAGGCTCCCTTGCATTTTCACAGTCGGCAGTTCAAACATGCACCTTTAAAACCTTTAAATCGACAAATGGCGAAACCTGTTACGACGGAAAAAACACCGTAGAACTTTAGAAAAACACAATTAAATTCAACTTCGGCAAATGCTGCTTGGGTCGTAAAAAATAAACTGCCAAGTTGGTAGCCAGTGTGTACTGTGGAGGGGATGCCGCTGTGATGTAATGAAATTGCATATGTTGAACTTCGTTGACACTGTATTTAGCCAAACGTGTTAATCGTAGGTGCGTAATAGATCACACACCGGACTTGCATCCAGCAATTGCCACTTGGTTTCAATTTCCCGGCATGCGACAGTTGAAACAGTACTAGTGCCCTTTTTATTTTTTAAGCCTCTACAGGAAAAAACGAGAATCATTAAAAAGTTGAAATTGTGATTAGAAAAAAATCAGTTCACCAAAACATTATTTTAAGTCGGGTAGCACAAGCACCATAGATCCCTGATAAGTATATTTTTACATATTAATCATTTAATATTTTTTAAAATGTTCTCACTTGATGACTATCATCTCTTTGTGAGTGCATGGGAATACTTTTAATATTAAATATATTTTCAATCAGTATATAATTGGGTTAATTGCCACAGTAATACACGTAAGTTGTACATATTTTCTGTACGGTTTATTTTTGATCAGGTCTGTATAGATAATGTGATCACACTCGGGATCTCTATTTTATATTTTTTGGGCGGGTTTTTTCGAGCAGTATTGTCAACTTGAACATTCCAGTCCGTGTTGCATGTCCTTTGTGGCTGATAACAGAGATGAACACAACTGTGAACAAAATAGCCTTTACCAAAATACACTGAGAATAAACTCAAATTTCTGTGATTTTACTCATGGCAGTGCCTGGAACATAGGATTTGTATTTTGAACTTCTTTCGCACCGTACGTAGCCAACCGTGTTAATCGGAGGTGCGGGGGAAGGACAACAAACGAGACACAAAATAAATTTTCATAATGTAATTTTCTGCCTAAAGATCGTGATTTTTTTTTTTAGGCCATTGATGCCCCAAGAGGATTTTTAATGGAGATTGATTTATGTTTTAGAACATGCATTGGCAACTAGAAATTCCTGAATAAATGAGCTTGCATTTTAATGTACGAGATGTGTTTCCACCATTTGCTACGAAATCTGGTATTTCCTGAATAAATGACCTCCATCCTTGATACTTAACCTCTTTGATTGAACTCAGTGGTGACCGACAGATTCCCAGAAGCTTTATGCCAGAAGAGTGGCTGCCCCCTTGGTTGTGGGATAATGCACAGGTCTCCAACATTTTAGACATTTTTGTTTAACAATAGCACCAAACGCTTAAGAATTCATGTCATATTATAGGCCCTTAAGAAACAATCTCCAGTTGGTGTCTGACATTGTATATACAAGTTTAAGCTGGGAGGAGGTGTGGAGTGCACATATTTTTTGTTCTATCTGTGTTTAAAAAGTTGTTTTTGATTCTTCAAACGCAGCTAGTTGGTTTGTTCCTTTGTAAAAACCAATATGTTTTCATTATTCTTATTAACCTTTGTTTATTGTGTTTAGTACATTTCTCTTTAAATAAATTCTTGTCCTGGACTAAAGTAACTGCTGTCATCTGTTGTGACGTTACACCATTTTAGTATTTGCCATTGAAGGTGTTGTACATTCTATATAGTTTCAGCCCTCTAAGCTTAGCAAAGCCCCCAACACACCGAGTTATTCCTCTAGACTAGGCCCGGGACACTTCCCCCCACCCCTCCTCACCACCGCTAGGTGGCTCTCTTGCATTGCCCAAGCTCTCGGTGTGGAGATAAAAACCACGAGCATTTAATCTACCCGTTGAAATTTGGCCGTGGCCAGTCCGATGTTGAAGGGTTTTGGCGGTGATTCTGCTGCTGCTTTGTTGATGTCGACAAAGAACGGGAGGGGTACGCATCGTGCAAGTGACTGACCCGTGTACAAAGACAAAGATCCCCCGTGTAGCCCTAATACATGGTTAGGGCAAGTGCTGTCAGCGAGTAGCACCTACAGTATGAAGGGCGGCACACGAGGGGGTGGGTGGCCAACACCACGTGTGTACGCGCACGCACGGTCGTCGCGATGCCCAGCCTGTGATGTCGGGGAGCAGGAAAGCGCGAGAGAAAACAAGAGTGAGAAGACGGGCAAAGGGAACAAAGAATTGCAGGAAGAGATTGTTCATTTCGGGTGGGGGGGGGGGGATTAATCGATCGGTCTTTATTTTCTGTGCCAATATCGCCCTCAATCAAGTAGTGCATCGGTGCACATTACAACGGGAACGGTACAGGGGGGGTATACAGCAACTTGGAATGAAAAGGCAAACCCGTCATAACCTCAGCCGCTACCACAGTCCGAGCAGAGTACCACGAATTGCACGAAAAATTTAAGCGGCAAATACAAAAAAAATAAAGCAAAGGAACAGTTTTAAATGTTTTATTTCATGGGATCACGTTTTTGGGTTCTTTGGAATTTTCCCATACCGATCCTCTGCATGCATGGGTGATTAACTGCACGATATCACACTTCATGGGACCTCCTTTGCCAGTACCAAAATTTGAGACTAGGTTTTCCCCTTTTTTCTGGCAACAAAACAGGTGTGAGGTAGTTAAAACACCAAACTGCAACCTTGTATTGTGGTTAATGCAGACACGATTCCTTGTAAAATGTTTCAGTTTGGTGTTTTAACATCTTAACAGCTGTTTCTTTGCCAGAAAAAAAGGGGGAAACCTATTTTGATATCACACTTGTTAAAATCTTTATTTCTTTTGTTTTCTTCTACGTTCTGGGAAATGTAAAAAAAAATGCTTTTTTAATCTTACCCTCAAATGTATTCTATTTTTAAATCCTTTATATTAAGTTCGCTTGCTTGCTTGCGTGCTTGCTTGCTTATGACCGTGCAAACCTTTCGGTCGTTTTTTAACCCACTTCCCGTGATCCAATCGAGCTGACATTTTGCACACAGACTCGTTGTGCGAGACAATTAATGTTCGTGAATTTTTTTTTCCAAAATTTTACACTGTTTAGGGAAAACAAATTAAATATTTAATTACCAATTGTGTAATACTGCAGACAATCATCTGACCCATAGGTGGCAGCCATCTCAAGCCATAGGACGAGAGGACTCTAGCTGCCACGCATATAAAGGATTTATAGTGAAAAACGTTGTTTTTACTGGTTATACTTATTCTACTCTGCACCTCCCGCACCTCCGATTAGCACTTGGCTACGTACGATGAGAAAGAAGTTCACCATACACACGTACGGGGACGATGTGGGGTGGGGTCCTCACCGCCCTTAGCAGGTGTGTGTCCCCATCTCGCTGTCGCGTTATCGTGGGCACCCACCACCTGTCCATCAGTGTTGTGTTCATGGTGGTGTCGGTGAGCACGTGACAAGAACTCGGGGCAATCTGCGCGGCACCCTCCCTGCCCCTATCAGTAAATGGTTCATTTGGCGACGGTCATAATCGGCAGCACTACGCGAGTGTTCAAAAGCACCAGGGGCCGGGCAGGTCTCTACTTCTTGCTGAAGCGGTGGCATCGCGTTGGAAAACGTGGCCCAAATAAAGTCGGAGGTGGCTTGCCAAGCGGAGGGGGAGAGCGGTGGCTCAATTACATTTGTTGGCTTTCTAAGAAATGCAATGTTTAAGACGGTGCCATGGTAACCAATGTGGGATGCTTGAACAAACATCCTTTGTGCCAGTGGCAGCAATTATTGTCCAATCTGGGTGAAGCCGGTTTCCTTTTTTTATGCAAAAACCCACCGAAGGAGGGGGAGCTTCATCAAATGTCCCGAGCTGGACCAGTTGAAAGAGAAATCTTGCGATTCGTTAAAAGCTTTTTCCCGGTCCATTGAAGGATTATTATGAAAGACGCACGAGAGAGTTTCTGTAACAGCAACCTAATTGCTGCACCGTCACCTGCATCGCACTGCTGCGTTGGGGCATCGCGTGTCACCTGCTCTGCAGACGTCGCTCAGCCACGCGGTCATGGTTTTGCATGATTTGTGTACGAGCAAAGCCGCTGCAGCAGTGCACTTTTAAATCTGGGTTGACAACTCATTACTTTAGAATGACGTCACGCGATTTTTGACCCCCCCCTCTTCGTCACACGTCACAAAAAGTCAGACCCCCCCCCCCTCAAATATGACGTCACAAAGCTCTGCCCCCTCCCCCCCCAAAAAAAATAAAACATGCTTCAAATCGTTTTAAATTATTGTCATTGTAGTGCGTATTTAAAGTGGCGCTGCACTGATGTAGGAGAAGCCCCCCCCCCTAGGTGTGTGACGTCATTTATGGACGGCCCCTTAGTTTGTTGTCCTTCCCCTGCACCTACGATTAGCACGGTTGGCTACGTACGGTGCAAAAGAAGTTCAACATACATACGTAATGTGACCTACACTGTAGTGGAGGTCACATTACTCGCACGTTACTTGGAGCACGTGTCACCTATACTGAGCCCCAGTCCCAATGACCTGTGTAATAGTTAATGAACTCTACCAATGTTTGTATCATCAGACTGCTGATTGAAATTGCACAAAGGGATCTTGCTGCATTTGGATGCTGTTTTCATCCCAAATTGCATTGTACCTGTTCAATTGTGTATATATTTTTGTTATTTTAAATGCGTACGCTCTGCTGATTTGCCACTGTACAGCTGTGTTATCTATAATTCTGGTGGGGGGGGGGTATCCTGCGTCCTTTGCTGATTGTCCCTTAAACTGATTTTCGATTAAGCAAAGTTCAAAGGTCAATGGAACCTACACCGTTGAAGGCGGTGGAGACCGCTGCAAGTGACTCCGAGGGCAGCGCTTGGTCGGCAACCTGCAGCTTCGGAGCCGCATCCCCGGCGGCTCTTGGAGGAACCGCTGCTGCCTCGAGGCCGTTCTCTAGGACGGACCGCACCGTCTCGTGTTCGCCACCACTGCGCATTGCGGCTCTTGACATGTTGAGTTGGGGTGTTTTTTTTTTACCGAATTCATCAACAAAACGGTTTGTGTCACTTCTTGTTACGTTGTTTGCCGACACATCGGTTTGAGGGTTTCGACTGCGATCGCGTGGCGCCGGCAAGATGCCACGGGGCTCAGGCCGTGTTCTGATGTTGCAGTCGGTACACATTTGTGTAGCGATGAGGCAGACTTTAGTCGGTACACATTTGTGTAGCGATGAGGCAGACTTGTGCAATGAAAGAATGAGTGCACGTTAATTGTCGTCAGCCACGGTCAGTGACTGAACCGTGGGATGAGGGTGGAGAATGTGTTTGTTGAACTTTTTTCGCACCGTACGTAGCCAACCGTGCTAATCGGATGTAAGGGGGAAGGACAACAAACGAAACACGGAAAGCAGTTCTTAATACATTAATGTTTTCAATCTCGATCATTTAAAAGTGCATAGCTCCGGTGGCTTCCTCGCGTCGGAAGGAAGAGCGTTCCAGACGGCCGCAGATGCGCATCACAAAGCCGTCGCTGTTGCGATGATGACCGGAGTTCTGAAGATGATGGTTTATGCTCCTTGACGAGAGATCAGCGAGGTCACAACACACTCACCACACTGCAGGTCACAACAACACTCACTCACCACACTGCAGGTCACTACAACACCCACTCACCACACTGCAGGTCACAACAACGCTCACTCACCACACTGCAGGTCACAACAACACACTCACCCACTCACCACACTGCAGGTCACAACAACACACTCACTCACCACACTGCAGGTCACAACAACACACCCACTCACCACACCGCAGGTCACTACAACACACCCACTCACCACACTGCAGGTCACAACAACGCTCACACACCACACTGCAGGTCACAACAACACACTCACCCACTCACCACACTGCAGGTCACAACAACACACTCACTCACTCACCACACTGCAGGTCACAACAACACACTCACCCACTCACCACACTGCAGGTCACAACAACACACTCACTCACTCACCAAACCGCAGGTTCACAACAACACACTCACTCACCAAACCGCAGGTCACAACAACACACTCACTCACCACACTGCAGGTCACAACAACACACTCACCCACTCACCACACTGCAGGTCACAACAACACACTCACTCACTCACCACAATGCAGGTCACAACAACAAACTCACTCACCCACTCACCACACTGCAGGTCACAACAACACACTCACCCACTCACCACACTGCAGGTCACAACAACACACTCACTCACTCACCAAACCGCAGGTTCACAACAACACACTCACTCACCAAACCGCAGGTCAC
Source organism: Lethenteron reissneri (assembly GCF_015708825.2). Taxonomy (NCBI): domain Eukaryota; kingdom Metazoa; phylum Chordata; class Hyperoartia; order Petromyzontiformes; family Petromyzontidae; genus Lethenteron; species Lethenteron reissneri. The sequence goes on along the minus strand of NC_083830.1, from coordinate 9,413,971 downwards.
AACAACACACTCACTCACCACACTGCAGGTCACAACAACACACTCACCCACTCACCACACTGCAGGTCACAACAACACACTCACTCACCACACCGCAGGTCACTACAACACACTCACCCACTCACCACACTGCAGGTCACAACAACATACTCACTCACCACACTGCAGGTCACAACAACACACTCACCCACTCACCACACTGCAAGTCACAACAACACACTCACTCACTCACCACACTGCAGGTCACAACAACACACTCACTCACTACACTGCAGGTCACAACAACACACTCACCCACTCACCACACTGCAGGTCACAACAACACACTCACTCACCACACTGCAGGTCACAACAACACACTCACCCACTCACCACACTGCAAGTCACAACAACACACCCACTCACCACACTGCAGGTCACAACAACACACTCACCACACTGCAAGTCACAACAACACACTCACCACACTGCAGGTCACAGCAACACACTCGCTCACCACACTGCAGGTCACAACAACACACTCACCACACTGCAGGTCACAACAACTCACTCACTCACCACACTGCAAGTCACAACAACACACTCACTCACCACACTGCAGGTCACAACAACTCACTCACTCACCACACTGCAGGTCACAACAACTCACCCACTCACCACACTGCAAGTCACAACAACACTCACCCACTCACCACACTGCAAGTCACAACAACACACTCACCACACTGCAGGTCACAACAACTCACTCACTCACCACACTGCAAGTCAGAACAACTTACTCACTCACCACACTGCAGGTCACAACAACACACTCACCCACTCACCACACTGCAGGTCACAACAACACACTCACCCACTCACCACACTGCAGGTCACAACAACACACTCACGCACTCACCACACTGCAGGTCACAACAACACACTCACCCACTCACCACACTGCAGGTCACAACAACACACTCACTCACTCACCACACTGCAGGTCACAACAACACACTCACTCACCACACTGCAGGTCACAACAACACACTCACTCACCACACTGCAGGTCACAACAACGTTCACTCACCACACTGCAGGACACAACAACAACACACTCACCACACTGCAGGACACAACACACCCACTCACTCACCACACTGCAGGTCACTACAACACACTCACTCACTCACCACACTGCAGGTCACAACAACACACTCACTCACCACACTGCAGGTCACAACAACACACCCACTCACCACACTGCAGGTCACAACAACACACTCACTCACCACACTGCAGATCACAACAACACACTCACTCACCACACTGCAGGTTACTACAACACACTCACTCACCACACTGCAGGTCACAACAACGTTCACTCACCACACTGCAGTACACAACAACATACCCACTCACCACACTGCAGGACACAACACACCCACTCACTCACCACACTGCAGGTCACTACAACACACTCACCACACTGCAGGTTGCAACAACACACCCACTCACCACACTGCAGGTCTCAACAACACACATAATCGCTACACTGCAGGTCACAACAACACACTCACTCACCACACTGCAGGTCATAACAACACACGTAATCACTACACTGCAGGTCACAACAACACACTCACTCACTCACCACACTGCAGGTCACAACAACACACTCACCACACTGCAGGTCACAACAACACACTCACTCACCACACTGCAGGTCACAACAATACACCCACTCACCACACCGCAGGTCACAACAATACACCCACTCACCACACTGCAGGTCACAACAACACACTCACTCACCACACTGCAGGTCACAACAACTCACTCGCTCACCACACTGCAGGTCACAACAACACACTCACTCACCACACTGCAGGTCACAACAACACACTCACTCACCACACTGCAGGTCACAACAACACACTCACCCACTCACCACACTGCAGGTCACAACAATACACCCACTCACCACACCGCAGGTCACAACAATACACCCACTCACCACACTGCAGGTCACAACAACACACTCACTCACCACACTGCAGGTCACAACAACTCACTCGCTCACCACACTGCAGGTCACAACAACACACTCACTCACCACACTGCAGGTCACAACAACACACTCACTCACCACACTGCAGGTCACAACAACACACTCACCCACTCACCACACTGCAGGTCACAACAACACACTCACCACACTGCAGGTCACTACACAATATGTCAAAACCAATACAGAGCTCAACGCAACCAACAATAGTTCATGAACTCTTGGAAGTGCTTGCACAAAGGATAGTAACATCTCATCCTGTGTTCTTGGAATCTGTGTCGTTCACCCTCCGCCACCCGACACGGCCAATGATCAAAGTTGTCGCCTGATGGAACTAAAGGCGACACTCGTTTGACTTGCACCAACTGACCCGAACATTTATTTTACGAATCGACGTAGGAGGTTCTCGCTGTATCGAACGGAGCTTGACGATGATGACGATGACGACAGAGATGACGACCCATATTGGGTTTGTGGGGTTAGGCCACACGCAGTTACGTTGCCCGACGTTGATTGTCGTTGCCATAAGACGACCACGTGGTCGAAGCCAAGAACAAGCATATGGGATTATGGGTCATTGTATTGGCTTCGGAAATCCGCAAACTTCAAGTTGCCCGCTTGACGATGTTGGTCTGGAAAAGCCACGCGGCTTTGTGGACTAAATATTCATTGATATGTTTAGGGGCCGTCCATAAATGACGTCACGCGATTTTGGACGATTTTTGACCCCCCCCCCCTCCTTCGTCACACGGCGTCACAAAGTCTGACCCCCCTCAAATATGACGTCACAAAGCTCTGCCCCCCCCCCCCCAAAAAAAATAAAACATATTTCAAACCGCTTTAAACAATTGTCATTGTATTGCGTATTTAATGTGGCGCTGCACTCTGATGTTGTAGGAGAAAACATTTTTTCAAAAGTATTTAATCAAGTAGAAAGTGTTGTCTATATTTATGTAAAGTTGCGCATTTTGATGTGACGTCACATTTCTCAAACCCCCCTCCCTCGTCACATCGTCACAAATGTGTGACCCCCCCCCCCCCCCCCACTAGGTGCGTGACGTCATTTATGGACGACCCCTTAGTCCACCAGGGTTTACTGCGCTTCAGCGCGCGCGAGGTTCACTCGCGGTCACAACGTAATCAACTGAGTAAAGAATGCGTCTTGTTCGTGGCCTTCACCCCCGTGACCCCGGGCGCCCTCTCGCAGTGCACTGATGCTCAGCGGCGACCTTCGGTCAACCCCGTGACCTTCATCCGTGCAGGCAGGGCAACGTGTTTATTATTATTATCGCGTGCGAGACAATGCCGCCGCTTCACTTTTAATCTGCTCGAGGCCAAACCCAGCTGACGTTGCAGAAACCGCATCAGGAACACATTGTCCTGCGGAGGGAGCTGGTAGGAACGTTGGGTTGCTCGGTCAATGGCCAGGGTCAACGGCGGCGTGGTGTATTCCGCAAATGTGGCCGACTGTGAGGGCGGGCACAAGCCGGCGTGAGTAGGTTAAACGTTGAGTTTTATAAGGGCACCACGGGGTGACCAGCCCCTCCCCACCCAGCCCCACCCCTCCCTCCCACCCCCACCCTCCCCACCCAGCCCAGCCCCTCCCCACCCTTCCCACCCTTCCCACCCACCCAGCCACACCCACCCCTCCCATATTTGGAATGCACGACGGACAAAACAATCCCCTGTGGGCTGGTGTAACCAGAGGTTCCTACCAGTATTAATGTTTATATACTGCAGGAGGAATCCGATGAGCTATAAAGCTTTTTTTCCCCACAGATGTCCAATCGGGGACACGGGGTCAGAACGTTACAGCAAACTAGACAACAACTCGATGGCAGTGCAACGGATAGGAAATGTAAACAAATCACTTTATAAGGGGCCGTCCATAAATGACGTCACGCACCTAGGCGGGTGGGGTCAGACATTTGTGACGATGTGTGACGAGGGGGGAGGGGGTTTGAGAAATGTGACGTCACATCAAAATGCGCAACTTTAAATAAATATAAACAACACGTTCTACTTAATTAAATAGACTTTTTAATAAATGTTTTCTCCTACAACATCAGAGTGCAGCGCCACATTAAATACGCACTGCAATGACAATAGTTTAAAGCGATTTGAACCATGTTTTATTTTTTTGGGAGGGGGGGCAGAGCTTTGTGACGTCATATTGAGGGAGGGTCTGACTTTTTGTCACGAGGGGGGGAGGTCAAAAATCGTCCAAAATCGCGTGACGTCATTTATGGACGGCCCCTTGCGTCGATCACGTCTCGTTGAAATAATTCCAATATCCAGCTGTCGTCTTTTCTCTCGCTTAGCCAAGGAGGACCTGTAGTATCGTGTCGATTAATAATAGTACAGCGATATCTTCATCTTGGTTCTTTCGGTAAAGTCACGTAGAAGGGAAATAATAAAATAATAAAAATAAACCAATTAAATTATTCGAATTCTTTTTATTATTTTATTATTTCCCTTCTACGTGACTTTACCAAAAGAACCAAGATGATGAATTCCTGCAGTCACGAAAGTTTTAAATCGAAATTTAACCGCCAGTACAGCGATACTCTTGTTGAATTGTCACTTCTGTTACAATACCTGTGAACATTCACACGTAACAAGGACAATATTTGAGTCCTCTAATCTTGCTTAAAGCAGACGCGACATTGCTTAGCCTGCCTATAATGTTGCCAATAAAACCAGTTTAACACGTCGGCTTTCGCGAGCAATATTATCCATGATAACGTTGTTTTGGGGGGTTAGATCGCGTAAATATAAACGCGTCGTTAGACGCCGCAACCACCCGACACGGCCAATCAGTAGGGTTTGTCACGAAAACGTGCAAATCTGTTACGGCTTCAGCACACCGGCCGTTAGATCTGGCGTGACATAACTCATGCTCAACACCAAGGCCCCCGCATTCTTAGTTGCGGCTCGGCTCAGACTTGGCTCAAAAGTCGTGCTCGGCTTGAGCCGGCTCTGAGCAACCGATCCCAGCCTTGGCCGAGCCGCGCAAGCGACTTTTCAAACAACAGAGCGGCTCGCGTCTCTGTGGGTCCCAAGCCGTGTCGGAGCCAAGCCAAAATGACCCGCATGGAGTCGGTCCCTTTAATTTTCCCAAAAATTTATATTGCCCTTTGGCTGGACGTCCGTCCCAGCAGGGCGTCCGCTATCTCAACACTTTTCTCTAACGACCTCCACCCCCCCCCCCACCACCTCCGTTCCACTTTCGGCCGCACCTGCGATCGTTATCGGCGCTTGCAAAAAGCCGCACGTCCAAAGAGCGCTCTTTCTCAAAGCACCTCCCTCCCCTCTCCCCCTGAAGCTCACGGAGGGCACCGAGATCTCGTCTCTGCCGTCCAAGGAACGCTCATTCATCACCGACGGTAGAACCACGATTCCGTCGCCTCCGATGAGCACGGTTGGCTACGTACGGTGTGAAAGAAGTACGTGCATCCTCCAGCCTCATCCAACGGTTCATTCATTGATCACATTCATCTCCTGTCCTTAGCTTTCAGAGAGTAACGCAGACTGGACATCAAACAGGTTATCTTATTGGCATGGATATCCTCGATTCAAGCGACTGGCTCTAATAAAAATTAACCCGTAAAAACAAAGTTTTTCACTATAAATCCTTTATATGCGTGGCGGCAAGAGTCCTCGTCCTCTGGCTTGAGATGGCTGCCACCTATGGGTCAGATGATTGCCTGCCACCATTAAGCAATTGGTAATTAAATATAATTAATTTTTTCCTAAAAAGTGTAAAATTTTGGAAATTTTTATTCACGAAAATAAATTATCACGCACAACGAGTCTGTGTGCAAAATGTCAGCTCGATTGGATCACGGGAAGTGGGTTAAAAAACGACCGAAAGATTTGCACGGTCGTAAGCGCGCAAGCAAGCAAGCAAGTGAACTTAATATAAAGAATTTAAAAAGGGTTCTTTCTGGATTTGAAGTTTTTGTGACTGCAAGGATACATACTCTTTGGTTCTTTCGGCAAAGTCACGTAGGAAAAAATAATAACCCCTCAAATATGACGTCACAAAGCTGCCCCCCCCCCAAAACCATATTTCCATTTTGAAAATATAACAATTCTATATTTATTTAAAGTTGCGCATTTTGATGTGACGTCACATTTTCACCCCCCCCCCCCTCGTCAGTCACAAATGTCTGACCCCCCCCCCCTAGGTGCGTGACGTCATTTATGGACGCCCCCAAAGTGGTTTCTTACTCAAATGGGCTTTGGGAGGTCTTATTTTATTTTTTATTTTCTTTACCTACGTGACTTCACCGAAAGAACCAAGAGTAAAAGAGGGTTTGTTCAATTTCGATGTAAAGCTTTCGTGACTGCAGGGATTCATCTTCTTGGTTCTTTCGGTAAAGTCACGTAGAAGGGAAATAATAAAATAAAAACATAATAAAATGCAATTCTCACGAAGTTTCGGCCACAACGCAAGCATCCGTCCTCAGGTGAAGAACAGGGCTGTCGGAAAGACAGCGTCCGAATGAACACCACCAAGCTTGGCAGCGTATATTTGTATATTTAAGCTGGGTTAGAGGAGAGCGCCTTGACAAAGGAATTTACATAACAGAGGAATTTAGCATATTTATGGCAAATGCAGATATGGGATTAGTTACTACTTGTGGAATGTGGCCGAAACGTCGTGAGAATTGCATTTTATTGTTTTATTTTTATTATTTTATTATTTCCCTTTACGTGAATTTACCGAAAGAGCCAAGAAGAGGGTTTTTTCATTTATGAGAATTTCGGCAGCGCTTCCCTCCTGTTCAGCCAGCGGTGGCAATTCCACACACGCTCGGGACAACCATCTTCGACCCCGGAGGGATGGGCTCGGTCCACCGCCACCGAGGACGATTCGACCCTCGCAACGTTCCGAACGCCGAGCCACCGGGCGCGTTGCTTGGGGTGGTGGTGGTGGAGGTGGTCGTGAGCCGCTCGTGTGGAACCGGACCGCGCGTGGCACCGCGTGCGTGGACGTGTGGGACAGGAAGAGCTTCACAGCTCATCGGTTTCCTCCTGTGGTCTAAATACAAAATATATAATTCTGATTCTTCATTGTTCTCTCAATGGCCATCGTAAACGCCACGTGGTGTTGAGCCGGCTGATGAACGCCGGTCATCTTAGGCACCTATCAATGGATTGATAAAATGTTTTTGAAAAAACTTACCGTTGTTAAATCCCAACAGGGCTGCTGTCGTGGTCTAGCAAGTTGTCGCAGTGGAGTTGCAATCCAGAGGCCTCTGGCTGGACTTGACGATGACCCAGTTGAAACGATGGGACACGTTTCTTAAATGACACTGGGCCTCTGTCCAACCAGCGGTATAAATATGTACATCAATGATAGGATGTAAACTGCTTCAAAGCATCACGATGAACACGATTATGACGCTAAACAAACTTTAATGTTACTTTCGTCGTCAATTTTCATCATTCCACAAAGCTTTAAAAAAGTTACTATTGACCACTTAAAGACTGCACCGTCACACATTACACTTCTCAATTCTTGGTCATTTCAATTCTCTTCTGATTTGAAACGTGTCAACCTTGGGTTATATTCTTGTACTGTTAGCGGTGCACAAATATCGAATTAGCTTTGCAGATACATCACAGTTATGTGTGGACGATGCAATCTTATTTTGTGGCAGTGATATTCAAAATGAAATAAACCGCATTTACATGCCGCGCGAATTACCAAATCATCTACGCAACATAATCCTACACTTAAAATCACATTCTACATCGTGGATAATAACACCCTGCATCCTCTTTGTAAATGTCGGAATCTGCAAACTCTCTTTTTAAAATAAGGAGCCAATGCACGCCTCCATCCCAGATCTGTCCGTCCACGTGGCCTCGGAGTGCACCTAGCCTGGCACAAGCGCCGTGGTGACGTCAGCGCCATTTAAGTGGGTTTTTTTTCACACATCCCATCAGCCGCACGCACGGTCTCCCGGCAGTTGTTTTTTTTCAGTGCCATTGGTTTAATGCAAAGCAACCTCTGCAGCCGTCGTTATTTAAGGTTAGAATTGGGTTGTTATTGCTATCCGCACGATGTTACAAATCGGTCTTCGATTACTCGGTTCTAAAATATCGACCACTGGCCACCAAAGGAGCCCGACTCTTACTCTTGCAGTCACGAAAGCTTCAAATCTAGAGCCCGACTCTGCTGATGGGGCACTGCGTGCCGATTAAGGTCAAGGTTGACTTGTACCAAACCAATGCCGATGACATTACGCACTCCCAGAATGCCGCGTGGTTAACCGGATGTGTAGAAGAAAAAAAATCCCACTCGTTATCTTCATCACTGAGGAACAGACATAAGAAGGGGGTAGGAACCTCCTGGTTACACCAGCCCACAGGGGATTATTGTGTCCGTCGTGCAGGAAGGGGCTGGGTGGGGAGGGGAGGGGCTGGCTGGGGAGGGTGGGGAGGGTGGGGAGGGGCTGGGTGGGGAGGGTGGGACTGGGTGGGGGGGGCATATTTGCGGAATACACCACGCCGCCGTTGACCCTGGCCATTGACCGAGCAACCCAACGTTCCTACCAGCTCCCTCCGCAGGAATGTGTTATTGTCTGCCCATTCACAATGGACACAAACATCGCTCGGCACTCGCCTGCCGTTGACTTCTTGACTATCAGACACTGCCCAGGACGTAGAGGACATCACTAATGACCTGACCGTTAACTAGAAATATACAAGTGACCAGCACTACTACCTTGAATGTTTTTGAAACAACTCCCACGGCCATCACAGCCACGACTGCAGCGAGCAGTATACGAAGGCTCGTTCGTGATGTTACTGATAAGCTGTTCGCAAAACGCTACCGGAGCGAGAAAGTGGAATAAAAGTGAAACTTCCAAAGCGTTAAGCGGTTAAAACGTGGGTTGCAGAGAGCTACATGGCTCTTTTTCAGAAGCGGTCTGGCTATCACAAATGATAGCCAGACTGGCTTTTCTCGTGGAAATTTATCGCAGCCAAATACTCTAAACGCATTTTTATTTTAAATGTGGAGGGAAAAACCGTAGAAAAATCCACGCAATTACGGGGAAAACACACAAACTCCAAATATACAGCAGGTGTCAGGGTTGGGATTGAACCCACAACCTCCTGCATACCAGGGGAGGTAGTGAATTAAGCAGAATTAAGGCAATTAAAGAGTGAAAAACCACACGAACCCAATGAATACTCGCCGGCACGAGCATGAGCGCTGCTACGGAAACATTCGGTGGGGAATGAAGAGCTTGGTCCAACGACTGCACCGTTGCGTGTAGATGTCACATTGCGTGTTGATGTCACGTTGCGTGTAGATGTCACGTTGCGTGTAGATGTCATGTCGCGTGTGTGATGTCACGTGTGTGATGTCACCTTGCGTGTGTGATGTCATGTGTGTGATGTCACGTGTGTGATGTCACCTTGCGTGTGTGATGTCATGTGTGTGATGTCACGTGTGTGATGTCACCTTGCGTGTGTGATGTCACGTGTGTGATGTCACCTTGCGTGTGTGATGTCAAGTGTGATGTCACGTATGATGTCACGTTGCGTGTGTGATGTCACGTTGCGTGTGTGATGTCACGTGTGTGATGCCACCTTGCGTGTGTGATGTCACCTTGCGTGTGTGATGTCATGTGTGTGATGTCACGTGTGTGATGTCACCTTGCGTGTGTGATGTCACTTTGTGTGTAGATGTCACGTTGCGTGTGTGATATCACGTTGCATGTTGATGTCACGCGAAAATAAAATGTATCGCTCAAAAATGCCCATCACGTGACATGTGGTTCTGCGCTAAATCTGGCTGAATTCCAGCACTGATCAGTAATAAACTCCTTGCATTTTTTTTTAAACAACGGTTTTATCAACAACTTCGTTTAACTCGCGGTCGCGAAGTGCGTCAATGGCGCCTGCTTCTTGTGCGAGCCGATGCCACAGTTTAGGGACCGCGGCGTTTTAGACCTACACAAATATATATATAAGTAATAAGCCGTCCATACAAAAATTTAAATTGCTTTAAAGGAGGCAATTGATTGATGAATTGATGCCCATTTTCATACATGCATGCATTGTCACCGGATCTGAGTATGTGTGCAAAATGTGGAATTGATTGCACAACAGGAAGCAGATTAACTTTTGATTACAGGATTTTAACACGACAAACGCGAGTGAAGTTAAATAAAACCGTTGAAAAAAACGGAGGAGCAGTGAATTTGGTCCGAAAAAATATGAGAAGTTTTTGCCTTTTGCTATTCCAAAATGTTTGCTTGTCAACGAGTAAAAACTTCTGTTTAACCGCCATGCGACGAACACTACTCTGATATGCAGAGTGGTCGGATAAGTGCCGTTCCCCGCTGCGCTGACCAGGGATCACTTGAAGGGATCTTGCCAATAGTCTCTGTGATATCCGCTTCCACGGACTGTCCTCTAAACACCAAGGGGTACACAACTGCTTCGATTAAATATCCGAATGGGATTCGTCTCATTTCACGCGACACAATTTTGATTACGCCGCCGGGGGCGCAAGCTCGGTAGACCGATCGTCGTAGCGGAAAGGGGTCGCGAGAAGCGCCGCTGCCCGCCACCGAAACCCCTGAACGACGACGCGGGGCGCGCGATCAGACGTGCAGCCCGAAGACGCGATCGGTGAGCACGCAGGGCAGCAGCGACACCAAGAAGGCGCGGATCTTCCAGTGCAGTTCGGCCGGGTGGTAGTGCGAATAGGGCCAGCGGGACACCAGCGCGTCCTTCACGGCCCACAGCGCCGGCTCCACACCCATGGCGCCGGCGGCCCGGAGCGAGCGCGCCACGAGCGCCAGGCGGTCACGCTGGCCGGGCCTCAACGCGTCGGCCATCGCGGACAGCGTGGAGTCCAGGCGGGCCGGGCTCAGCAGCTCCGTGGCTCCGGTCAGGTTGCCGGGCTCCACCTCGCAGACCGTCACGCCCGCCTGGCGCACACACAGACAAAGGCACCCGTCCCCGTGTGGCCTTGCAAACTGTTTTTGGGGCGGGTGAACCGAACTAAACTTCTGTTGTTATTTTACCAGGTAAGGCCCACTGAGTTATCGGGCTCTCTTTCAGAAGCGACCTGGATATGGAAAATGATGGCTCGGCGAAGTGGCTTATCACGTGGAAATTTATAGCAGCCAAATACTCCAAATATAGTCTTTTTAGGCTATCTGCGAATCGAATTTAGAACTCTACACAACTGCATCGAGAGAGAGAAAAATAAAGTGACGAGATAAAGCGATGGGAGATAAAGTGATGAGATAAAGTGATGGGAGTGATGAGATCATTACAGTAATTTTCACGTATTTAATAGCTTCTATATGTATTTCTTTAAGGTAATTTCTTAAACATTCCATAGGCCAATATCATTATCCGCAAAATTTGCCATTCACGAGCATATCCGGAACGTATCCCTCGCGTATAACGAGCGAACACTGTCCATGCTTTGTCAGGTACTCATTGAGGCCAAGTCGACCTAGGGGAGGCCCAGGACCCGGATTAGATATTCACCACTCACGTTGTCTGTGAGCGGAAATCAAACACGGGTCGCTGGGTTCTTAGTGCGGTGCGCTAACCACTGCGCTACCGCTCCCCTCGAAGCACACAAACGCATTGTACCCTATGCACACATGCGCACACACACACACGCACGCACACACACGCACATACACGCACACACACACACACACACGCTTGCGGTACGCACCGGGTCGCATACCATGGGGTGAAACTGGATTAATTGGCACAGTTGCACCATTTCTCGTGCTGCTGTCTGAAATCAAAACCGCACACTTTTGACGATTTTAAGTTACTGGGAAGAGGGGTAGACCTCGACATCGTCATTTAGCTCCTGAACGTAAGTGGCGATGCGTATTGCCATTCGCAAGAATAAAATAGATGTGGAAAGGTCGCGTGACATGCGAGGCATGATGGGGAGCAGCGATGTCGTGGTCTCAACCTCTCGCGTATTACGTATTCTCATCACTACTCCCATTTGTTTCCAGTCCAGAATTCGATTTTCTGGTCCCGACAAGTTTCTCACGGTTTACAGGGAGCACGCCAATCGTGTATGCGCGTATGTATGTACGTGGAACTTCTTTCGCGCCGTACGTAGCCAACCGTGCTTAATCGGAGATGCGGGAGGACAACCAACGATGGGTCTCCGTGCGAGTCTATGGGTTTCTGTGCGAGTCTATGGGTCTCTGTGTGAGTCTATGGGTCTCTGTGTGAGTCTATGGGTCTCTGTGTGAGTCTATGGGTCTCTGTGTGAGTCTATGGGTTTCTCTGTGAGTCGATGGGTCTCTCTGAGTCTATGGGTGTCTCTGTGATGCTGTACGTGTGTATGCTGAACTTCTTTTGCGCCATATGTCGCCAACCGTGCTATTCGGAGTTGCGGTGTTCATGTCACCCATGGCCACTCTTCAGGACGCGGCACGCCGCGCCACCGCGCGTACACTCACATGCACGCTCGCCCTCACGCGCGCTCGCCCTCACGCGCGCTCACACGTGCACTCGCACGCTCTCACACGCACACTCGTTCTCACGCGCACGGTCACGCTCACGTAAGGCGCCCAGCCTCAGCTCACCGAGCGCAGCTTAATGCGGAGGCAGTCGCTGAAGGCGGCGACCGCTGCCTTTGAGACGCACTCGGACGCCCAGGAGGCCACGGGCATGCGCGCCAGCATGCTGGTCACGTTCACCACGCGGCCTGCAACGTCACACGCAGGATCACACACACACGCACACAACAACAATAACCGCCATTCACCACTATGTGATGGTGACGCCACCACGGCATTTGTGCCAGGCCAGGTGCACTTTAAGGCCACGTGAAGTGTCCAACGCCCACTGACAGGTCACGGGACAGGCCCAGGTGCCATGGGTTGGCTGACTGAGATGACTGGCTGATGCACCACCTGTGCCCCCGACTGTACCAACTTGCTGTATTTTAGCCACCCGGTGTTATGCTCGTTGTTGTGAGCGGCTCTCCTTTGCCTTCCATTGTTACTGGAGGGCGACTGCCTCCAACTGCGCAGCAGCGTCCTTCACGAGCCTCCTCCACAGAGGCTGATCTTGACACCGCTGGTACCAGTCAACAGCAAGTCCACTCAGCTCCACGTCTTCTTGTACCACATCACTCCATCTCTTCTCTAGCCCGTGCCGCGCCCGTTTAGCCCCCTTTGTCCGGCCGAACAACAGCTGATTTGGAATGCAGTGGCTGAGCATGCTGGCTACATGACCCAGCCAATGCAGCTTTGCCTGCCGGAAGAGCTCACCGATGGGACTTTGCCCAGATCTTTCGAGGATTTGTGAGCTCCTCACACAATCCAGCCTGGTTAAACCCAGGATGGATTGTAGGCAGGCCAGCCTAAATGTTTATAACCGGCTAACCCACTCGACTGATTTGGAGTGAAACCTCTGCTGTCACAACGGAGGTGGTCATAGGCACATGCACAAGGACGCACAAGGATGCACAAAGAGACAAAGATCCCCCGTGTAGCCTGAACAGACTGTTGGGGCAAATGCTGTTAGCGAGCACCTATGAAGGTCAGCACGGCACACGAGGGGGCGGGTGGCCAGTACCACGCCCGGCCGCCTTTGTCTCCCCAGTGGCGATGTTTACACATCGCACCAGGTACTCATTTGAGGCTGAGTCGACCTAGGGGAGGCCCAGGACCGGTTCTGATAATCGTCACCGGTGTTGGCTGTGAGCGGGAATCGAACCCAAGTTGCCAGGTTTTGTAGCGCAGCGTAGCGCTAACCGCTACACTACCGCTCCGCACGACACAGACACATGCACACCAAGAATCCAACTTGGGTGGCCAGAGTTACTCTGTGACAATGGAAATGGGCCAACGGAATCGTTGGTCACTCCCGAGTTTCAGGCAGCGCAGTTCCAAAGTCCAGCTCAGATAACAAAATGGTCTGCACAAGACAGTCTCCATTCAGATTCTTGACGATGTCTATGTTATTTATTTTACACAAACCCTGCGGGCGTTGTATTCCGACCGTGGCTGCACTGTCAATAGGCCCCCACGACCTGGTACGGTGCAGGGGAGACCCTCGTCCAGCAGTGGAATGACAGAGAGAGCCGTGCGTGTACGTGTTGGCGCGCACGTACGTGCCAACACGTGTGCACGCGTGCTGTGTGTGTGTAGCGCTCTGCCCTACACACCAGGCCACCCAAGTTTCAATTCCCGCTCACGGCCAACACCAGTGACGAATATCTGACCTGGTCCTGGGCCCTCCCCTAGGTCGACTCAGCCTCAAATGAGTACCCGGCCCGGTGTACAAAACCGTGTGCCGTTCTGTCCGTCGCTAGTTGCTACATGCTAGCAGCACTCGGGGGGGGGGGGGGGTGTTGGATCTGCTTCGTCTGTCGCCGCTCGCTCACCCTGGGCCTCGCGCACGAGCGGCAGGAACGCCTGCGTGACGCGCACGGTGCCCCACACGTTGACGTCCGCGACGTCGCGGTAGAGGCCCACGGGCACCTGCTCGGCGTCGCCAAGCGCCGTCACGCCCGCGTTGTTCACCACTCCCCACAGGCCTGCGGCGGCAGTACGCGGAGACAGGGCGACGTCGCTTCCCGTTAGCGGGCAAACCTTGTTCGATTTGTGCACAATGCAAACGATGCGGAAGTCCCAAAAGCACGCTGAATTGAACATCTATCATTGGGGGAAGTGCTGCGAGCGAGCACCTATTAACCCTTTTCCGTTCCGAGACGCCTGCAAGTTGGAGGGTGGTGGGTGTGCCGTTCACCGCTGAATCCTGGAACGCGCGAGCGGTTCGGTGTTAATTTTATTCAGAGAGGCGTAGCGCAGATGTTTTTAAAGGCATTCTACTCACCGTAGAGAACTGTAGTGACACGACCGCAGTCCACGAGAGCTGGCGCCAAACTCTGCCACTCGCACTCCTACACGGCCTTTTACTCCCAATTCCATTCTGAATCGATTCTGTTCCGATGACGTACACGTACGTACGTCATCGTAACGGAATCAGAAGAAAAAGACGCACGTACGGGTACGTGATGACGTACACGTACGTACGTCATCGGAACGGGAACGGGTTAAGTCCGACAGCGGCGTGCTGGGTGGTTGGCGTGGCCAGCACCAATGCCATTGTCTTTACACAGCGCCAGGTGCTCAGTTTAAGACTGAGTCGACCTAGAATTGGCTTGTTTTTTTATGGTTTCAATGGAGCCGTTATTAACCATTTTTGTTTACACGTCCATTTCTACTTCATTCTAATGTGCTTCAAAAGCACCGTAAATAACATAAGCCGTAAACGGGACTAATTGTTATCTTAATTGAAATAACGGGATGTTGATACAAATAAAGTGGATATAGCGGTGGTGGGGGGGAATCCCACCCCTGAATTAGCCCGGTAACTAAATCACACGCTGCACGCAAACCTTTATCTCCTCTCGGCCGACCGAGGAGAGACTTTGAACCGCCTGCGCCAGTCCGTTGGGTGCACCCAACTTATCCCACGTCCTCCCCTTACCGGTCCAAGGCTATGAACTCGTTCAAGAGCGTGGCTCCCCCTCTACTCGTGGCAAGGCCGCGCTTACGGCCGGCCCCCACAACACCCGCGCCCACCGAGCTCCCCCAATCGGACGGGGCAGCCCGCGTAAAGCGTCGAGCCGCGGAGGCAACAACAGCAGCGGCAGCGAGAGAGTCGGTGGTTTGCTTGCGCTGTCATAGACAGGTTCGAGAAATGACTCGAGACGGCTCGAGGTACGAATAGCCGGTGCGGCGGTGGTGGCTATGCACGTGGCTGCCTGCAATCCGGCACTGTAGAGGCAGCGGCGAGGGTTGCTGGATCACCCGCACAAATGTTGTGGCAACTCCCTTCCCGTGGGCGTCGAGGAGGTGCCGTACCCCTGGCTCTTGCCAGACGGCGTACGACGAAAATGTGGACACCATCTGTTCCGTCGGTATGGGATCGAGTGCTTCTCCCTCGCACGCGCGGTTTTTCTCCAGGTGCTCCAGTTTCCTCCCACGTGTATAAACACTCATTAATCGTCCAATAACACCTTCATATATAGAGGACCGCTGAGCTTGGGCAGTTGTTGGCGCCGGCACACCACGGCATTGCTGCTGCTGCCTTCCCGCTCATCCGTGGTTCCTCACCTCACGCCTCTGAGTCGTTCCCTCTCTCTTCAAGAGTACTGTGGCGGTGGCGGCGCGTTCCAAGTTGATTAAAACATTTGCATTATTGTTAGCACCGACAACGCATTTGCGCGGGACACAAGGCCAGGGTGGAGGGTGGGTGTGTGGGGGGTGGGTTGGCGTGACGTCATCGCGCAGACGCGCGGCGGCCCGCGCTCTCGCGCACTCACTCGCGCCAGCCAGCCAAACTTTTTTTTCCAAATCTACGATCGCCTCCAAAAGTTTTTTTTTTTACGAGAAGCCTACAAATGCGCGCACGTGTCCACCCGGTTCCACTCGTGTCCACGCGCCCGCCCCGTTGCACGGCGTGTCCTGACGTGCGCGTGCGTGGCGGCCGCGTGTGCGTGCGTGGCGGCTGCGTGCGCACCCTTGATGTGCTGCTGCTGCAGGTACTGCTGCACGAGCTCCTTGGCGCGCGCCACCTGCTCGTCGCTGCGCACGTCCATCTGCAGCACGCGCAGCCGCTCCGAGGCCTGGCTCTCCAGCTCCCGCGCGCCCTCCCCGCCGTCGTCCTGCACGCACGCACGCAAGAAATACTCTAATTCACATGCGGTCACGCACGCGCACAGGCGTAGGCATTAGTAGGCTCTGCGAGTGCAGGCGAGACACGGGGCAGCCGCCCAGCCCCGAGTCGCAGCCCGTCACCGGCACCGCCACTCGCCACTCGCCTGCACCACAAGACAAAGACAAAAGATCCCTCCCCTTTTTAGCCTTAACAGACTGTCGGGGCAAGTGCTGTTAGCGAGCATCTATGAAGGACGGAATGGTACACGAGGGGGTGGGTGGCCAGCACCACGCCCAGCCGCTTTTGTCTTCCCAGTGGTGATGTTTACACACCGCACCGGGTACTCATTTGAAAATGAGTCGACCTAGGGGAGGGGCCCAGGACCGGTTCAAAATAATCGTTACCAGTGTTGGTGGCCGTGAGCGGGAATCAAACTCTGGTCGTGGGATTTGTAGCGCAGCTTACTGACCGCTACACCACCGCTACCCACACACTCCACAATGCACGCACCGACACACTGTACGTGTGCGTGCACGCGTACAGTTTGCTAGCCAGTGCACCCCACCAGCACCCTAAGCTAATCACACCACCACCACCGACCACATCCTGGGCACGATGGCAGCCTCCTCAGAAATACTTTCAGACGACATTTCACAACGGATTTGGTTCGGCGCCAAGAGTTTGTGAATTTATTTTGCGATTTGCCAAAAATGCGGCGTCACATTTGATCAGCGAGGAGACGTCTCTTGAGTTGGACAGGGTACGTGTCGTGTGCTCAGGCAGCGGGAGGCGGGTGAGGAAGTTCTTAGACTGCGGGAACAGCAAAGCAAGGAGCGGCGACTTCCGGCTGATCAGAGGCCGATTGAGAGGAGCGAGGAAGCAGTGGTCACCAGAGCTGAGCAGAGAGGAAAAGGCGATGGGGTCAGAAAAAAGTCGGCCGGGTCAAAAAGAGGATCTTCAAAACGACCGCAGGCTCTGAAACAAAATACCGCAGTGGACAACACGTCTCCTTCGACTCTCCGCGTAAAAAGAGACTTTATATTCGTTACGCATCACGTCGGCCAAACGGCCTTCCTTCTGGGAGTGGATAACTTCCGCAGGATTGATGCAACGCAAGCGAAACCCTTGGACCCGTTTCGACGTTCAGCGTCGTCTCATCGGCAGAGCCAGGCGGGCTCGCACGAACCAATGCCGGTGAAACCGGCAGGTTTGTTCATCGGCGAGGAACCCTCCCCCTCTCCATTAGATAACTTGTGAGCACACACACACACACCTTGTGCGCACACACGCGCACACACATGTACGCACGCACACACGCACCTTGCGAGCACACACGCGCACACACATGTACGCACGCACACATGTACGCACGCACACACGCACCTTGCGCGCACACACGCACCTTGCGCGCACACACGCACACACCTTGCGAGCACACGCGCACACACGCACACACACATCTATGCACGTACACACGCACCTTGCGAGCACACACACACCTTGCGAGCACACATACACGCACCTTGTGCAGACACGCGGCAAGCACGGAGAAGCCGTGCGAGTGCAGGCGAGCCACGAGCAGCCGGCCCAGCCCCGAGTCGCAGCCCGTCACCAGCACCGCCTTGCCACTCGCCTGCACCACAAGGCAAAGGCAAAAGATACCCCCACCCCCGTGTAGCCTTAACAGACTGTTGGGACAAGTGCTGTTAGCGAGCATCTATGAAGGCCGGCACGGCGCACGAGGGGCGCGAGTGGGTAGCCAGCACCACGCCCGACCGCCTTTGTCTCCCCAGTGGCACCGTTTTTACACACCGCACCAGGAACTCATTTGAGGCCGAGCCGACCTAGGGGAAGGGCCCAGGAATGGTTTAGACAATCGTCACTGGTGTTGGCCGTGAGCGGGAATCGAACGCGGGTCTCCGGGTTTGTAGCGCGGCGCGCTAACCGATACCCCACCGCTCCCCACTTGCACCACACACACACACGTGTACACATACGAGACACATGTACAGATAAAGGTGCAGCCCTGCAATTGCTCGCTCGCGCTACTGCTGTTTTCTCATGCCGCGCCACTAGACGGAGCTCTACGGGCCCCCTCCTAGTGAAGGCTACTTTGGGGCCTTCTCTTTCACCCTGGCTACACGCCTTGGAAGAGATGTGGAGTACTGCTCCCACACTTTACCTCCACCTCACCAGACCTCCTACGGTGTGCCCATTCACACTGCTGGGTGGACAGAGGCAGGGGGAGGCAGTTAGGTTTGCCCGCCATCCACCGCCACATCCACCCTTCTCCCCGACCACGACTCAACCCACCACTCCATCCTCCTCGTCCACTATGACCAGGGCACCATCTCGCATCCCCAACCCATCGCCGTGTCTGCTATCATCACCAACCACCACCACATGCCCAACCACCATCTCACCACCATGTCCACCACAACATCTGCCATCATCACCAACCACCACAACCGCCAACCACCACGTTCCCCATCCACCATCTCACATCCCTCACCACCATGTCCACCACAACATCTGCCATCATCACCAACCACCACAACCACCAACCACCACAACTGCCACGTTCCCCATCAACCATCTCACATCACCCCCATTCCACTAGGGATGGATCAAGGCGTGGGGGCTTCAGGGGCTGCAGCCCAGAGGCCCTCCACCACCTGGAGGGGCTTCCAGAGATGAAGTGAAAAGTTATTTCGTTTGTGAATGCTGAATTTTATTTGTTGTTAGCCTTGTAAAAGTAAATTTTAGTTTTTCTATAACTTTGTTTGGTCGACAACATATGAATCCAGCCCTGGGCACATCCACCATCCTTATCCATCATCACCACCACCATCACCACCATCATCATCATCTCCGTCTACCCACCACATCCACCACCCTTATCCATCATCGCCATCATCATCATCACCATCATCACCGCCATCACCATCATCCCCGTCTACCCACCACGTCCACCACCATTATTCATCATCATCATTATAGCCATCATCGCCATCATCACCATCATCATCACCACCACCACCATCATCACCACCACCATCATCACCACCACCACCACCATCATCACCACCACCACCACCATCATAACCACCACCACCATCATCACCACCACCATCATCACCACCACCACCATCATCACCACCACCATCATCACCACCACCACCATCATCACCATCACCACTACCACCACCACCATCATCACCACCACCACCATCATCACCACCACCACCACCATCATCACCATCACCATCATCATCACCACCATCATCATCATCACCACCATCACCACCACCACCATCATCATCACCACCATCATCATCATCACCACCATCACCACCACCATCATCATCATAACCACCATCACCACCACCATCATCATCATCACCACCATCACCACCACCACCATCATCATCATCACCACCATCACCACCACCATCATCATCATCACCACCATCACCACCACCACCACCATCATCACCACCACCACCATCATCACCACCACCACCATCATCACCACCACCACCATCATCACCATCACCACCACCACCATCATCACCACCACCATCATCATCACCACCATCATCATCACCACCATCATCACCACCATCATCACCATCACCACCACCACCATCATCACCACCACCATCACCATCACCATCATCATCACACCATCATCATCCACCACCATCATCATCACCACCATCATCAACCCATCATCAACCACCATCACCACCACCATCATCATCATCACCACCATCACCACCATCATCACCACCATCACCACCGTCACCATCACCACCACCATCACCCCCCCCCCGCCCCGAGCTGCTCACCGCGAGGCTCCCCCGCGGCACGGCCGCCCTGGCGAGGCTGAGGGCGAAGACGCCGTACGCCGCCACGATGGCGAGCGCCGCGCGGCTCCCGAGCAGCGCCTCGAGCAGCGCGGGCAGCCACATGCCGAGAGCCGCGGTCAGCAGCAGCGACAGCAGCAGCATGGAGAGCGCAGAGGTGGTGGAGGTGGTGGAGGAGGTGGAGGTGGTGGACGAGGACATGGCGAGAGAGAGGGAGAGATGGGGAGACGACAACGGCGACGGTGCAGAGAGAGTTGACTTGTGAACAACTTTTATTGCCGCCAGCAGCAGCAAGAGCGCGCTGGAGGAGATTTCGATACGAAACACAAAAAGTCACCAGCAGCAGCAGCAGCACAAACACGATATATAAACACACACGTGCCACGCACAACACCAACAACACGAAGAGTAGCGAGCAGCAGAGAAGACGGAGAGACACGAAGAGAGACAGAAGCAGACAGAAAGAGAGAGACAGAGAGACCCACAGAGAGAGACAGAACGAGAGAGACCCACAGAGAGAGACCCGCAGCGAGCGAGTGAGTGGGCAGGTGCGGGCGAGTATCGATTCGAATCGACTTGGCCGCGCTCGCGTGCGACTCCAGCGGTCTCGATTCGATTCCTGTAAAGTTCACGCGGGGGTGGGGGAGTGGGTCAGCAGAGCACAGCGTGGGAGAGGGGGAGACCCCCCAACCCACACACACAGACACACACACACACACAGAGACACAGACACACACAGAGACACAGACACACAGACACACAGTGACACACAGTGACACACAGTGACACACACAGACACACACACAGACACACAGTGACACACACAGACACACACACAGACACACACACAGCCACACAGACACACACACAGACACACACACAGACACAGAGACACAGACACACAGACACAGACACACACAGAGACACAGACACACAGACACACAGTGACACACAGACACACAGTGACACACACAGACACACACACAGACACACAGTGACACACACAGACACACACACAGACACACACACAGCCACACAGACACACACACAGACACACACACAGACACAACAACAACCGCCATTCGCCACTAAGTGGCGGTGACGTCACCACGACGCTTGTGCCAGGCCAAGTGCACCTTGAGGCCACGTGAAATGTCGAACGCCCGCTGGCAGGTCACGGGGCAGACCCAGCAGGTGCCACGGGTCGACTGACCGAGATGACCGAGATGACTGGCTGATGCACCACCTGTGCCCCCTACTGTACCAACTTGCTGTGCTTTAGCCACCCGGCGCTCCGCTCGTTGTTGTGAGCGTCGCTCCTCCGCCCTCCGTTGTTGCTGGAGGGCGACTGCCTCCAACTGCCCAGTAGCGTCCTTCACGAGCCTCCTCCACTGAGGCCGATCTTGACACCGCTGGTACCAGTCATCGGCAAGTCCACTCAGCTCCACGTCCTCCTGTACCACATCACTCCATCTCTTCTCTAGCCCGTGCCGCGCCCGTTTAGCCCCCTCGATCCGGCCGAACAAAAGCTGTTTAGGCATGCGGGCTACATGACCCAGCCAACGCAGCCTTGCCTGCCGGAGGAGCTCACCGATGGGACTTTGACCAGATATTTTAAGGATTTGTGAGCTCCTCACACAATCCAGCCTGGTTAAACCCAGGATGGATCGTAGGCAGGCCAGCCTAAATGTTTTCAACCGGCGAAGATGCTCCATTAGGGGGGTCCACGTTTCGCAAGCGTAGAGAAGGGAGGGAATGACTGTGGCCGAGAAGACCTGAAGCTTCGTGCGGAGCGACAAACCAGGTAGCTTCCACACAGCGTTACGCAAACCGATGAAAAGATATTGCCGCTCGACTGATTCAGAGTGAGACCTCTGCTGTTAAACTGGAACCGGTCATAAGCACACTGCCCAGGTATGGAAAACTCTCCACTCTCTCCACTACTGCCCCATCACCGATTGGGAGTTGTGGGGGTGGAGTGTCCGATGGTACAAAATACCCAGGCAAGTGCTTAGTTTTGGTGGGGCTGATGGTAAGGCCCCACCTCTTAGTGGCACGCTCCAGTCTCAGCAGCAGCGTCTCCAACTCCTCTTCTGAATGAGCAGCTATTACCAAATCATCGGCATACATAACGTGGTTGACCAATAGGGAGCCATCCCTTGATCGCACCCGGGCGTCGATCAGCCTTCCATTATATCTGTACCAAATGGAAATTCCCCCGGTACAGCTATTGAAGGCTTCATGAACTACGTGGTCAAAATAGATGTTAAATAATGTGGGAGCCAGCGGACATCCCTGTCGCACCCCAAGGTGTACAGGGAAAGGCTCCGACTCCCGGCCACGTAGTTTTACCCGGGCCCGCTCACCATCATGAAGGTCCTTAATGATCGTGAGCAGAGGGTCAGGGACTCCGAAAGCACGAAGAACAGCCCAGAGCCCAGGCCTACTGATGGTATCATAGGCCTTAACCAGGTCAATAAAGCAGAGATGTAGGTCTTGTTGGAATTCCCTACACCTCTGCTGTAGCAGACGGACAGAAAATATGGCATCTGTGCAGGACCGCCCTTTCCTGAAACCGCATTGGGGCTCCGCAAGCCTCTCCTCAGCGTGCCTAGCAAGGCGATGTTGAATAATCCTTGCCAGGACCTTTCCCGGCACACTGAGGAGTGAGATGCCCCTGTAGTTGTTACCGTCTGTGCGGTCCCCCTTCTTAAAGACACACAAACACACAGACACACACACAGAGACACAGTGACACACACAGACACACAACAACAACAACCGCCATTCGCCACTAAGTGGCGGTGACGTCACCACGACGCTTGTGCCAGGCCATGTGCACCTTGAGGCCACGTGAAGTGTCGAACGCCCGCTGGCAGGAGATCACGGGGCAGACCCAGGTGCCACGGGTCGACTGACTGAGATGACCGAGATGACTGGCTGATTCACCACCTGTGCCTCCTACTGTACCAACTTGCTGTGCTTTAGCCACCCGGCGCTCCGCTCGTTGTTGTGAGCGTCGCTCCTCCGCTCTCCGTTGTTGTTGGAAGGCGAAAGCCTCCAACTGCCCAGTATCGTCCTTCACGAGCCTCCCCCAACACATACACACAGACACACACAGACACTCACAGAGACAGAGAGACACACACACAGACACACACACTAGGGCTGAACGATTTGGGGAAAATGTCGAATTGCGATTTTTCTGACAGATATTGCGATTTGGTTTGCGATTACAGTTTTTAAAGTCAAGCTTCGGTTCAATATTCACTCTGTAATCTATTTAAAACATGTGATAGAGCATTACCAAATTATACCATCAAAATATGAACTGCTCTGTATATTACAATGCAACGATGAGAACTTAAAAGATATGAATTGCTTCCAACGTGTATTTATTAAAATGTTTTAATATAAATAGAACAATCAAACATAGAACAATTGTTAAGTTAAATAAAAAAAGTTATAATAAAACAAAATTAAGCAATTCCAGTAAGAAAGTAACAGGACTTTTCAAATCGCAAAAAGCAGCCTTTGCGATTTGCTAATCGCATTGTTTCAAATTGCGATTTCGATTTGAGATAAATACATCGTTCAGCCCCCCCCCCCCCGCCGTTCACCACTAAGTGGCGGTGACGGCATTAGGGGGCTTGTGCCAGGCTAGGTGCACTTTGAGGCTATTGTGTAGTGGCGAAGGCTCGCTGCTGGCAAGAGCTCATGGGGCTGACCCAGGGAGGCATGGGTTGACTGACTGAGATGACTGGCAGATGCACCGCCTGTGCTCCCCACCGTGTCAGCTAGGTGCGTTTTACACGCCCGGCGCTCCGCTCGTTGATGTGAGCGTCGCTCCTCTGCCCTTCGTTGTTACTGGAGGGCGACTGCCTCCAACTTGCCCAGTAGCAGCGTCCTTCACGAGCTCCCTCCGCAAGAGGCCGATCTTGACACCGCTGGTACCATCGGCAAGTCCACTCAGCTCCACGTCCTCCCGTACCACATCACTCCATCTCTTCTCTAGCCCGTGTCACTTACTCACCCACTCACCCATCACTCCATTTCTTCTCTAGCCCGTGTCACTCACTCACCCACTCACCCATCACTCCATCTCTTCTCTAGCCCGTGTCACTTACTCACCCACTCACCCATCACTCCATTTCTTCTCTAGCCCGTGTCACTCACTCACCCACTCACCCATCACTCCATCTCTTCTCTAGCCCGTGTCACTTACTCACCCACTCACCCATCACTCCATTTCTTCTCTAGCCCGTGTCACTCACTCACCCACTCACCCACTCACCCATCACTCCATCTCTTCTCTAGCCCGTGTCACTTACTCACCCACTCACCCATCACTCCATTTCTTCTCTAGCCCGTCACTCACTCACCCACTCACCCACTCACCCATCACTCCATCTCTTCTCTAGCCCGTGTCACTTACTCACCCACTCACCCATCACTCCATTTCTTCTCTATCCCGTGTCACTCACTCACCCACTCACCCATCACTCCATCTCTTCTCTAGCCCGTGTCACTCACTCACCCACTCACCCATCACTCCATTTCTTCTCTAGCCCGTGTCACTTACTCACCCACTCACCCATCACTCCATTTCTTCTCTAGCCCGTGTCACTCACTCACCCACTCACCCACTCACCCATCACTCCATCTCTTCTCTAGCCCGTGTCACTTACTCACCCACTCACCCATCACTCCATTTCTTCTCTAGCCCGTGTCACTCACTCACCCACTCACCCATCACTCCATCTCTTCTCTAGCCCGTGTCACTCACTCACCCACTCACCCATCACTCCATTTCTTCTCTAGCCCGTGTCACTTACTCACCCACTCACCCATCACTCCATTTCTTCTCTAGCCCGTGTCACTCACTCACCCACTCACCCACTCACCCATCACTCCATCTCTTCTCTAGCCCGTGTCACTTACTCACCCACTCACCCATCACTCCATCTCTTCTCTAGCCCGTGTCACTCACTCACCCACTCACCCACTCACCCACTCACCCACTCACCCATCACTCCATCTCTTCTCTAGCCCGTGTCACTTACTCACCCACTCACCCATCACTCCATTTCTTCTCTAGCCCGTGTCACTCACTCACCCACTCACCCATCACTCCATTTCTTCTCTAGCCCGTGTCACTCACTCACCCACTCACCCACTCACCCATCACTCCATCTCTTCTCTAGCCCGTGTCACTTACTCACCCACTCACCCATCACTCCATTTCTTCTCTAGCCCGTGTCACTCACTCACCCACTCACCCATCACTCCATCTCTTCTCTAGCCCGTGTCACTCACTCACCCACTCACCCATCACTCCATTTCTTCTCTAGCCCGTGTCACTTACTCACCCACTCACCCATCACTCCATTTCTTCTCTAGCCCGTGTCACTCACTCACCCACTCACCCACTCACCCATCACTCCATCTCTTCTCTAGCCCGTGTCACTTACTCACCCACTCACCCATCACTCCATTTCTTCTCTAGCCCGTGTCACTCACTCACCCACTCACCCACTCACCCACTCACCCACTCACCCATCACTCCATCTCTTCTCTAGCCCGTGTCACTTACTCACCCACTCACCCATCACTCCATTTCTTCTCTAGCCCGTGTCACTCACTCACCCACTCACCCATCACTCCATTTCTTCTCTAGCCCGTGTCACTCACTCACCCACTCACCCACTCACCCATCACTCCATCTCTTCTCTAGCCCGTGTCACTTACTCACCCACTCACCCATCACTCCATTTCTTCTCTAGCCCGTGTCACTCACTCACCCACTCACCCATCACTCCATCTCTTCTCTAGCCCGTGTAACTCACTCACCTACTCACCCATCACTCCATCTCTTCTCTAGCCCGTGTCACTTACTCACCCACTCACCCATCACTCCATCTCTTCTCTAGCCCGTGTAACTCACTCACCTACTCACCCATCACTCCATCTCTTCTCTAGCCCGTGTCACTTACTCACCCACTCACCCATCACTCCATCTCTTCTCTAGCCCGTGTCACTTACCCACTCACCCATCACTCCATTCTTCTCTAGCCCGTGTCACTCACTCACCCACTCACCCATCACTCCATTTCTTTTCTAGCCCGTGTCACTTACTCACCCACTCACCCATCAGCTCCATCTCTTCTCCAGCCCGTGCCACTCACTCACCCACTCACCCATCACTCCATCTCTTCTCCAGCCCGTGCCACTCACTCACCCACTCACCCATCACTCCATCTCTTCTCTATCCCGGGTCACTCACTCACCCACTCACCCATCACTCCATCTCTTCTTTAGCCCGTGCCGTGCCCGTTTAGCTCCCTCTATGCGGCCAAACAGAAGCCGCTGGGGCGTGCGGTGGCTGGGCACGCGGGCTACACGACCCAGCCAACGCAGCCTCTTCGCCTGCCGGAGTCCCACACACGCAGAGCTCATGAGGACATCCTTGGTCTACTCTTCCACGCTGGGCTGACGTCTCGGAAGAGGCGGGAGTGCCACACTTTGCCTGCCGACATACGCGACCTGCTGCGCGATCGTAGACGTGTGTGTGTGTACGTGTGTGTCTGTACGTACGTGTGTGTGTACGTGTGTGTGCGTGTACATGTGTGTACGTGTGTGTGTGCGTGTGTGTACGTGTGTGTGTACGCGTGTGTACGTGTGTGCGTATACGTGTGTGCGTGTGTGTGCGTACGTGTGTGTGTGCGTGTGTGTGTACGTGTGCGTGTGTACGTGTGTGTGTACGTGTGTGTACGTGTGTGCGTGTGTGTGCGTACGTGTGTGTGTGCGTGTGTGTGTACGTGTGTGTACGTGTGTGCGTGCGTGTGCGTACGTGTGTGCGTACGTGTGTGTGTATGTACGTGTGTGTGTACGTGTGTGTACGTGTGTGCGTGTGTGTGCGTACGTGTGTGTGTGCGTGTGTGTACGTGTGTGTACGTGTGTGTGCGTACGTGTGTATGTACGTGTGTGTGTACGCGTGTGTATGTACGTGTATGTACGTGTGTGCGTGTGTGTGCGTACGTGTGTGCGTACGTGTGTGTGTACGTGTGTGTGAGTGCGTGTGAGTGTGTACGTGTGTGTGTACGTGTGTACGTGTGTGTGCGTGTGTGCATGTACGTGTGTGTGTGTATATGTGTGTGAGTGCGTGTGTGTGTGTACGTGTGTGTGTATGTGTGTGTGAGTGCGTGTGTGTGTGTACGTGTGTGTGTATATGTGTGTGTGAGTGCGTGTGTGTGTGTACGTGTGTGTGTATGTGTGTGTGAGTGCGTGTGAGTGTGTACGTGTGTGTACGTGTGTAAGAGGGGGGCGGTAGTGTAGCAGTTAGCGCTACGCTGCGCTATGAACCCGGCGACCCGAGTTCGATTCCCGCTCACGGCCAACACCACCAGTGACGATTGTCTAAACCGGTCCTGGGCCTCCCCTAGGTCGACTCAGCCTAAAATGAGTACCTGATGCGATGTGTAAATATCGCCACTGGGGAGACAAAGGCGACCGGGCGTGATGTTGGCCACCCACTCCCTCGTGTGCTGTGCTGGCCTTCATAGGTGCTCGCTAACAGCACTTGCCCCTACAGTCTGTTCAGGCTATACAGGGGATCTTTGTCTTTTGTACGGACTTGTCTGTGTGTACGTGTGTGTGTGTACGTGTGTGTGTACGTGTGTGTGTGTGTACGTGTGTACGTGTGTGTGTACGTGCGTGTACGTGCGTGTGTGTACGTGTGTGTACGTGCTTGTGTGTGTACGTGTGTGTGTGTGTACGTGCGTGTGTGTGTACGTGTGTGTGTGTACGTGCGTGTGTGTGTACGTGTGTGTGTGTACGTACGTGTGTGTGTGTACGTGCGTGTGTGTGTACGTGCGTGTGTGTGCGTGTGTGTGTGTACGTGTGTGTGTGTACGTGTGTGTGTGTGTACGTGCGTGTGTGTGTGTGCGTGTGTGTGTGTACGTGTGTACGTGTGTGTGTGTGCGTGTGTGTGTGTACGTACGTGTGTGTGTACGTACGTACGAGTGTGTGTGTGTACGTACGTGTGTGTGTGTGTGTGCGCGTGTGTGTGTACGTACGTACGTGTGTGTGTACGTGTGTGTGTGTACGTGTGTGTGTACGTGTGTGTGTACGTGTGTGTGTGTACGTGTGTGTGTACGTACGTACGTGTGTGTGTACGTGTGTGTGTGTACGTGTGTGTGCGTACGTGTGTGTGTACCCATTGCATTGCCACGTCGGAGTGACGCATGCGAGGCAGTTCAACAAAACGGCACAAACATTGATTCGACTGCGGTCTGTGGCCATAAAATCGACGTGGCACAGCGGTGGGAGAAGTCTGAACCTCGACTGGCGATGGGGGTCGGGGGGTCACGGACAACGTCGCTGGTGCAGGACGATGGCCGAGAGCTATGACGGCTAATCTTGACTTGAAGCTTTCGTGACTGCAGGAACCAAAGTGTAGGAATGACGGCAGTTGGAGACGGGGGGATGATGGAACGCGTCCGAGAGGAACGTCACCCGTGGGAGATGGAGCGATGGAATCAGCTCCTCGTCTGCTTGGGGTGCATTGTGGTCCCCCCCCCCGCCCCGGACCTCCGATTATCACGGTTGGCTACGTAGGGTGTGAAAGAAGTTCAATATACATACATCGACTCACACAGAGACCCATGGACTCGTCACACAGAGACCCATGGACTCACCACACAGAGACCCCATAGTTTGTTGTCCTTCCCCAGCACCTCCGATTAGCACGGTTGGCTACGTACGGTGCGAAAGAAGTTCAACATACACCGTTGCATCGCAGGATCACTAGAGATGGCGGAAGCGGCATCGTCATCCAGATGATGTTGATGACGAACCCTGCTCAGCTTCCAAGATCTAAGACAACAAAAACTCAACACATTCGTTAATAACATTGTGGCCTGAAAAATATAGAAAGTAGGTGACGTTTCAGGCAACGGACCTTAATTTGCGTGCTATGAAGAAGCATCATTGCTCGAAACGTCGCTCATTTCCGTACGTTTTTTCTTCCTTCAATGCCACGCACACACACACGCGCGCGCGCGCACGCGGAGTCGTTTTCGACGAGCACGCCGAGTTATACTGGTAGGAACCTCCTGGTTACACCAGCCCACATGGGATTATTGTGTCCGTCATGAAGGGAGGGGCTGGGTGGGGAGGGAGGAGCTGGGTGGGGAGGGGAGGGTGGGGTGTTGCTGGGTGGGACGCGGAGGGTGGGGAGGGGATGGGTGGGGCGGGTGTGGCTGGGTGGAGAGGGGCTGGTCACTCCGTGGTGCCCTTACAAAACTCAACGTTTAACCTACTCACGCCGGCTTGTGCCCGCCCTCACAGTCGGGCATATTTGCGGAATACACCACGCCGCCGTTGACCCTGGCCATTGACCGAGCAACCCAACGTTCCTACCAGCTGCCTCCGCAGGAATGTGTTTTATTGCGCGCGCACGGCCGCTAACGGCGAACAGCGTCACCAAAAAGAGTTTGCTTCAAGTTGCGATAAGATCGGCCTCCACGGGGTCAGGGTAATAAGGCTCCCTGCTGACCCCTGCTAAACCCGGAACAGCTTCGCCGAGCTCCGGACCCCTCTGTCAGCAAGATCCTTGACGCTCCCGTGTCCCCACTCGGTGGCGATAATTGCGACAAGCAAATTTCATGAATACAGGATTTTTTTTGGTCAATGCTTTTTTACTTCGGATTCAGCGAGGGCATGGGCGGAGGTTGCAGAGGGGGTCAATGCCCCTCCCAAACTGGACGCCTTCATTAATTCGTTTCCAGTAGTTTATAATTAAGATTAATTAGAAATTAATTATACGTACCCGCGATTCGTAATGTGAAGGACAAGACGAACCCATGCCTCCCCCCTTTCCCCGAAATATAGAAGTCAAACTCCGCGTATGATCAAGGGCATCATATTGGTAGGAACCACCTGGTTCAACCAGCCCACAGGGGATTATTGTGTCCGTCCGTCCGTCGTGCATCCAAAAATGGGAGAGGTGGGGCTGGGTGGAGAGGGGAGGGTGGGGATGGGCTGGGTGGGGAGGGGCTGCGTGGGGAGGGGCTGGGTGGGGAGGGTGGGGCTGGGTGGGGGGTGGGAGGGGTGGGGCTGGGTGGGGAGGGGCTGGTCACCCCGTGGTGCCCTTTTAAAACTCAACGTTTAACCTACTCACGCCGGCTTGTGCCCGCCCTCACAGTCGGCCATATTTGCGGAATACACCACGCCGCCGTTGACCTTGGCCATTGACCGAGCAACCCAACGTTCCTACCGGCTCCCTCCGCAGGAATGTGTTCATAACTCCCTAGAGTACTCACTCACTCGCCATGCTCGTGTCATAACGTCGGAAGAATCCGATGAGCTACGACGCTATTTTTTGCAGACGTCCCAGTAGGGGCGGGCAGAGCCGGCCCTAGACCTTTGGGGGCCCTAAGCAAAATTTGGTTTGAGGCCCCTTTGATGTATGATTTTTTTCACCCACTAGCTAGCAGTGACTCTAGGGGGCCCTCTGCTGGCCACGGGGCCCTTTACAATTGCAAGGGTCGCTTAGTGGGTGGGCCGGCTCTGGGGGGCGGGTCAGTAAAGTTACAACAACAAACAATACAAATTGCACGATACAAGTGCAAAGCTAAGGGGCCGTCCATAAATGACGTCACGCGCCTAGGGGGGAGGGTGGGGGGGTCAGACATTTGTGACGATGTGTGACGAGGGGGGGGGGGGTTGAGAAATGTGACGTCCATCAAAATGCGCAACTTTAAATAAATATAGACAACACGTTCTACTTAATTAAATAGACTTTTTAATAAATGTTTTCTCCTACAACATCAGAGTGCAGCGCCACATTAAATACGCACCTCAATGACAATAG
Organism: Lethenteron reissneri; assembly: GCF_015708825.2. Classification (NCBI taxonomy): domain Eukaryota; kingdom Metazoa; phylum Chordata; class Hyperoartia; order Petromyzontiformes; family Petromyzontidae; genus Lethenteron; species Lethenteron reissneri. Next base: position 9,382,485 of record NC_083830.1, on the reverse strand, counting down.
TTTAAAGCGATTTGAAGCATGTTTTATTTTCAAAATGGAAATATGGTTTGGGGGGGGGGGCAGAGCTTTGTGACGTCATATTTGAGGGGGGGTCTGACTTTTTGTGACGCCGT